>NC_051187.1:84183278-84502464 GCF_015220075.1 Falco rusticolus | reverse complement strand
TTTTAAATATCAAACCTGAATCTAATAAAAAAATAACATTAAAAACCAGCCCCAAAGAGCAGAATACTTGGTATATAAGCAAAATTATCAGTTTAAGAATATCTGTTCCTTAGCATAAAACGTTTACTTTTAATTTGAGGGAGTAGGTATCATACGAGAATTATTCATCAGTGTAAAAACATTTGAGTCTATGAAGACTTTTGCCAGCAGGTGTATCAAGCTTCTTCCTAAAAGACAGAGATGTATTACCACAGAGGACATTATCTTATGGTGAATATATTTCTTACCAATCTCTTGAACAGTCTTGTCCACCTGTATGCATTCATCTCATGGAGAGCTGGTGCGGGTGAGAGCCCTTCAGGGAAGCAGCCTTTTGCTATAAGAGGGCCCAGGCTCACCTGCATGGGAAGTAGGGACTTGTGTTGAGGATAGTCTTCTTGAGACAACTGAAAAAGGATTCCCTCACTTCAGCACCTTCTTTCTTGCTGTGCATTCGTACAGAATGTGAGATTTTGTTATATTCTTAATCTGCTGAGGTTTATGGAACTGTTCAGTTTTCATTGTGTGAAATACATGTGGGTTTTTCTTTCAGTTTTTTTAGTTAAGTAGGGATCACATCTCATCTTTTAAAAATACCATCCAGGTTCTTTTTCTTGAATCTGTTAGTACGTCTTTTTTCTTTTCTTGGTTTTGTTTGTGTAACTCTTTTTTTGTTTTCTTCAGGAATTACCTTCTGTAGAAAATACTTATTGATACACATATATGTGTGTCTGTGTATATATACACTACACGCATGTGTGGATATGTATTCCTTTCTAGTGGAGGTTAGTGGAAATTCTAGAATGAGACAGAAACACAGGAGAAAATATCAAGAAAAACATGTAACATATGAACATGCAAAAAGCCATTAAGTTTTAAACTTATGCAACCCCTTCCATGCTGGAATTTTAAAACCTGGACAGAGATCAGTAACATTTTATTTACATTTAAATGCCACGTTTCTGCTTTGCCTTTATAAATCTTGTTCATAGGTTAACTTGAGTCTCAAATGAGCTGCTGAAGATTCAACGATGGATAGGTAAAATCTATTTGCATGTGAAAAACAAGATGATTCTGCTTCTAACATTGGGCCAAGTACAAGCAAGCAGGCAGTTTATGGTGCTGGCTGCTGCTGGGTGCACTCTATCATTATTAAAGGAGCACCAAATTCAGCTGATTCACAGATGGCATGTGGGTGCTTTCAAGGATGAAAGCTTTAATAGCTGGGCAAGAATATGTATTAAGTGTGATGGCAGAATGTAAGTAAATAGCAGATACATGAGAAATACACGATAGAAGGCAAATAAAATGTAGGATAATGTGAGATGCAATTTTAGGAAATGGCCAATACATTCGTATAGAAAGAACCACAACGCACTCTGGATTTCAGCTACCAAACAGCTGGACTTTATTATGGTATGTGATCATCAATACATCATTTTACACTTATTGCCAGAGTAGTATTCTGAGTAATGAACCCAACATAGAGCGAAACTCTGTCTCGGCAAGACAGAGTAAATAAGCAGTTAGAGGAGATGAAGTCAGAAACAGAGTTTGGAGGAGATAATTATGTTAATGAAGAAATAGTTACATGAGAAAACATGAGCAAATTCCTGGAATGCTATCTGTGGCCATTCAAAGACCCTGGGAAACAGACGAAAATCCTGGGGGTTTTGTTTGTTGCTCCTTGTTTGTGATTGTAGTGTCATAAAGAGAAAGGTCAAGCAATGAGGTATAATATATACATAATTCAAACTGAACTGTATAGCTGTGACATTTCATGAGAGAAGAGGATGCAAAACAAAGTCATCATGTTAGCACAATAAAAAAAAAAATAGAGATAATATCTCTAAGGCAGGCACTGGGATGGGAAGTTAAATGGTTCCATATGACCAGAACACTTTCCACAGTCAGGCTTTTCTTACAAAACCTATAATTTATTATTTTTATTTAGACTTTTAATTTATTCATGGTTGTTATTAAATTTACAATACTTTTCAGTTCTTAAATAATTCCTGTATTTTATCCTGAGGCAAAATCTCTTTAGCCTCTGGCACTTAGACTCAAAGACTTCTCACTTATCTGCAATAGCTACACTATCTGACTTGAAACAAAAAAATAAATATATGGCACCACACAGGGCAGATATCCAACAGTGTTATAATATAATACATTAGCCACTCATCTCAGGAAAATTGGATAATAGTTTGTGTCATTCATCAGTGTGGAAGTTATACTTCATGCTGTCACTGGGGCATCTTTGTACTGTCCAGTGACATCCAACTCAGACAGTCATGTTTGGAGGCCCCTTCCTTGTGCTTCTGCCCATTGAGACAGGCTCCTTTACAGGGTGGTTCAAAGAAAAATCTACTGTAAGAGCTTTGAATCATGCACCTAAAAAGCCTTTCTGTCTTCTTTGATTAGAAGGAAGCCTTAAAAGGTGTAGAAATCATTCAGTAGGAGCGAGGGGAATTAAGTGTGGTGATTAACTTTCTTCACCAGTCTCTCAAAATTTTGCTTTCTCATTGGTCTAGATAAACCCTTGTGATATAAGAATTATTTACTTTGGAAAAGGAAAAAGAGGACGGGGAATAATTATCTATAGTGTAAAACAAGAAAGAATCTGAAAAACAGAGGATGTTAGTTAAATCCTTATAAACAGTTCACAAAACATGGCCTTGGGGGAAGGAACAGACACCATAAATATGGCAAGTTGGGACACAACAAGATGAGCTCAGGGAGAAGCAAATGGTTAATGAGACTAAACAGACAATTATTTGAACTATGTGTGAACTATATTAGTTAGCATATTAAAGATCCATCCCACTAACTGAAAGAGACCCCCTGCTAACCAAGCCCCCCCCCCCCCCATTCCCCAGAATATGCTTTTTAAAAAAAAAAAAAAAAAAAAAAAAAAAAAAAAAAGCGTTCTGTACCTTGAAATGGAGATGAAGCTTGTAAGAACCAATGAGAATTAAGTGTGACTAAACATAATTATAAACTATCGTTCAAAATGTATAAATGTTTTAGGCTGTGTTAAGAGGTGTGCTAGCTGTGTGGATTGACCACACCGGTGAAGAACTCGGGTTTGGGATAGCACCTGAATTAAGACTCAAGAATTAGCAGCTTGAACAAAACACATCATTTACAGGACTTTTTCATTCCCCTCCTTTCTCCTCAGGAAAAAATGTGCGTGCATTGCGGAATGCTTTGTTTCCTAAGGTTCGCTTTAAAGGCATTTATTTGCATTTATTTTTTTTCTTTATTTTATTTTCTCTTAGAAAATACTTAGTCTGCTGCGTTGGTGAAAGCACTCCAAGGCGTTAACTTGATTCAAAGCACAGGGTGATAATGACTTTGATGACCCTTAGTTTGCAGAGAAAGCTCTGTCCTCTGCCTAAACAAAGGTTACTGATGTGAGAGAAAATTTGTTATCATTGTAATAACAAAGTTAAAGATCACAAATGTCCTCTATAGCTATAGGTGTTCATTTTGGTTTTGTAGATCTTACCCACTCACGCCAAAATAATATTTTTCATAGGAAATCCTTGAAGAACAGAAAAAAGCAGTGGATTTTCTCATTATGAGAATGTGAATGTTGGGGTGCTGCGGGGGGCGGAAAGAACGAATACAGCTTGTAGCTGTTAAAAGACCTTGTGACAAAACTGCTCCACGATCAGTGACCATGGAGCAGAGGTAAAGGCATGCCATGCCCAGGGACTCCCCAGGGCATCCCACCAAGAGGAGCAGAGTGATTTGCGGTCGCCTGGTTGAGGTCTATTGCTCTGCAGAGGAGAGTGCCTTAAGGTAGAATTCAGCTCCAAATTAATGAAGCCAAGATTTAAATACCTGCATGCCAGTGTCTGCAGGCATTGTAGCTCTCTAAGCTCCCATTTATATTCTTTGGCGATCTAATAAACAGAGTCAGTAGCATCTTAAAATTCCTCCAGATTCCATTCCCTATATCACCCAGATCTCATTTGACTCTTGCCCTAGATTATTTCTGCTAAAACAAAGTTTTAGGGTTTTTTTTCCAGTTCAAATACATGGAATAGTGTGAGGTCTGTGCCAAACTGAGGATGCAAGACCTTTCAGGACAGTAAGGTAATATTTTTTTCAATAGATCAAAGTTCCTGAGTACTCTGCCTGAGAACTGTACTCAGCTTTCATTTCATAAAAAAACCCCATTGGCTCATTGCAAAATAAATTCCAGTAACAAAATAAAATACTTTTTGTGCAAACAGTCAAGAGGACTTAGCAGTGAACCAGAACATTTATGTTACTTGACTGTGGTAAGGCATGCAATGAATTTTCAGGAAAACAAACAAAAGGAAAAATTGTTAGGCATACTTCTGTGAATGATTTTGCTTTATCTGTCTTCTGGCTTTATTTTCTGTATCTACAGTTTACTTTTCCCATGTTCACTAATATATAATTTATGTACAAATATCTTTTAACTTTAAGGACAGAATCAAACAGATAAAAGAGTAACTTTTCCAGTTCAAGATTTTTGCTATTTTTGTTGCTTCATTTCTTACAAAAAGTACAATGAATTCCTGAATATGGGCTTTCTGCAAAGTAGCATGCCTTTCTAAACAATAGGAACTGAAGAAGCATTCAGGGGGGTTTCCATCTTTCTCTGGCAGGTGCTGTTTCACCTCATGGTCCCCATTAAAAGCCAAAACACCTTTCTACACTATTAGTTTGCTTACTTATTTGGCAAATACTTCCTACAGAAAACACCCTGGTAAATGTTGCAGCCAGTGTCATTTGATGCAGCTTTAGGATTTTCTCTGTACAACGTACAAACAGAAGGTGTCAGAGATCCAGGCTCAACCTCCTTTTCTAGCAAAGTTTCTTGGGTATTACTGGGCAAGCTATTTCAGACCAGATCTTCAAAATGGCTCAGAATGACTCCAAATTTCTGGGTGGGATGGAAACAACAGTTAGTTCCTTATCCAGTACCTCAAAATAATCAGGTTCCTTTACATAAGAATGGCTTTAGCAACACCCACTGCACTCAAGATATAGGGGTGTGAAATTTAGGCTATATGAAACAATGGAAGATGGGATGGATCTCAAGTGACATTGTCTCTTGCTGGACATTTTGCATTTATCTATAACCCTAAGTTTCAGGATCAGGTGGAAACTCATCTGTAAAATTTTCTGTCATATATAAACTTCTAAGACACCCTTTTAGATAAAACTGACTCATTTAGGGTTTTTCTTTTAACATATGGATATATCATTTGGTATCATTTAGAGACTGGATTATGAATCCAGGAACAGGAGACATTTGTTCCAGGCTTTCTTCAGTTGCAGAGTTTTCAGATTTCCAGCTTCCTCTCTCCACAGAAGCACTCTCATGAGAAGCTTTGTGCTACTTTCACCATTCACTTTGAATTAACTGGAAAGAATTTTTTCTCTTTGAAAATTTCACCAAAAAACCTATATGATTTTAAAATGTCAATAATACTGTATTTTGTAGTGTAAAACTATTTCCAAGCTGTTCTACTGATGACACTATTAGCTGAATGCTTCATAAGCTTCAGTGAATTTCATCCTCACACAATCTCTGTGATATAAACCATTGCAGCGCTACATGAGCAAAACTGTTTTACTTAACATCACAAACAAAATGAGATGGAAAATATCCAATTCTTTTAAGTCCTTGACTGTCACTATACACTTGTGGATCCTTCTCCTTTATGTGTTCCTGGAAACAGTATTCTCAACGCTCAGACAGGATCAAGAGATCAGAGAAGGGAAGATATGGACTGATTTCAAGAAGGTCAGGCTAGGTTAAATGCTTGGTCTACACACTTTGATTGAGTTCCTTTAAATGTGCTATTGGAAGCAGTATGGTAACATTGATGTAACTTTTTATTTGCTTTCCAAGGACTTTCCATTAGTCATTTGTCAATTGGCTTTTTATCCCTCTGAAGTATTTTTCTTTCTTTTTCTCTTTTTCTTTTTCTTTTCCTTTTCCTTTTCCTTTTTCTTTCCTTTTCCTTTTCCTTTTCCTTTTTCTTTCCTTTTCCTTTTTCTTTTCCTTTTCCTTTCCTTTTCCTTTTTCTTTTCCTTTTCCTTTCCTTTTCCTTTTTCTTTTCCTTTTCCTTCTTCTTTTTTTTTCCTTTTCCTTTTCCTTTTTCTTTTTCCTTTTTCTTTTTCTTTTTCTTTCTTCCTTTTTATTTTTGTTCTTCTTTTTACCTTTCTCATCTTTTTGGATTTTTTTCTTTTTCTTCTACTTCTTCTACCTCTTGTTTTAATTTTTCCTCTTCTTTTCCTTTTCTGCTCTTGCAAAAGCACTTCTTAGAAACCAGAGATACGCAGTTCCACCAGTAGAAAAGAAGTGATTTCCTGTGGGCAATGTCACTGCTAATATGAGATGTCCAAAAGCAGATGGTGGTTGCTTCAGGCTGCCCTGCGATATTCTTTTAATCCTTGACAGTGCAGCATGGGTACTGGGTGAACCGTATTCATGAAGATACAGTTCATGAAGATTTGAAGTTGGTAACAACATTGCAAAATTCATGCTCTCCTGAATAAACTGCACAATAATAGCCTTACCCTCTGCACAAGGCTTTCAACAGGGCTCTAGCTGAAAGAGACATGTAATTCAGAACAGATGAAGCATAAAGCAGCATAAATATTGCACAATGGCTTCAAAAATGATCATGCATGACTGCATACATCCTAATTGTCCTTCGTTTGTATGTAGATTTAGCAGTGCAAACACTGGTGCTGTACCATTAGCACTACCAACATGCATTTATAAACTAGCCTCAGGAAACAGTGTAGAAAAAAGACATTTGATTAGTGCATGATTTAGACCCAGAAAGGGCTGCTGGAAAGCTACCCAAGTGTTCATCTGACAACACAGGAGGTTCACTATCTGTATTAAAGTAATTATTTCTGTAGAAAACAAAACAAACACAAAAAACCTAAAGAAACAAATCAGGAGTTTAAAAGCAGGAGGTGAAGAAAGCATGTGCTGCACATATGCAATGCATAAGATACTGTGCTGCAGTGAGGGTTGTCATGGAGACTGCTGGATGGCAGTAAAAATGCAATAGGATCTGAAAGTGAGGTGCTGAGAGCATCCCGTACGTACCCTCAACTCTCACCAAAGTTGAGGCAAGTTGAGATCTGTCCCTGTTTATTGCCAAAGCAGTCTAGTGCTGGGCAATATGAGACTTAGATGGGCAGCAGTAGTTAGTGGCATAGGAGCTCCCAGCAGCTGTTACCTTCGTAGGAGTTATTCCCTGAGAAGCAGCTGTCCCAGGAAGAAAAGAAGGATTCATTATTGTTTCACAAGAATGCTGCCTGTGCAACAACTTTCCTTTTTCAGAGTAGTGAGTAAATTACTTAGCCTTTAGAAAAAAAAAAATATCTTACCTCAGCTAGTCTGGCTGCTGAATCATGAGGCCATTGTCCTATTCCCACCAGTCATAAAGCCTTCCCTTTCTATAACAGGGGATATTAAAAAAGAAGCCGTTTCCTTTCTTACAAGTACAGCTGGAGTACGGAGTGATAAAAAGGTAAGCCCTGTTATTCTGTACAGCAAAGCACAGATGTGACAGCCCCATCCCTTGTTTCCACACAACCATTGCAAACACAGCCATGCTATCATACTGAGAAGCACTTACAGGTTGTCACCCTGGGTTTAAGCATCCATCTCAAAATACACGACTGAAATCCTGACCCTCCTGAAATAGTATGGGAGTCCTTCACAGAGTACATTAGGGCCACATTTCTTTCATAAAATATGCACTGTAATAGAAAAGATGCTGTTTGCATCAGTCCTTACTGAGACTATTGGGAGTGATGCTGCTTAACGCTCTGCTTTCTTCTCTGATGCACATTCATGTTCACCGTGACCCAACCACCCTGGGCCCTTGCAGAGTCCCACTGACCAAACAGTGCCAGACTGCAGGATTCAGATATACTTGAGGTTCTCTCATTCGTGAATCAAATCATTCTTCCTTAACCCAAATGGTAACATCAACTTAAAACTTATCTAATAAAAAGTGAAACTGGTAAACTGGTTATGTCAATGGGAAGAACATTTTTTTTTTTTTTTAATTTGTAAATAATTTTCTTTATTTCTCCCCCCTCCCCTCCCCCCCCCTTTTTGATTACACCTGTCATTTATCCTATTCTCAAGTTTCCTAGCAAAGGAAATTAACTGACTTCCTACATGCTAGACCCTGGGAATTAAATTATGTTTATAGTACAATAATCTAGAAGCTAGAACCCTGGAAGTAAACAAGGAGTGAATCAGTTTTATCAGTATAGATACCATAGTAGGTTTCAGTGGTGGCAAAATTATATACCCATTAATTTCTTGTTAAAGCAATTCTAAAGAAACTCCAAAGAGCAATACACCTTAGTTCACAAAGCAATTGCATGGCCTACAGTCCTGGAGAAATTCTTTCTCTATACAGGAAACTGAAATTTCTTTCACATGTACAACACATTGTTCAGACCTAGTTTGGAAACAGTATTGGAAGAATTACCTCTTATCAAATGAAAAATTATTGGGACCACTTTTGACCCAAAATTACAATGTGTAGTTGATTAATGGGACATGTCTACGAGGAGGGAAAAAATCTGTAACTGAAATCTGCAACCTGAAAACTGCTAAAAAGTTCTGAAAATGCTTAAGACCAATTTTTCTCCAACAGTTGTGGATGGAGAAGACCATTTATTACAGCCAAGAAGTGTATGGTTTCTTTATGTAAGAAAGTTAAATAATAAAGAAAACCTACATATAATTTATAAATCACTGCAATTATTTCCTGTTGTGCCTACGGAAAAGCAATTGCTTCCACACATTACGAAGTTCTGCTCTCATTTTAGTCATTCATTTATTAGCATCTCTCTGAGTAATAGAATCATCTTACCATGCACACATAAATGAATGATAGTAATTACCTGCTACCTGTAAATAGTTCTGCTTATCAAGCACTGAGGGTTTTTTTTAGCTTATTTTTATTTTTAAAAATGCACATTTGGAATATCCATATCAGTAACATACGTTATCTAACTCTTCCGAAATTACATATGCAGACATTTCATGTGCCAAATTTAAGGTGACCTATGCAATCTAAATCCTATCTTTTTGCTCCTCTGTACCTCCATACAATCTGTAACAATGTGATTATTATTATTTTTTTTCACTGCAGGAATTCAGCCTTGTTCAGTCAGTATTTTGGATGGTTATTGAAGAAAGATGAGCAAGAGGTCTGGAGCTCTCACTCAAAAGTTAGCCTGTGTTCTGTGTATCTTCTTTTTGAGTCTAGTGGTTACCAGATGAATTGCAGAAGTTGACCTCAGTGTTCTCTATATTCATGATATTACATTATAATCCAGTAATTTCATTACTTTCAGTGCTTTTCCTATTGAATTAGTATAGCTGAAGTAGTTGCTTTAGCAGTTCACAAACCCTAAAAATTATCAACCTGTTGCTTCAGTGTTTACTCAATATTCCATTTCTTCCTAATTCATCCAAATCCTCCTAATGCATCATGTATTGTGCTGCTTCAGAAAAGTCCATATTTTGATGACACAGTCAATTGAGCCTAATAATATGCTTTCTGTAGAAGTTAATTACCCTGGTTCATGTTGGTCCCTGTATCTCATGGCTTAGACAGTCTTCCTTTTGGTCCTGACACCACCTAACCATTACAAACATTCTTCTCATACAAAAATGCTATTAAAATTGAGAACTTTGAATCTTAAATCCTGAAAAACTAGCTAGACTCAGAATCATGACAGGGCCCTGTGAAGAAACACATATTTTTAAATAAGGGAATAACTTAGGATTTAGGAAATTCACATATTTTCTATTCATCAGGTTGTCATTCCTATGTCAAACTTTCACAAATTTTGCTGGTATTTGACTACTATATCATCACTAAGACTTAAAAATAAATACACACAAAGTATGGTTGCATATTCACCTTGATACTAATCAACCGCCCCACCCACCTGGGATCTCAATCCATGCAGACAACACTATTCAGGTTGTTGGGTTTGGAATCTTGCTTTGATTGCATCATTCCCTCCATGATGTGTGGCTTGAACCTTTGCATACCCAAAGCAAGTTTTCAAACTTATTTTCAAAGTGCTAGCCTTTAAAAAGTCATTTACTTTACCTCGTACCTGTAAGACTTGTGATGTGAACAAGATATCAGCTCTCAACTTTGCACTATTATTGATCATCTGCTTTCCCTATCAGCACTTATACTCTTTACTTCCTTTGCTGAAAGAGTCACTCTAAACATTTGTGGAGGAATTCTATTATCAGTTTTAAATCCTTCCTTAAACCTGCCTTGTCTCAGGCTACCTATCCGTCTAGCTTTGAAAAGGCTACAGGGAAGGCTTTTTTCACACAGGTTCCTCAATGTCATTTTAAATTCAGCATCTTTGTATTTATGCTGGATAATTCACCAGCTGCTCCCTGTAGATCTGAAGAATACAAACACTATAGGTAAACAATAGGCTTTTTCTCCCTTGTACGTCTCCTTCCTATGCACTGACCTTTGATTAGAGGTTTTAAGGCTACACAAGCAATCAAGGCTCGTGCAATGTAATTAAGACTAATATTAATAACAGCATTGGAATAGTGATTTTTTAACAGAAATTCCTAATTGTTTTCGTAGAAGACCGGCTGGCTACCTTAGATATTTCAACCTCAGCTGCTTCAAGGAGTGGAATAGCTACCCCGGGAATAACGTAGTTGTTGATGAGTAGACTAAGTCACTCACTAGATATACTTTTATTCCTTTCTATGATCCACGAAGCCATAGCACCACTCCTTACAGCTCCACAACTGTTTGAACACAGAGCCTGTGTTTCAGTATGAGTACTGGCATCTATCCTCTGGAGGGCCTGGCCACGCGATCGCCTTGCTGCTAAGGAGACTGTGCTCTAGAGTTTCGGTCTGGCAGCCTCTACTTGTATAGCTGCACTGATAAGAATTGTCTTGGGAACCTGTGATGTGATCAGCAGGGTATGACAAAAAATGGCAACTGGAAGAAGAAAAGAAGAAACGGACTAAAGCAAGCTGAGAACTGTCGTTGAAAAAGATCCTGGTAGGAATGGGAACTGTCATGGAATCCCCTGGTGAAGCTGAGGGACATATAAAAGAAAGGTTTGGGTTATTTGCTTGAGACAATAAATAAAGAAATAGATAGGTACATCAGTAAAAGCACTGGGGAAGCTAAAGATGTGTGGATCAAATATCACTTCAGAAACAGAGTCACATTCAGATCTGTGGGATGTGCTTGTCAAATAACAAAAGATTGCTGTTCCTTTCATGTGAGAGAAAATATATGTTTCCTTTTCTAAGTTAAGCAAATGCAAAACAACTGCAAATTCCAGGAAGCTGAAGCAGACCAGAGACAACAGCATGCTAGTCACTGGATTCATGCAAATAACTCAGGCAAATGCCTTATGTTACATGAAAGTTTTTATTGCCAGAGCATGTATGCCATTAATTGCTCTTGTTACATGAGAGTTTTTATTGCCAGAGCATGTATGCCATTAATTGCTCTATAGGAAAAGTACACATTCTTTTTGAGGTAGAGAATTTTCCTTCTTTTGGAGGAAAAATGAGAGAGGAACACATATAAAGCTCTTTAGACAACATCAAAAAGGTTAAAATGTGACATCAACACAGACACGAGTCTGAGTTAGCACAATGTGGTACTCACTTTCTCAGGCTTTATCTTAAGTTGCTTCAAGGCACTTCCAACCTAGCTGCTTAAACTAAAAAATGCAGCATACAGTAAACAAAATCACATTTCCCTTACACCCTTCATGACTACATACTCCACAGAGCTCAAATAGGAAAAGGAGCAGGAGTAACATATCCTTGATGAAAGAGAATTCCCAAACTAAAGGTATTGATATGGAAATTACTAGATCAATTCCAGTAGTTCACTGTATAGATTGTTAGTTAAAAAAACCAAAGATATGTCTGAAATGATGCTACCTGAGTTTTCAGTAATGCATAGGTGCACCTGAGTTACCTTTAAATTAATATTGGTCACAAGTTAACTGTAGCACCAAGGAGATCTTGGAGCTATAAACTCCCCTAAAACACAAAGAAAACTGTCCATTCTGGACTCTCACATCTTTATGGATGTAGACATCTGAAATACATATCTCATAAATGATTGTCCTACACAGAAATACTGTGCGTGCACTCAAAGCATACATTAAAAGTAGTGAAAGTGCTTTGTCATAGGAAAATCAGATTACAGCACACATTAGTTAGATAACTTAGAGTGAGGAATGCATTCTTTTGGGGAATTTTCAAGATAAAAAACTATAATGTTTTCCCCATTTAAATAGTTCCATGAGTAACATGAGATATTCCACACCTTTCTTTGTTGGGGAAGAACTACATAGCAAATTTAATGTAAGTGCAGCCCAGAGGGCAGCAGGAGGGTAACAGCCAAAGATGGGACCTCTGACTTACCATAGAACTGCCTAAATTTTTTGAGGTTTTCTGTATCCTATGCTGAACAGCTGTTTTTCCCTATCTCTATTTCTCTGTCCCTTCCAGTATTTTTACCTTAGGATAATTCTTTTCCAGTTCTCCATGTCTTGCTTTTGCACCCTTCACATCATTTCCACTTTCTCTTCCCTCTCTTTTCTATTCTCATCTCCCCATTTTCTCCTACCACCAGATAGGATGCTGGATGACATCAGATTGTTATTGGCTTTATTATCTGAATCCTGCCTGGCCTCAGTCTGTAAACTCTTGGGAAGAGACAGTCTTACTTTGCATTGCAAAGCGTAGGTCCATTCTGTCCCTTCAGCATGATGCTAATAAAGAGGATCCATAAGACAGACAATCTCAATATGAATTACAAAAATTAATTAGCATTGATTGTAATGAAAATTTAGAAATTGGAAAACTACTAATTACTAGTGCTGTTGGCAGTACACCTTGAAGGGTATTGAAATAAATGTTTGATGACCAAGAAGTTCCAGTGTTGTACTGCAGTGTTTCTGCCATCGGCAGCCTCCAGAGTACATTAAATCAATATCTTCTATTGACTATATGAAACTATATGTCTATGGCCACTAGACATTACTCCCTTGGTGGCTTTATCTCTTGCCTCCTCACGCTTGGCCCTGTTGCTCCTCTGACCTTTCCTACTCTCACAGCACTGTTGCAGAGTCCTTTTCCTGAGTTAGGCAGTCTATATATCCATTCTGCATCTAAACACATTTATTTTGGGAAAATAGTTGTATTTATTGATTTATTCCATCTTCCCTTTCCTCACAGCCCTTTAGTCTAAATGTTAAGCATAGTAAAAGTTAGAACATCTGGTTCTGTGTGGTTTTGTATAGCAGACATGGGCTTTGCAGCAGGATCCTCTTCATATATTGGACCTATTGCTATACCAATTACAGAGAGCATGAATCCTTTACAATTCCAATAAAAAAATCCAGCTGCAGTAAATAATTTTTTTCATTAAAAGTATGCCTTGTTATAGTCTCATTTTGTCAATCGAGGTGGCAGCTCACATATCAAAGGAGTCAGATGGACTTTGACCTGACTCCAGCTTCGCTGCATGAATCGAAATTCCTCTTCCACAAGAACCAGATAATTCTCTGCTGACTGTAGACAGTATATCTCTGAATAAGGAAATGGGCTTGTTTGCAATCAGAATATAATTGTTTTTTAGTTTCATCTCATCTTGATAATTGTCTGTATTTGGGTTTTAATTTGTTAATGTATTTTTGAAAATGAAATTGATTACACACTACACTTTTTTTCTTTTTTTTCTTTTTTCTTTTTTCTTTTTTCTTTTTTCTTTTTTTTTTCACCTCCAGCTGTTAAATTAAAATCTATATGTTTTAAAGGCAGGATAATAATCATGCCAATTACTTTTTCAACTGTTATTATTTTTATAGTGAGTCAGCAATGTCCACTGCATGAAGTGGTATGATACCCAGATCACAGAAAGTGCAAACACAACAGTCAAAAGGAATTCTTCAGTTTGATAGGAAGAGAAGAAAGTGTAAATACAAAGGCAAAGGGCCAGGATATCATTCTATACAATTCTTTTTGCTGTGCTGGAGAAAAAGTCCGGCTAAACCGTAAGCTGTTTTGATACTTAAGGATTCCTAAACAGATTTAAGCTACAAAATTTAAGCTTTGTGCTTTTTGTCCTTGGAAGTACACCTACTGCAGGTGCAAAATTTTTATGTGCAGATTTTCTGTAGGTGAACTGAAGTAGGGATTACTTGTATTTAACATTAGGGGATAAAAAACTGACTGTAAGCCACTGTCTTTCCCTCCGTGGCCTTCCTCGATGTATATCTCAAACTGCAGAGCTGAGACTCAGTATTTTGTCTTTTCAGTTATTATCAGCCAAAAAGATGTCTTGCCAAATATGCCTCAGTGACAGGTATTTTCAGAAAGCTTTTCATTAAAGGCTAACGGGACAAATTCACTATTCAGTCACATGAAAGTACAGCCAGCCTGCATCACTGGAATTACTCTACATATAAGCTGAAAAGAAACAGAGCAGAATTTGGTAGATTATCTTTAGGATTAATGCCTGAATGACATAGCTACAATAGATATGACAGCTTTTCCTGCTAATGTAATTGTATTGCACTGTATTACAAATATTATTAATTAACACTCCATTTGCAGGTGATCTAATCAGTTAATACACGCCTTTGACAAATGTAATATTGCCTACTGCAAATGGATATTTAAGCTGACTTGTAGAAATCATTTTCTGTTCCTTTTCATTCCAATATTCCTATTTCTAACTTCATTGCTTCAACATTTGGCAGGGAACACTTAGACTGTGTGAGGCATGCCACGATCAGTATCCATGGGCTAAAAATGCTGGTAGAAACCAGCATGAAAACTGCAGGGTTTCCTCAAAAAGTACCAGCTCTCTGTTTGATCTGCTTCTCAAACAACATCTCTGACAAGCAAAAAAGACAAAAAAATCAAGAGCTTCACTAAAATGCATTCATGTTAGCATAAGTGAGTTCTCAGAAATTTTGATGCCACATGTATGTAGATGTGAATCAGGAAATAAAATGAATGGAAGTGCAACATAATTAATTTAGGAGAAGTTCCTCATTTATGCAAGAATAATAGAGAGTCTCAAATTCATAATTAATCATAAAAAATATGAGAGACCTTTCCTCTTCCTCTGCCAGTATTTCCACACTTCTTGCTTTGTGTTAAGCTATAATTTGTTGATTAAATTAACATTTTCTATAGGCATTGCTCTGGCACTGCTCATGGAATGAGCAACGAGGGTTATTATGGTCTTAAAGCAGTTTCCTTGGCATTTTACAAGGCAAGCATAAATTGCATTTCATATTTCAGAGTTTCTACTTCCCTTGAGGGCCTTCAATGCGAAAAGTGCTAACTTCAGCAAAAGAAAATTAAATGCTTGTAGTTTTGGAGCATTACTGCAAGAGGGAAGTAAGTATAGGTGGAAGGAATATTTTGAAAAAACAGCATGGACACTTTCATCCTAGTTGTGTGGCCTAGAACGTTGTTGTTTCTTTGGTAACTATAGAAACATTGCAATGGTATTTATTGATTTACCAGCTCATTTTCCTGGATGCTGTAGTTCTTGTTTAGAAAGAAGATTGAACCATTAAAGTTAAAGAAATGAATAAAATTGTTACCTATGCAGAATATGAATTTGTCAGCCCAGATATTCTCAAGCAGTTGGAACTAATCAACAGCACATCAGATTATCAGCTAAGTATTACAGTGTCATTCTTAGATCATTATATATATATAAATATTCATATAGAGAAAGCAAAACTTTATAATCATAATTGTTTGCTTACTAGAGAAATAGGAACAAAGCATTGGCAATGAAGAAGGGTTAGTGTAAGTATGTACAGGTTATGTAAGTGCTGATGAAAAACTGCATTTTAGACAAAGACATTTTAATGGCTTAACCACCACATAGATAAAACACATTTTAAACTTCCATCATGAGGAAAACAATATCTGTGTGAGGACGCAATTATAGGCATTTTGATTTTCCCAGTTATGAACATGCAGGACATGTTTATGCTACAGAATAAATTACAATGTAAGGACCCTGAAGCTCTGGATGACTTGAGATGGTCGGCTGACACAGTACAATGCTGTATTACAAGAAGATACTAGTAAACATCCCAAAGCACTAAATGCCAACCTGTGTCTAAGGCAACAAACTCTGTTTCTCAGCATCCATTAAAATAATGCCAACAGTGTGCAGATGCAACTGTATTTCTACATCAACCCATAGTCATTGTCTTGGTTACCTCTGGCTTATTTTTGGTAGTATATAGCTGTAGCTGCTTGTCGTAGTATCCTTTATTTGTTTGCCAGTCACAACCTCATTTATTACACTGCTCGAGTATGTCTGTACTCCATGTGGAGCACATCTGAGATCATCTGTAAGAGTTAGACTTACCATGCATGCAGACAAATGATTTTCAGCAGCAAAACTAGATTTGGAATAAGGCCCTAATGATTTATCCATAAGGCTAAGTAGGATTGCAAGTTTAAATCTACTGCAACAGCTTTCTCTTTTCCACTGTGGGATAGATAAAAAGCAGAACAGAAGAAAAACGATGTACTCCCAGGCCAAGCTGCTCTCATCCCAGAACAGTCAGTCCTGGTTATTACTACACTTCTAGAGCATGATAACTTCCAGAATGCAAGTGGAATTTATAGGCAATTTGAGTATCTTCTTGCAAAAAGAGAGGAAAATGTGTCTAGTGGGGCAAAGGTTTGCCTTGCACAAACTAGTGATTTTTCAGATCTACTATAAAAGCTAGGTTACACTGTTTGCACAATGCTGTCAGGTTGATGAGAGTCAGAAATGTTCTGGAAACAAAATGAAAAATCAAAACTATGCTGAAAGAGAAGGTAGAGTTTGTCCCAGATATAACAAATCTTATGTCAGTAGTCCACATAAATATTAAGAATAAAATACCAATTCCATACCCAGCTAGGTCTGCTGCAATAGCTTTCTGCTTTCAGGCTCTTGGCTTATATCTTACTATCTAAGTTGCTTTTCTTTTCTTTTAGCTTCATTGGCCCAAATTCCAATTACCTGGAGAGGAAGAGTGGGATGGGAGGCTAAGAACATGTACAGAAATAGAACCTGAATCTTGTTGGACCTAGGAACAGCTGCAGAATCTTCATTCCTATAAAATATTATTACTGACACTTTCTCATTTTTAGATAAACAAATGTGACATGCAGTGACTGGGGTTAGGTGTGGTGAATTGTTAGTGGCTAAGAATGCCACCTTACTATATGCCAGTAGATGTAACTGGGGAGTTTCATCTTGGTCTTTTTGTTTTTATATATATAAAGTATATTTTCTTTATGTCAGTTTTGATCTTGTCTAAGAGAATTAGTTGTAAATTTAGAAAAAAATTGCTTTGCTTGACATTCATTTCTTCATTACCAGAATAGATTTGGAGTACTTAAAAAAATCTTTCATAGAGTGACTGCTTGAATGAGTGAAATTAAAAAAAAAAAAAAAAAAAGCAACAATAGAAAACCTAAATACAATCAAGAGAGATTAAAAATGTCTCATTAAAATTGATGAAAAACTGCACTCCCCCTCATCAACATCCAAATCCTCAATCCAAAAAAGGATTAAGACAGTAAAAAGCTTCCTTAGAATTAACACTACCAAAATTTTCCTTCTAAGCCATGCAACCACACAGGGCCAACTCTTGCAGCATTATCAGTGTTTATTCACTAGGAATTACAGCTGATTTATATCCATGCATATGAGAGAAACAACAAACGGCCAGGTAAACTATTCCATAGTATTAACAACAAAAAAATCCTTTGTGTAATAATAATTTCTGCTTTTCAACTTCAGTAGCTATTTGAAGTAGTATAGTTTTGCTAAGTGGTGACTAAGAGAACATGATAACAGTGTGCAAAGGGTATTGGGACAACAAATTGAAATTTTAGGTCCTTCAGGGGAGCATAACTGAAAGTAAGGGAATGGAATTAAAACTAGAAAAATCAGTGGCCTGATCCTCAAAACATCCAGCAAACAATATCACACTTCCTATTTTGAGAACCCCTAATTAATTCCTCTCTGTTTTTTGACAACACTCCTCAGATATTTATAGTGCCATCTCTTCCTTGCTCATTGCTAAGTGAAGCAATGTTAATGGACTAGTTTCAGTGGCAAATGTGACTCAATATTACATGTGTACAGAAGTAAGTTATTAAGCTATCTAACAGCTTGATAGGAACTGACTTTGAAATGTGTCATTTTGTGTATTCAATCTTCCAAGCAAAGTGAGGAAGCCCCAGAACTAAGGCTTTTTGAAAGGACTTACAGTGAGAAAGCTTGGTCCAGTTGTTTTAAAAGGCCTTCAATCTGAATATTTTTCTATACCTTTTCCAGGCCAGTTGCAGACCACCATTTGCAGACCAATCATCCAATTTCCAGTGCATTATTATAGCCTTTTTCCTGAGTGCAACTTGGGAAACAGCTGCTGATTATGTGAATTCTTTCAGGCAATGGCAAGAGGCTATTCTGTGTCACTGGCTTTCTGAGCTGCCCCACGAGGTAATAGATGCTCATGTGGAAATGATCCAGAGGAAATTACTAAAGGCTTCCTTCAGATCCCTGGAAACGATAGTACCCAGGAGCAGTACCAGGAAAACTAACTGCCACCCAGTTCTAGCCTATGTTTGTAGAATGCCTTGGACAGAGGTCTCCAAAGATCACCTTGCAAAGTAAGTCACTCTGGCAGAAGTCTGTTGCTGGATGACGTCTTTCTGGGCTCTTCTTTGATAGAAAGAAAGTGGCGAACATGGGGTTTGTGCAGTGTTTGATTTATGCATGTGTGCTTAACTGTATTGCATATGTGCAACAGAAACACTTTTGTGGCTAATAGTGGCATCTTGTCACATCAAAGGTGTGTATAAGATCAGATGTGGGGAGAGCACAGTTTCAGCTGTAGCCAAATGAAGGTGGTCTTATCATCTGCATTTCACTGTGGAAACACCAGATCAGAGAACTCACATGAGTTATGGAAATCAGAGATTAGATGTTAAAAAAGTCTCTGGCTTCTAATGAAACCTCAGGCCTTTGATTTAAGTCCTCCTCAAAATAGCATATTTTTTAATCTGAATGATTGCAACTAAAAATAGAGTAAGATAGGTGTGCAGTTCCCAGCTGCAGAAAACTGCAGAGTTTCCTTTAGGGAAATATTAACTTTCTTCTTTCAATTGTACTTCTTTCTTTTTCCTCTTAACATACATTAGCTCCTACCTTAATCCTTCACACTGCATTTAGAACCAAATAAAGCATTAATATGTTCATCTGCATGAAATGTTCTCTTAACTATTACCTCGGGCAGTCATTTAGTTGAATCTGATAGGGGAATGCATTGACATTGTTAAGGTTAATGATCCAATGATTAACAATACACATTTTGCAGCTCAATGCTTCCAGTCACTGTTTCACAGAGTAATGTGGACAACTATATGTATATTATGCTACAATATCTGGAATGGGGTCTTTCTTTCTACATAATAGGTGATGTAAAAGAAATAACCCCGTGCTCAGACTAGTAGTTCTAAAAGATGGACAAAGTTTTATACTTATCAAGAACGTGAGGAACTTCACTGAACTCATAGATGATACTATATTACTCCTGATTAGCTCATAAAGTCAGTCAGCTTTTAATTTGTGTCCCACTGCATTTAGCTAAATTATCTACAATTTAAGAAAGATACTTTTTATGTTCATAATTATGTTTTCCTAAAGCTGTAGTGCTATGTTGGATCATCCACAACACAGATCTGATCTGAACTGATGATCCACTTGATTGCACTTCTATTCAGAGCACACAATATGAGTTTTTTGTAGTCTGCCTTTTCATCATCATCATCATCATCATTGTTGTTGTTGTTGTTGTTATTATTAGCAGCAGCAGCAGCAGCAATTATTAAACACTTCTTACTTCAGCTCATGGATTTTACCTGCATTCCAATTCTTCTCATCCCCCTGCAGGGATTAGGGGGCTTCGTGTACTTAGGTGCTGACTGGTGTTAAACTACAACAACCATCCTCTGGAAGCAGGATCTGCCTTTGAGTGCAACAGTTGCATCTGAACTAGGGTTCCCTCTTCTTGAATAGCATGTTCCGTGGATATTTTTGACCCTCAGTGTTCTGTAGTTGATAAGAGTAATCTCACTCAGCTGCCTTTAGAAAAATAGAATTCCCTCTCCTAAGTTTATCAGACTGTTTTGAGACCACTGAAATCTAAAAATAGCATAACTGCAAGAAACATTATTTCAGCAGTGCAGTCCCCGTTTCAGTATTCTGAAATAATTTATAAAAATTAAGTAATTCATTGAGTTTCACAGCACCCCACTTTTGTTATTAACACTGCATTAGCATTTTCAAGTATTTCACAGGACCCAAATATATGCTTGAACTTGCTTATACTAAATAATTTTCATAATTTTAGGCATAAGATAATGAACAGACCAAATAAATAGGACAGTGGCAAGGAAGGACAGGAACAAAATCATACGGTTAGTCACATCCGTCATGAAGGCATCTTAACAGATTAGTGAATACATTTATTTTTATTTATTTATTTATTGTAGATTAAGACATGAGTTGAGACATAATTAGCTTATGACATATCAGCCATATTTGGGTTCCAAATTTAGGTAATTTAATGTTTTGATTTTCAGAAGGCCTGTTCAAGAACATGTTCTGTTTAATTAGTGGAAGGGGTAAGTGTTTGCAGTCTCTGAAACTTTCAACAGTTACTTAGGTGATTAAGCATGGACTGAAGCAATTTTCTTAATTATTTAGTTAAGAAATGGGGAACTACAGCCTAGATCCTCATTTGCATTTACATATTAGACCACTGCAGCAAAGTACATATACTGTAAACTACACAGCAGAAACAAATGGGTTAAATTATTAGTCCTGAAGAATGATTTTAATCTCAGAAGGCATTGCATCAAGAAAGGTAAGTCTCTTTTCTCAACTACCTACATGAGCCTGTGCCACACAACACCTTTCTCACATTGACTCACACTCTACAGGCTTTTAGAGGTCTAAGATTTCAAAAAAGTATTTGTAAACTGACGTTTCAGCAGTTACCATTCCCCTATACCTCCTTCAAGTACAGTGGTGCATATTTTGCATCTGGTAGACAGGCAGTATAATGAAGCATTCAAAAGTTATCAGCATTGGAATGCATTAGTGTCCTGAAAGGTCATTTGCTGAACATTAGATGCAGAAGGTATACGCTAATCCATGACAGTCGCTCATATCAAGAAAATTTCATTAAGGGAAATAGCTCTCTTTCATACAAAAATCAGGATGAAAGGCTCCAACTTGAAGGCATGGATCAAAGAAGAAAAGGTAGGAGGCAAATTCCCTCTTCCATGCTTGACAGGTGCCAGAGATGCAGCCAAGGTAATGGCAGTAAAGCGTACCAAAGACATACATACAGCTGTTAAACAAAAATGCCTTTTGTTTCATTCCTATGATTTCTACTCCCTTCCCTCTGTAACCTTATGGAGACAGACAAGGCCATGTGATTCATTCTTGATTGGTTTTGAAATGTTATAGTAACAACTTCTTGTACTGGATTTGTACCTTCTCAATATTCGTAACACTTTCTTCTCATGAGTACATAGCTTGTTTAATGTATATGCAGATCATCTTTGTTCCCAGGGCACCAAGTTTTGAGTGTATTTTTACATAGATCTGGTTAAAGCACTTGAGAATGAGATTTTCCATGTTAAAAAAAAAAACAAACAAAACTTAACATCCTGGAAGTCAGGAAACAAAGGAGTGTTTATGGCCTTTGGAAGAAGGGACAGGCAACTCTGGAGGACTACAAGGATGTTGTGAGGTTATTATGCAGGGGGAAAATTAGAAGGGCCAAAAAAGAGTTCAAACCCCTTTCAAGGATTCCAAACTAGCTTTCTTTTTATCAAAAAAAAAAAAAAAACCCAACAAAAAAAACAAAAAACAAACAAAAAAACCACAAAACAAAACAAAAAGCAAAAAAACAAAACCTCTCATATAGTGTTTCCCCCCTCCCCCAACATTTCCTTCTCAAAGTCTTTAAAATAAGGAGAGAAAATAAAGCCCGACCACACCTGTCTTTAAAAAAAGGCACATATATATATATCCAAATGGCATATTGTAAGGGGAAGGTCTCTTTCCCTTTGCTCTAACTGGAGATTTTTTTCTGTTTGGAAAACTAGTAGGTATGTCCTAAAATTTTAAGGGGTAGAAAGATTGAAGTCCCAGTACTCAGAGATATTCCCTGTCTCTCTTTGATTTACTAGTGTAGACACAGCCTCTGACTCTGATGAAGCAAGTGATAATGTGCTGCCACGCACATTTCTTCAATTAATAGTCACACCTTAAATACTTAGAGAACTTTTTATCTTATATTATTGTTCAAGTGACCTTCTTGGGCAGTGCATAAGCTAGATCACTTTTCACATAAGAAAGTGTTAGAAGGATATTATTATTGTATAATGCTATAAGTATGTAACTGCAATTAAATTTTCTAAAAGAAGTTTGTAATCTCAAATGTTCTAGAACAGCAGGCACTGTACACTACAGAGGAAATGTGAGTCTGGTAACTGTCTTGTGCAGAACTTCTGAATCAGTAAGGTTTTTGAACTTCCAAGAATTTTGAGTGTTTATAAAGTTAGACACAGTCCTCACCATAACAGGTGAGATGAATATTCCATCATGCAGACTCACATTATTAGACAAGGAAATATATATTATATCAAACATGATGGCAGGGAACAATATTTGGACTGCAAAGGAAAGTACTTTCAGTAATAACATCCCTGGCACCTTTGATGGAGTTGAAGGTAGAAATGTTTGTGAAAATTCAGAAAGCTCTGCATATTACTTAACAGGTTTTATAGCAACCTCTGCAAGTCACCTTTCCTCATTTTTATTATTTGTATTTATTTTGGAAAAAGATAAATATCTAATAGAGTCCCGTAGAAGAATTATTGGGTTTGGATAACACAGTTTTGCTGCTTATTTGACTATCGACCCAGTATTTGCCTACATCTGCAGTCCCGTTCTTGGAGGATCTGTTGTAGTTACTGAAGTCTGCAATGATCTAAAGGAGGTAACTTATTATACTTTCTCTCAAGTTCTTTTGTTTTGTTTTGTTTTGTATCACTATTGATGTCTTTGTCTGACATCAGTCATAAAAATGTTTCAAATATTTACTTTGAATAATGAGGTATCTTGCAGGCACTGTTTAATTTTAATGCCAGAACTATGAAAGTAATATTAACATTAATTTTGGGTAAAAATAAGTATCTATATAGGGCTTTGAAAACTCCTCACAAAATAGGAGACAAATTGAACTTAAAAAAAAAAACAAAAACAAAAACAAAAAAACAAACACAAAAACCCACAAAAAACAAGACTTACTACAAATTTTGCTAGAAAAAGGGACATAACCTTCTGACAAGTGTCTGGGTTTTTTCAGTTTCATATTTGTATTCCTAACTGTAAGTGGATTCTTTTCTTTATAGAAGTTACATTCCAGCTAAACAAATTATAAACTAGAAGTTCTTCTCTAATGCAGGTTTAAAACAACTAACAGAAAAGACACCACCACAGCTCTGTAACTTCATAACAAGTACAACTTGTACCTGCTTGTGCCATGACTGTTGCAGCTCTGATGTACATAAACCAAGTTCTCCCCTAAGTGCTGGTTTGCAAAGAATTTTTGGTGATCTCACTGTTAAAATTGCTCTTAGACTATCTAGTTATTAACAAAGAGCATTTTAATTTTTAACAGTCCAGATTTAAGAGCAGTGTTATCAGAGATTTTTTGCTTGTGAACTTTCCTTCTACATCCAACAGTATAAATGTGCAGTTGGAATATAGGCCAGGTTTTACATTTTATTTTATTTTTTTAATAGCAAAATTACTTTTTCATATCAAAAGTACATACTATTTTACCTACTGGGGAATTTTCTTAGTCCCTCACTTTGTAAAAGCTAAATATTTAGCAAAATGAACATTTTTTTTCTGATTCAGTATTACATGTGACTAGGATATTGCTAAAAACTTTGCAGTATCGGAGACTAGCTAACTCTGTCTAACAAGGTCTTTGCAGAAGGATGTGAAAAGTGAGATCATTTGTAGCAATACATTCATCAGACATGGCTGGTGGCAGCTATTTAAACAACAGCTTGGCAGCAATTCAATCTTCTTTCCATCACATAAAATATATGATACACTTCATTGTTCTTATGGGAAGGGTTTAATTCTCTTAAAAAATCATGTATACCTTTAAAAACTGGGTAATGTATATCTAAAAAAAATGCATTCTGTGGTCACGCCACTGCCCGAAAGAAGCAACTGGCAATTCAGATTTAGGACAAAGTGTCTGAGGTTTCATTTTTTCTTTCTTCTTCCATGAGGTATCACATGTTTGCAAGGTACAAGGTGCATCTGACAGTTGATTTTGATTTTTTTGTTAAAATCTCATTGTGATGGAGAAAATACAGTATGTAAAGTGGGGAGCATGGTTCTACAGCCTCCAGAGTTTCCACTGTTTAGTCAAAGGCTGTGGACCACACTAAATTATCACTGAAAGTTAATAAAAAAATTAATGTCAGCTACCTGAAACTTGCACTAAAATGACCTGCTTACTGCTGATAATCCAGTCTAATAATGACCTGAAAGAATCAGACTTTCTACATACAAAGTTATTTACTATTTTAAAATTAATTGTATCTCCTTACAAGTTAAACTGAGGAACCTTCCCGTTTGTTTCACATGGCCATTAGAAGGTCAGAAGGAAGGTATGTTGAATCAGATCAGATTCCTGCTCCACCAGGCATTCAGGCATGTATAGCACTCAACCAGCATGACTGCTTTGGAATCAGCATCAGAACTCATCATGGAAAAGTACTTCTGTGCTACTGCCTCATTGCACTGGACAGACCCCAAAGTCCCGGTTCAAGATATGAGGACTACAGTCATGGGTGAGCAGAAGTTTATAGTGAAAAATTGTTGGAAAAGCTAAAATTAAGAGAAGTTTGTTGCTGGTATTACTAAAATAAACAAAACAAAAGGAAAGCATAAACAGTTTTAGAAAATAGTTAGTATACATATGCAAATAACACATTTCCAATTCAGTTCTGGCTCCTGGCAACGCTGAGGGGGTACAGAGCATTTTCTCAAGCTATGGTAGGATAAAGTTCATCTACATCAGTCATGGCTGAAAGTTACAGGGTTTTGCTAATTCACTGGCTTAGCTGAAAGGGCCACTGAAACAGCTCCACAGCCAACACTGATTCTAGCTGCTCAGCGGGACTATGACAAAGGAAATGAAATTCCTCCATTATCATAGAGAATGCAAAAACACACAGTCAAGATCAATTGAATCTTAGCTCTGTCCAATATGAAGGATTTCACTAAGCTAGCAAGATTAAGGTTAACCAGCATCCTAAATAGGATCCACTTATAGACAGATAATGTGAAACAAATCTTAAACTCCTGATCTAAAATGCATTAGATGCTCCACTGTAAATTCTTTTGACTAAGGGCTGAGCTCTTCCACTGAAGATTTTGTTATCTGAATAGATGAGATAGACAAAGGGTATTGAAGGTACACAAGAGTGAGCTGACTTGCCTCATGCAGATACACTGCCAGATACAATGAGGAGAAATTTCTTTAATACTGTTGATAGCTTATTTGATGGCCAAAGACAACTGCTCCTCGTTTTGGAAGGACAGTGACTAGCACATCAGCCACACCAGTTTTTAAAACAAAACTCAAAACTTCAGAGTAGTAGATAAGACCTTAATATCTGGAAGCACTGTCATGTCAGTACAGACAGTGGGGCTTTTACTTTTAATTGTGATTTTAAATGATCCTCTATCACAGGCAAAAAAGCTGAAAACCAGAGAATATCTCTAAGAAGCAGAAATGTTACTCGTAGCAAAATTAATTCTGTCTTCATCAGAGCAAGTAAAATGCCACTTTTACTTTTTAACAAGACTGCACAAGCAAATTAATTCTAAATGAGGCAGCATTGTCCTGCTATTCCTCTTGCAGGACTTAGTTCTACCTTCTGCTACTTTTTTTTATTCTGGAAATTACTTTTCAGGAGGGAAGGGAAGATTTCCACTGTGTGAAAACCACACAGTAAAATACATACAAAAAGGAGATGAAAACCATATTGGCCTGAAAACATCTTATTCAGCTTTAGAGAATTAACTCAGGCACACGTTTGGCACCTATTTACCCTAGACTTTTGCTAGAAGAAAATGTTCACAAGAAAGCAAAATGGGCATTTCTGAAGTGTGAATTAGATCTAGAGGTATATCCACTGAGTACAGAAGAGGCCTGGATTGCCAAGGAACATAAAAACTTTCTTGCAAAGCAGGGGGATTAGATAGGGTGAAGTTAAGTCATTCTACGTTTGAAACACAGCCCTGAAGTGTGGAGGATGAGATAGAATGGGAATGTGCAGTAGCGCAACATCAAGACCTGTAAGATGTTTTGCACCATCAGAGTGGGAAGGTAAGAAAAGCATGATGATCCTTTTTTTACTACTATTTTCTATGCTATCATTAAAGCAAAGAGACCTTGAGACCTCACTGGGATTCTGAGTCAGTGCTTATTAAGAAGCTTCCATAGTATAAACAGAGAAGGCAGAAATCAGAGACATTATCCCTATTTTAGAGGAATGAAATTAGAAAAGGAGATTAAACAGTTTGCCTTAGGTGATGCAGAAAAACAATTTGTGATCAGGGAATACCTAACAGACCTCCTGAACCCCAGTCAGACACCTCAACCATATAAACTCCTATTTCTTAAATTTTTCAGTTATCTGGCCATACACTACAAACTGGAGGTGAATGGACAAGGTGAAGAAAAGGAGTAGAGGGCAAGGGAGATTTCCTCCAATTCTGCCTCTTGCAGAAAAAGAAAAGTTAAAGTTAAAGAAAAGTTAAAGTTAAAGAAAAAGTTGTTTCTATCTTTGATTTTTCAAACCACAGCCTATGACTTCCCTCTTTTTTCTCCAAGATCATCTTTCCTTTTTTTACCTCCCTCTTGCCTTCATCTTTCCCTGCTCCCTTTCTCTATATGGTTCATTCACAGTTGCGTAGCAACAGCACGTTCCTTAAAAAAGAGACTTGTTAGGTATAAAAGATTGAATGAAAAAAAGTGAGTTGTACAAGGTCTTAACAAGACTATAAAACAATCATATTTTCTGACTGGTTCTTTCCAATGAAATAACTAGGGAGGTGTGTGGGCTGAGAGGATCAGCATTTTTGACACTCATTTCCAGCTGTCCTTTTCTAGGCCCCTAGGCAGGGTCCTCTGTAGCTTCCTGTGATTGGAAAGACCAAAGAAGAGTGCATGATAAAAGAAGTAATGAGAATTTAAGGCCGAAACAACCAATGAGAAACCCCTACCAAGGAAACAAAGGAAAGGAAATAAACCTGGTATTTTTGCTCACAGCTATGCTTAACTCCTGCAAAAGCTCTTACTCCACTGCCAGCTCTGTAACTTTGAAGGATTATTCCCCAAAGGTGAACTGATTTGTCCAAGAACACATGTGAGCAAAAGCAAGGCTTAAACTCAAAAGTTATCGATTCTTCTCAATGTATAAAATAGTCACTGGAGATCCCACTGTGATAGCTTACTATTGCAGTTTAGCTGCATTTATCATAGCCAACACTGAGTCAAGTAGGATACTCCAACAAAGGCCAATCTTGAGAAAGTCAAGCAACTTCAACACATAAAATGCTAGTCAGACATTTGACAGCCTGTTCTTGAAGCAGAGCAGAGGAATATCAATATTATACAGAAGGTTGATAGTGAGGATCAAAATAGTTTTCTCTAAAAAATTATCATTCTAAGACTGAAATCTAGTGCCACGGCATGGCATGTCAAGTTGTTGCAAATAACACAAGCCTATCACAGAATCACAAAATGGTTTGAGTTGGAAGGGACCTTAAAAATAAACTAGTTCCACCTCCCTGCCATGGGCAGAGACACCTTCTACCAGCCCAGGTTGCTCCAAGCCCCGTCCAGCCTGGCCTTGAACACTGCCAGGGATGGGGCACCCACAGCTGCTCTGGGCAGCCTGTGCCAGTGTCCTACCACCCTCACAAGGAGGAATTTCTTTCTGAGATCTAATCTAAATTCAACCTCTTTCAGCTCAAAACCATTCCCCCTTGTCCTATTGCTACACATACTTGTAAAAAGTCCCCCTCTGGCTTTCTTGGAGTCCCCCTTTGATTACTGCAAAGCTGTTCTAAGGTCTCCCTGGAGCCTTTTTTTCACCGGGCTGAACAACCCCAGCCCTCTCAGCCTGTATTCATGGCAGAGCTGCACCAGCCCTCTTAGCATCTTCACAGCCTCCTCTGGACTTGCTCCATCAGATCCATGTCCTCCTTATGTTGAGGGCCCCAGAGCCGAATGCAGTACTCCACCATACAGAATTTGACATAATCTCTTAATTCCATAAGCAATTCCTTGCTTTCTACCCCTTAGCATGTGAAATGACTTCTTTTCCATTTAGATTCATCAGTTCTTTCACTCACTCAGTCTGGAGGAAAAAGAGAACATGCAGTAAGAGCATGAGAAAGGCCAGATTTTTGAGTAGGATGATACCTTTTGATAGATTTATCTCTTTTGTGAGGTGATCATGTGTCAATACAGTTATAGCCTTGATCTGCTCAGCTTCCATCATTGCTCAGGTTCTCATCATGCAGAAGATGACCTTTGTGCACAAAGACAGAAGTAATGAAATGAATGTTCTGTCTGGAAAAGGTTCAAAAGCAACACTTTGATGACATGAGTACCAGCAATCACTATGAAACAGTAGCTGTGCTAATATTTAAACTTTCTTCTAACGCAGCTACCAGGTGCATGATAGCATACAAGGTAATGTCTGTCTTGGCCATAAAGCTAGAACAGAAATAGCTAGATACTGAGAGACTGGAAATGTTGGTCAACCTGATTTTTTCATCTCGATCTTGTCTTGTTCTATTCATTTAACTTCTCTGAAGAATCCTTTCCTGTAAAGCAGAAATAGTTGAGTTCTATTTCAGGGAAGCTATGTGATTGATGAATGTTTATAAAAAGCCAGATTCGAGTACTAAGTATTAAATGAATGGGATGAATTAAGATGAAGTCTAGAGAGCCATACACTGTCCTTTTCTTCGACTATTGGGAAATTTGCCCATGTCTTCACTTTAATTTGCAATGACCAGCAGTCAGATATTAGACTTGAGCTACAGAGTAGCAATTTTTTTTTCCTTCTAAATTTTCTAAATGAGGAAAGGCTTGAATCCTTCCTATCTTTTATATAAAAGTGAGCTAATTCAATATTTAAAGAATTGAAAACATTTTTAATTCCATGCCAGAAGGTCCAAAGGAGACAGTACTTGGAGAAAAAATAGGCTGAAATGAGTGACACATGAGAAAAAGAGCTGTATGGGAAGGGATGAAGAACTCAAAAGTCAGAGGTCCATAGTAAATCTTTCAGTAATCATGATCCCAGATCATTAGAAAGGAATTCAGAAGAGGAGATTAGATATTTTGAGGGAGCTTTAGGATTAATGAATTCATGGAATGGCTGATAAATAACACTGGTACAAGTTAGCTGAGCAGAAGTTATTGGGAAAAAAGGATCAGTTGTCTGTGACATAATGGAGTCCAGTAAAGAAAAGGTTTTTAAGTACAGGAGACTGAATGTATCTAATGGTACCTGTTCCTGAAACTAGAGTACTGGTCCCACCCAGTGTTTGCCTAGGAAAACATTCAGTAATCCCAACTGTACAGACATGGAAGAGAAGAACCATAACTAAAAATTAGTCACTGAAGACATGTCATCTAATATACTGCATTAGGTCCAGCCATTTTGTTGATCTGATACACAACGATTGTAAAAAAGACTGGGGCTTGATAAGGAAGTTGTGATCCCCTCATAGCCATAGGAAGCATAGCTATTCCACAGAGAAGAACAGAATGTATCAAGATAGGGGATTGCAGGAGCCAAATGTGGCAAATTTAAGTAGATTGAGACTGCAAAAGCTCGAGTTTTCTTTTGGATATGGATGGAAATAATTTTTAGGGTTTCATAAGAAATTAAGAGGCACAGACAGCATTGAGACAAGGCCAATTTAAAACATCTGAATATATCAGAAAGATTCTGAAGGCATTTAAAGCTAAGACAGTAAAGGCAATAAAATCACAACTAGAGATGGTCATAAGCAGGCTAAACTACATCTCTAGATGACTAATGCTGTTGATACAGTGTAGAAAATGCAGACACTTTACTGCATCTCCCACCTAAACACCCTCACTTCCTTCACCTCCTATCTAAAAATCACCTTCTAGATGGATTTTTATCACTTGAATTCAGATACATACAGCATTTATAAAGTGAACATTCTTCTCTGAAATGCAGCTCAGTCATTAGATACCCACGTGCACTTGATGAATGTTGCACTTGTTGCCAACTTCCAGTAACCACCCTGTTAAATAAAGTCCTTCAAATATTGTTTTGTGGGTAAATGTGATGCCAGTGCATGGGAAATTACAACACTAATAAACTAATCTCTCTAGCTAACACAAACATTGATTAAACTACCTATGCTACCCTGTCAAGAACTGCATACAGGGCTACAGCTTTCTTTTAAGAGCAAGAGGTACTAATCTTTCCTAATCTCTATCTTCTAGCAGTAGTGAAATACTTAATTTGTTCACTTTGCTCTGTCTTTTCATCTAATCTAAGGCTGTCATGTCAGCAAGTGTTACGTTGGTTTGTGAATACAGAATACTGCACGAACTCACACTGAAGACACTAAATTCATATCAGTTGACTACTGAATAACTGTAAGATTGGAAAACTAATTTCAGAGTGGCATTCACCTCCTGGGACAAAAATCATGCATTCTTAGTATCTATGATGGGTGAGATGAATTACTTTCTGGAGGTGACTAGTGCTCTTCATTGACAACAGATAAAGTCTACAAAACTAACTTAAACTATATACTGAAACTGTAGTTGGCTTAAGCACATCCTTAATGGCTTCCAGTTCAATCTGTGATTTCACAATGATTACCTCTTCAGCCCATCACCAACTCTGTGAGCCATCTAATCTTTTAACATTATGAATTTTTTTGCATGAATTATTTGCCATATCCAGCACGATACTTAAAAAAAACCTAACAGAATTCAAATCTGTAAGTAAAGCACTGAACATTAACATAGCTCATGAATAAATAGTAATAAAGTGCATTTTTTATAAATTCAGTGAGATTTCTGTTTCCTCTATGTCCTGGTATGTAAGAAAGCAACTTTACTGTAATAGGTCATCTCAAAACATTTACTCTAGTGTTTGATTTAGTGAATCATGTTCATTCTTAGAGATGAGTTCTCCAGATGAGCTCTGGAGAATCTTCTGTGGCAGCTTAATGCATAAGAGCCCTCAGCTTTCTGTACATCCAACTACTGGAGTTCATTACAGCATTAACATAATCTAAGAAAACACATCCCAATGTATGTGCTGCTGCATTTAATTGTTCAGTAGCTGAATTTATAATCACAGTGAAAACGGGTTTGCACTGATGTGGCAGTCTGTGAAGTGGAGCAAACTGTCAGAAAATCACTCTTCTATAAAAAAAAAATAATTGTGTTTGGCACAGATAAACACATAGGCCAACAGAGGTAGTATGATATGTTCTTTCCCATTAGTTCAAATGGTTCATTTAGAGCCATGAGGATGTGGGGAAACAGCTGCAACAGCTCCACAGACCAGAGAAATTAGATCTGGGTGATAAACTTCAGGGCATACATGACAACAGGATTAATCATAGCTAACAATCTTCTCTAGTACTGCAGAGGATTTCAGTTAAGGGAGAGAGCTGGTGTTATAAGAAATTAGCATAGCCAGAAGAATTACAAAATATAACCCATAGATGCATTAGTGATGCACATGACGTGTGTGCTTGGGGCTTAATTAGTGGTTGGCTGTAGGCCTGAATGCAAAAATAAATCTGCAAACTACCCACTGGGGAGACTGGTAAAGCCGTGGATCCCAGTGCTGGGAGAGGCAGGTTGGATGGGGCGACTTCCTGCTTTCTTGCAGGCTGAAGAAGTATCTGTCTGTTTCTTCAATGTGTCTAGCCCATTTTTGTCTCTCCAGCCATCAGTAAAGTCATTGCAGCATGTGTGAGAGCATTTGTTTTCTCTCTCAGCGCTGACAGTAGCAATGAGGTTCCTCTCAATCTCATCTGGTGTTCTGGATACTGACATGGGCAAGGAATCAGATCTAGACAGTACTGTGCCATTGTGATTGGATTGCTACTGCTAGCTGGGCTGAGGCAAGTTGGTGAACACCTGCACATGTTAAACTGTACACATACTCACAGGTGATACCAAAGAGGAAAGAATTCATGTCTGTTTGAAGGCCATGCAATTCATAAGGTCAGGGGAGGAGCAGAGACTAAATTATGGCTCAGAGAATGAAAAATAAAAGATGCCTTCTATTTAGGGCTTTTCGTGGAGGTACCAGTCTAATCTGTGGGAAGCCTCAGGTGAAGTGAAATCAGTCTACTCTGACACCTGATTCTTTTGGAATAATCATTAGAATAACAAGTGGAGATGCTACAATGGAATGGAACCAAAGAATCATTTCTGTTTCGAGCAGCTGCCAAAATACCTATTTACCACTGAGACCAGAACAACTCTGAAGCAGCTGTTGTGATCTTTTGGGTAAATAATAGGTGTTAAAAAATGTATAAACATTTATACATGTTTACCTTCGAGACGTCAGCTTCTGTGAAGCAGACATTTCCCTTGCTGCATACATAATACATGCTTTGTTTGAAAAACTGCCTAATTTCATAAAGGGAGAAAAACCTGTAGGGCACTGTATATGTACAGTGCTGTTATCTCTTGTAAATACAGGCATAGTGGAGCCTTAGCATATAGTAAGGCCTTACATTCTGTGTTCGAAGTCTTTAGCGAGATGCTCAAAGCGTTCCTATAAGTTTGGCAAACACTGTTACCTATCCATTTCTAGGAAAGGCCAGGATTTTGAAAACTATTCACTGAACTGCAGGCCTTCTTTTGCCTAAGTCCATTGTGGGCCACAACAAAGAAGTGAAAAGCTCCTCAACCAGTGGTGTTTATCTCTAAGGATTTAATCTCTTTACCCATCATCATTAGTATTAGGCATCTAGTCTCAGCTAATGATTGAGGCTCCCTCCACAGTCCATGAAAAGTGAGAAATACTCTGTGTGCAGAGCTAATATAGTAATAATTCATCATAAATATTATCACAAGTGACGAACTGATCTACCAGAAGAAAATAATGTTCAGCCAGCGCATGTGTCCAGACACAACCCACTGAGCACCATCCCAGTTAATCAAGCTATAAAAGGGCATCTCTCCCTCTCCTCCCCCTCCCCCCCTCGCTTTTTACTGCTATCTGCTGTTAATCATTTTATATTCCCAAACTTGATATTTAAAGAGAACCATTTTACTATTTAATAAAAATAAATTCATTTGATTGTTCACACTAAAAACCTCCCAGCCATCACTTGGCATTTCATATGCAAATCTGCAATAAGAGCATCTTGTAAATATTTGGTCCACAGTAGCAGGGGAGTTAAAAATGTATGGCATAGAAAAAGAAAACAGTCAAGTGTTTTTTAATTGGAAACCTCCTTATTGAGGAAGAACTATGACCATGTCTATTATTCTTACTATTTTCATCTCAAGGCACAAAGGCTAGGTAGCAGTTTACAAGGTGAGTCCCTTGCAATTATGCTGCATCTTGTTTTCTTGTTCTAATCCACTTTCACAATTTCAACAATTTGATCAAGCATTATTCTCCATCTAGCATTCCTTCCATTGCTAAAGTGTCATTACACCTTGTAGAAAGACATAATTGAATCTCCAGTTTATTATTAATGGAGTTTTAATTACTAATTGATGTATTATTGATGAAATCATTATAATAGTCATATCATTAAATCATTAAAAGAGGCCTTTGTACCATTAATATTAGGGGGAACCTATGGTATATTTTATTTGGGAGATCTTTTTCTTTTCTAACGTATTGTCTTAGTTAAGGGATACTTTTAATAAATTAGTATTATTCCAACTGCATGATAACACTACTATAAAACAATATTATCATTGTACCCATCAGTGCAAAGGCACGTAGGTAACAAATAAAAGAGCTTCTTATCTCCTAATGATACTGACATGACAATCATTTGGCACTTTTTTTGTGGATAGATGTTATCTTGCTTTACACAAGAAACGTTTTATAGAATCTGTCTATCAATTTTCACAGACCTTTGATGACTTCTTTGTGCATGGGAATCTACTTTTCCATGGGAGTAATTCTATTAAACAAACCCCGATTTCAGAACAGTGGAACATGGACAGGTCCTGCTGGAGGTCAGCTGAAACTGCTGGTTCCCATCACCCCCACAAATCACCAAGTGAGTCCTTGTCTGCTTGTTTGTAAGTTTAAGTTCTACAGAAGTGTTTTTACCTCGGAGAGCAAGGTCTGAAGAGCTGAGCCCTGCAGTGGAATCTCTGGGTATAGCTCTGCTTTCTGTTACAGAAAGGCCATTCTAGATGGCCTAATGATCTTCCCTGGCCTTAGTCACTGTGCTTCTGCAACAGCTTTTAACAGTAGGTAGCCAAGTGACAAAATTTTATATGGCAGGCAGTCAAGAACACCAGGAATCCATGAAAACTGAGGGGTACGGTTGTGCCTGACCAGATATGACAGCTCAGAAAGCAGTGCACCACAACAGTTACAGTAGGTGCTCACAGTCTTGTTAATTTGGTGCAAAATATATCATGCAAAATGAAGCAGGGAATTTTGAAGGAAGGAATATAGGAGACCTCTGGTTACAAGTTGCTTTGCCTGTGTGTTTCTAAATAGTGTGTTTCTAAATATGTAGTGCTATACAGCTCAAGATGCATATTATTTCCCTGTGCACTAATTAGGATGGGAAAAACAACAGACCAATACACTGGCTGCTGCTGGAAGTGAGGTTCAGAAGACAGAGAGGTTAGAATATATCAGCTGAAAACAAGAAGGTAAAAACATTAAAGAATGTTTAAAGAAAGAAAACATTATTATCTTTTTTTTTCAAAAATTAGATCTCTTTCCAAAGAATGTTGGTAATAACCTGGTTCTGAAATCTTCAAGGGAAAGATTAATTTTAAACATCAAAAAAAAGTAGAAATTATACAGAAGGTCAAGAACATAAAATTAAAAATGAAGTAATTGTCAAATTCAGATTTTAGCTTTAACTCTATGCAAAGAAGCTAAAGGGAAAAAACAAACAAACAAACAAACAAACAAACAAAACTCCACAACTTTCGTATTGAAGATGTACTCAATTAATTTTCCAGAAAGTTAATAAGAAATAAACAAATTACTCCAATACAGAAAGGAGTTCAGTGAATTGCTAATGTGCATTTTATGGCTAAGATACTAGTTTATTTTTGAAATGGGTATAAAAATTCTGTATTACACCGAAGTTTTGGAGCATTCTGGTCTCTGAAGAAACGAAAATTCTAGGGTCTTTTTGCAGCTGGTGTAGTTTTGGCAGTTTTGTTTGTGTTCACCAATTTGATGACCTTTCCTTTGCAGTACCTGAAATTTTTTTTCAATGTCAGAGGAGACCAAGCAGCATGACAGGCAGCAGGCATAGTAACGGGAGGAGTAATGGGAAACCTCCATGCTGCTGAGATGCTGGCTAAAAAAATTCGTTGCTTCCAGTGGTCAAACAGGTCAGCTATGTGTGGTGGGAGATGAAGGAGATTATTCACTCCACAATTATGGAAAGGAAGACTTTACTGAGTATAAAAACTGACAACTAATCTCATTCTATTCCAGGCTTTTTCCTCAGTGTTCTTTGCTAATAGTCCTTCCTTAAATCTCTCTCTCATGTTCAGGAGCTGAAATAAGACTGACTTTCTGTGGTAGTTTGTCTCCAATAGTGCACAGGAGCCACAGAGATGGATTTAAATTCAAGCTTGGCATTGTGTTTGAAAGACAGAATATTAATAGAATATCCAGGCTAAAGGGAATGCAAATAACTGCTTGCATCAAGTATTCTCTTATTATAGTCACATCTAATATTTCCTTAGAGCCAAAGCAAAGCTCATGAGAGCAGGGGGAGAAGAAGAAAAGGTATGTTAGGAGAAGCTGGCAATTAGCCATGTACCATGCTAAACTGGCTGGAGAAGCTGGGGAATAAAGTCATGTTTTCTTGAAGTAGCTATGTGTGCACACTCCTTACATTTTTAGAAAGCTGACTTTCACCTCCAGAATAAACTCGTATTTTAAGCAAGCAATTCTATCCCTGAAGACAAAATCCCTTCACTCATACTGATGTAGCATGATTACACTGACATATCATAGATTAAGTAATTGTTTGGTTTACTGATAATGTCTGCTAAACATGCTGAGAAATAGCCACAAACAAGTTACCACATAGTCATTGCAAGAATGGCATGCAAAAAAGGGCATACTCTTTGAATGAAATCTATAGACAACTTCTGTAAGTGGTACATATTAGGGAAAAGAACTTGATTGGATATACATAATTTAGCTGGAAGCAATAAGGAATCTTTCATAAGAAGCAAATATTAGTTCTTTTTGCCAGTCTGGTGAGGGTCTTAAGCACTAGAACTGCATTGTTGTATTAATTTAGGAGATAATTTAAAGTGTATTTAATAAGATTCATTACCCTTAAGCAGTGCATTAGTTGTTATCACTATAAATAACCTAAAATGAAAAGAGAACTCAAAGAATTTATCCAGTTTCATATCCAACCTCTTTCCTTAAATGAAAATTTTATTAGTGTAATTGAAGATAGCAAAAAGTACATGATACAAGACAGCTCTAAATATACAAATTTGGACGTTTTACAAGCGTGGTTTGACTTTAAAATGCCCACTTGAACATTGCAAGTGCAAACTGCAGCCTTATAATTTAAAATCTGAGTCACACTGATGGATCTCTGTAGCTCTGCAGTGCAGGCTGAATGTGTTTGAGCTTTTGGGAGCAGTCACATTACAGCTGGAGACATGATATTGCTTCTTCCCCACCCTTTTTGAGTGTAGGAGTGAAAAAGATGTCTGTACTGTATCAGGTGCTATTTTCATACCTATTATTTTAGGTACAAAATAATCTCAGCATCTGATGATGAGACATTCTCTGGCTTCCAAAAACATCAAAAGCATCCATCTATGGCAAACCTAAAAGAGGCAACAAATCTCTGTAGCATATGCCACTAAGACTTTTTGTAAATGTGTAATTTTCTCTTGGAAAAAGAAAACTGAGCTGTCCTCTTCCACCAGATAACCCTTGGATACTCTCCTCACCAGAAAGATAAGCATCCTCAATTTCATTGTTTTGTATATAGGATTCAAATTATTCCCCATTTGCCTCATTTCTTTCCAAGTCAAAGTTCTTCCTTTATGGCATCTATGCTACTATCCCCTCTCAGTATTTCTTCATAACCTTTTGTTTTCTAATTAGCTTTTCCTTTATACAAAATAGCAACATCAGTCTCTTTTTTTTGGGTTTTTTTTTCCTTTTTTTTCCCCTCCCCTTTTCAGGAGTTTATATCCCTCAGCAATCTGTCCCTTGAGGGCTGTTCAGTAGGAATCATAAGCTTAGCATAAGGTCAGTTTTGATGCAAGACACACAAAAACTTTTGCCCTTTGCAATTCACTGAGCAAGTTAAACACAGAATCAGTATTCTGCGTGGACTAGCAGATGAGAGACCTTTTTGACAAATCACTGCAGAGGCTGAAAGGTGACAGCAAAGCATAACAAAGTAAATAAGTAGGGAGGGAAGAGTAATTAAAAGATATTTGCCAGAAACATTAAAATGTCCAGTGGCTCCATTTATTAAGAATTATGTGTAATGGAGACTTGTACTCAGACGTCCCATCCAATCTGCATATGCCTTCAATATAAAATACTAATTTTATATGAAGCTATTTTTTCTTTAGAATTAATTTTAAATTATTTCCTAAAAGTGGAACAAATCTGGCAGAAAGGAAAGAGGTTATTGCTTCTGCTAATGAATGCACTTGAAAGATGGAAGGATTCAAATGACCTCCAATGGGAGGACTCAGTACTAGAACACCACTAGTTTGTTGTGTATCTTCCTGAAAGAAAGGGTTTCATATCTGATGCTACATATCCTCCTGTAGTTTTCCCTTTGAAGTGACCCACATCTGCTGAGCTTCCATAGGAGATATCTAAAGCATTTGCTTGCAGTGAGTTCAAGCTGTGGTGCCTAGATATATTTCACTAGAAGATAAACACAAAAATACTTTCCCACCATAGATTAGAACCATAAATTGGGGCTATTAGATTATACTGCTTTACAGGGTATAATGACAATAACTGCATTAAAAATCATTATGTACTCCAATGCTACAACAGCAGAAGCATAATAGCTTCTAAAGAAAATAAATGTCCGAAGCTGTGGATCCTGTTAGGAGAACCCAAGTTTATGAGGATAAGGTTCAACTGCACTTTGAAAATGCAAGAACTGTCTCTTATAGACATTGTAAATGCATATGTATTTATAAAAGGAATTGTGAGTCCCCAGAAGTTTTTCCATTACAGTGTCCCCGTTTATAGCTGCCAACCAATATAGGTGGCAGCCAGCATTTCATGGACAGGCACATGAGAATCAGGTTTCACATGTGATAATATTGTGGAGCTGCTGATGCCTTATTGTTGGCACTGGCTTCTGATACAGACACCTGAGGTGAAAAATGAGGTGCAGCTTCAAAGACATGAATACATTTTGATTGTGTATTCTTCCATTTAGTTGCACAGGGGAAACAGCCATGTGTGGAGGATGTTTTTTGAAACTCCCTCTCACTGGCTTTGTTGCGACAAAATAAATGTATTTATGTATTTTTTAAAGATTGGAACAATTTCTGCAATTGTTCCATTTCTCCACTATTAATTAAACAATGTTCCAATTAAATGTCAAATGGATTGCTTCAGGTAAAATAAAATAAAAAAATGCTGAGCTCAAAAATGTAATTAATTTAAGCAAAGATTTTTTATCGTTTCCCAAAGTTACAGGACATTGTTCACAGGACAGGAATTATTCATCTAGTCTGCTGGTTATAAATCTTTTAAACTAACAAGGTCAAGGGAAAAAAAAAAATCTTCCCCTGCCATATTAGGAAAATAACTCACACTCATTCCTCCCTAATGCTACTTATGAGACACCAAATGCTGAAAACATAAAGAACATATTTATGGAAATAACAAAACACAAACTGAATTACAGAAAAATAAAGGAAGCTAGAGAATTTTTTTCTTCAGCAATCCTGGCATTTGCAGTTTTTGAACAGTAGGTATCTAGTTTCACTAAGTCTACCAATGCTTCAGAGGGAAAAACTGCAAGACCTGATACTGTGAGTACACTGAATTGACACTAGCAGCAATATAATGCATTCAGACCTGGAGGATGGTCACCTTGCTGAAAATTCAGGGGCAGAAGCACTTTACCTTCTAGCTTTATAAAGGGAGACAGAAATAGCAAATGTGTTTATTAGGTGTGGGAGAAAAATAAATAAGAAATCAAGCTAAGCAAAGAGTAAGCCTTGGCTGAGTGTTTTGGAATACATAAAAGCAGAAGATTATGAAAAGTAAATATGATACAGTGACTGCACACAAAGCAAACATTTGACCAAAGGACATTAGAAGCATCAGTTTGTTTACAGGTGCTCTGTGGTGTGCTGGGGACAGCCATGCCACCCCAGCTCAGCCTTTCTCTGAAATACATCAGCTATAGTCCTTGTCAGAGCATGAGCCACTCGCCTCTGTCCTGTGCCATGTTAGCCCAATTGACCCTTCTTTACCATCTGAAGTTCCTGACTCAGCCACATTTGGTGTATTTGAGGTAGGGAGCTGCAACTAGAACCCTGTGGAGGATAAAGCTGGCTCTGTGCTCAGCTCAGCTGTACACAGTTGCTCAAGAACTGCAGGTTTGTAGGGTCTGTCTGAACAGTGACGAGCAGGAGCCAAGGTCCATTCTTTGGCCTTCAGGGAAAGTAGCACAAGGTGAATGGATGTATATAGCTAAATATTCTTCTTAAAGAGTGGCTTCACATGTAACAGCTGCCAGAGCCACGCTATTACACAAGCCATGAGAGGGCACTTGCTGGCAAAATGCTAGTTGGCAAGTGTCAAAATTGTGATGGAGCATGATAAATAAGTATGATCCACAGCAGTTCTCCAAGAGAGAGCAAACGGGATCTTCCCCATTGCCAAACATCACTGGGTCTTGTTTCAGGACTGGGATTTGCAGGTGCTGGTGGAATGCAAGTAAAACATGAGGAGATATGCATCTTTTTAACAAGCAAGCAAATGGTTTAGCAAATCAATCTGTCTCTATGCCAAACATTTATAATACAGCTTTCTTCTCTGGAAGAACTCTCTGGTCTCTCCTTATTCCCAAAGAGGCAGAATCAACAGTTACAAAATTTACAAAGGAAATACTCTTCAATACCCTGGAGCAGTGCAAAGTCGTGCCTACACACTTTAAAAGCTAAGCAAAAAGGTATAAAATAAAATTTCTGACATAAGAAAGAATAGAAATGAGTATATTCAGAGAGCAGGTATATTTTGTATCAGTTTTTGTGAGGAAATTCCCGAGAAGCAGAACAGCGATATTAATAAACCAGTGCAGAATCAAACATTTGAATACATAAGAATGAGTCTGAATATGATACTTAAAATATAGAGATAAATATGAAACACTATATTTTAATCACAAAATTCTTACTGTAAGACTATTCAGGAGAAGCTTTTATACCATCCACAGCTTCAGAACTGTTTCTTTTCATGCATAACATTTTGAAAGTAACGTATCTCTAATTTCAATGATTGACATTTTGTATGCTGTTCTAAATTCAAATGCATACCATTCTATTTACTTTAGAAGATGACAGTTTTTTTGAACAGTTATTTTATATCTTATCATTAAAAGAAAAAGCCTAAGCAATTTAATTTATAAAGGTATTAATGGATGATAGCAGTCATTGATAATATTAACTGAAACACTCATCAAGTAAATTCAGATTATTTTTATTTCCCTCCATGTTAAAATATGTTCTGTCTCTATAGATCAAGAGTTTGAAACATTTTCAAATGATTCAAAGCTGTCTCCACTGATATATCTTCTCATTCAGTCCACAGAATTAAATCTGAATTGAATTCTGAACTTGGATTAGGTTGGATCAGGTCTCCTGATGCTTTTATGTGCAGCTCCCTGAGACTGAGAGAGGGACTGGGGGAAGGACTTCCCTCTTTGCTTTTACTTCGTCACCAGTATGAGTTACCTATTTTCTCTTTGCTGCAGTAACAAATATGAATGTAGCACTTCATTGCTTTGAAGGAATGCCTTTTCAATCATTACATGTAGCAGCTCTGACGAAGAGCACCAGAAGTTTTCTAAGATTTTTAAGGGGGGGGGAAATTATCCTTTTGTTCTAGGTATGTTTGTCCCTTTTTTTGTACACTGGATCATTATGGTTGCCAAGTTTAAATCTTAGGATTTTATTCTAGCAGTTCCTTCCGGCTGGGCTTCTGAGGTTTAAGAGTAGTGAGTGCTTCAGGCAGAGTTTTTCTTAATATACCTCTCATTAACAGTTCTACCGGAGAGAACTCAGATGCAAGTGATCAATACATCATAATTGTTGTATACACATCTTCTCATGATTTTTACCAGTTTGTTTTCTTTTAAGTTTGGACCACTCTTCCTCCTCTTTGCTGGGGAGTTAACATGACTTCTGATATAAGTGTAAAAAACCAAGACAACATTTTCAGCAAATACAGGACATGCATCAGAGGTGTTAAGGCCTACAGCCTTCTGTGAAGAGCTTAGGAATTTCACCTCTTGTGGATATTGGCTTTAGTTTTTGGATGACATGTACAGCTAACATCCGTGAAAGTACAGCCAGGTCAGTATATATGAAGAAATAATCAGCCACAATAACATATGTGTGTCCTTTCCAGAAATTAAAAAAAAAAAAAAAAAAAAAAAAGCTGTTGCTGTCTGCTGCCAAGGATTGTCAGGTAGCTTTGTAGAGATTAATGAGATTAGCTACTGCTTCCTGGGAGGGGTTGTTTGGATATTCTTGTTTGTTTATTTTTCCTCCCATGCTATATTCTTCACAGCTGTTACTTAGGTTTGAACCATCCTAATCAAACCCTACAAACTGCTGTACTGGTGCTATGCCCTTTTTTGTGCTCTTGCCTCTCTTCAGGATTTTGGAGAGCAGCTATTCTGAAGTCTCAGAGGATTAAAAATACTTTCATTCCATAATCCCAATGTCAGAAATCTGAAAGTCCGCTTGTGTTTACTGTGGCAATTGGTCCATTGGAATTTCATCCCCTTGACTCTTGCACCTTTGGCAGCAATGAATAAATTTGATTTATATTGAATAAATAATGAAAAAAATTGATTTATATTGATTTACAGAGTATGATTATTTTCAGGTCAATATGAACATATACCTAGCTGGCCATCTTCCTCAAAAGTCTGTTCTTTGACATTAGCTTCTACTTGACAAAGACTTTCCATAACAGAATTTGCTGCTATCAAAGATCAAAAGAAAGCACCATTTCTGATCACAGTCTTTCAGTCTAAAAGCAAAGGTCATTTGTTGAATGTGAGTCTTATAATGGCAGAGATGCTATGATCTGTTTTGGTGTTGTCAAACTAGCCAAGTATGTAAACACTAGGCCTTTTGCAGGTGTCTGTGGCTTTCTTAGAAGCCTACATGCTGGGACATATAATTTTTTTGCTTTTTCTGCAATTTTTTTATATTAATACAACAGGGTGAGATTTTTTGGTCTCCAGACAGGTTTTCTTTGATGAGGAGATATGTATATAGATCTACAGATATACACACACTCCAAACGACTATGCATCCCTTGTCTTTATCTTTGGATGACAGGCACAATACAGAATATTGTGCTGAAGAGGAGATGTGTCAATACTTCTTTAATTACATTAACTGGCTTTGTTACTTGCTTTCCAAAATCTGGTCTTTCAGACCATTGCAACATTGCTGCATTCACAAACTTTGCTGGCTTTCTCTGGAACTGCGGAAATATAATGGTTCAGAAATTCCTATTTCTTAAGACTGAACAGCACACATTTTATCTGCTCCTTTTCACAGGTAGTAGCCTCATTCAGAGCAAGGCCAGCTTGCTGAAAGTATCTCAAAATTCATCATGCTCAGTTTTATTTCTCTCATAAACCAACACATCTTCTGCATGGTAAAGGATGCCAAGCAACTCTGGCACCATCTGAGATTTCTTTTTCAGAAATTTTCTGCTGCTAGAGTGATACTGACTGGGAGCCAGCTGACACAGTAGCTTTCAAATATAATGATGAATACAGTTAATGCTTAGATTCTTTCATGAAAAAAACAGGGAGGAGAAAGGCCAAGAAGACTTTCAAATTATATAACTTTGAGAATATTTTGTTTATGGTAAGCAAGCTAATAGTGTTTTGTTTCTCCACATACATATGATAATTTTCTGCTGAGCTTTGGGACTTTCATTGCATATAAGTCTTTAAGTAACTTCATATGTCAAATACTTCTCATGTCTTCCTTTCTCTTTTATTTTTTTCTTACCTTCTCTAGCAAGAAAACACAGAGGTCAGAAACTGCTGTTAGAATTGCTGATGTCACAAGGTTGATTTTACATTCTCTTGGCAACTCATCTATTCCTGTGGACACGTGGCTACATCTCTTCAGTTATTTGCCTTTTTGCTACTGATGCATCCTTGACCTTGTTTTACTGGTCAACTAGTGGGAAAGCATCAGCCTTTGCATTATCTTTCTAAACTGTATTTTTCTTCAGTTCACCTGGCTACTGTCTACAAACATCCTAGTTGCATTCCATGCAACAATTCCTGTATATATTTTCATTTGCCTTTATAAATATCCATTATTAGATTGACTATAAATTATTATTGAAATTATAATGACCATTTTTGTTTAAGAATTTATGCATTCTGTTCATGTTGTTTTTTCTATTATAACAGAAGTAAGGATTTGCTACTACCTAAGGCTAAAATTCCTAAGATAATTTTTATTATTCTGGGAAACTGGTATGTTGATGTACAATGCTTTGCCTTCTGGTGTGAGCTGTGTCCCCTTTCTTCTGTTAAACACAGTTATCAGCTGTACTTTCTGCTTTACTACATCTTCCACAGATTTTCCATCTCCCTGCCCTGCTGAAATTTTTTGGTCTTTCAATCCTTCATGTAGTAAATTCAATGGAACTCTTTCCTTATGTGTGTCTTCATTCTTTATTCAATCAATATTGTCTGAGATTATCTCCCTTTCTGCTAAAAAAAAAAAGTCATATCACTATATTTATTTATTTATGTATTTATGTATGTATGTATGTATTTATTTATTTATTTATTTTTGTTGCTGAATCTTCTACCAAAGTGAGTTCTAGATATAACTGGAATTATGCGAAGAGTGTGTCTCTGCTACCAGCAATTATCCTCCTCCTAACTAGATGTCCTTTTACCATTTCATATTTGCAGTGTTCAGTTAGGCTGACCAGGGTAATAAAAGCTGCTTCCTCTGGGACATGGTACCTCCTGTTACATACGACCCTTTCAAAAATTTTATCATTTCTGCCTATGAAATGAGCATCAAAAGCTTCTCTTTGCTGCAATTTGATTCTGTCTCTGGCAGTTTCAGAGCATATAGCTTATCAGTGTAAGAACAATTCTGACAAACATCAGAATCTACTATTATTGGGCTGTTCTCTATTAATGCAGAAACCTTCCTCTATCTTGTCTGGATTCAGCAAAGCTAGTTGTCTGAAATACCAAACTCAAATTGCTCCAAGAACCATTTCCCATCTCTGTTCCAGTACTGAGATGACCATTTTGTTAACAAAATTTTCATGGACCTTTCTCCCCTCAAGTTTTCCCTTGTTTTACATTTTCATGTTTCTGGTTGCTTTTAGAGTCTACTATTTATTTTGTTTCTTGGATGGCGTCAATCAAAAGTCAGTCATTAACTTGCTCTTCATGAGCTCCCTACCTATGATATCTTTTCCAAATGTTATATTTTAGGTTTTGAGTAACATATTTTCCTTTTACTCTTTTTGTCCAGTATTTCTTGTCCTCCTTGGTTTTTTTATATAGTAGGAAAATATTGCTAACTTTCCAAAAATATTATCTTGACAGTGAAGATGACCATTTCTTTCTAGTACTACTCATACTACATATTCTAACAGGCACCGGTAAATTCATTGATTGCAAAGATATTAGGTGGTCAGGTAAAGCAAAGAACCCCCTATAAATCTGCAAAAGTACCTGTCTCACTTCACTAACCACACAGGCAACCTGTGCCACTGATTTCAGATCACTGGTTTCCTTCCTGTGTACTCTGCTAAGAAACTAATATTTAATCACATCCATATTTACCTTAGGTTCCTAAAGCAATTACCCTGGATCAGAGCCTCTGTTTGTTTATACTAGATTCCTACTTGGGACTCTTAGTTCATTTTATATTTTAGATTATTTATATAATAGATAGATAATTATAGATGTTTTTAAAGCTTAAAATGCATATAGTTCAGTCATATAAATCAAATAGCTGTTATGAATCTGTAGTGATGTTTAACATAAATACGGATGTTTTATTTTTTCTTATATGCATACATACACCCTTTACATACACCTACATACACACTTTACACTGTATGTGATACGTCAATAAAAAGAAAGATTTGTCCAAGATATATTGCCTTTTGCTTGCAATGTTATATTGTTCTCTGTTATATTTTTAAGGCTTCATGACTTTTATTGCATGCATGTAGGCACAAGAAAAAATTATTCTGTGATTCTATGGTTGGAGCTGGTGATCTCAAAGGTGTTTTCCAGCCTAACTGATTCTGTGATTCTAAGTTTTTGTTTGTTTGTTTGTTTGTTTTCCCTGATAGTCTTTTCTTTTTCCTTTTCCCTTTCCCCTTCCCTCTCCCTTTCCTGCTTTAGACTGTGATATTTCTGGTTCTTGATCTTGAGTACCTAAGTTCTTAAGTATGCTGATGTGGAAATTCACCCTTTTTCCTGCAAAATACCTTTGAACTTTCTTGTCCCTATGCACAACAGAGCAATTCCTCCATTGGTAAATGTACCCACAAAGGCCACCTGCATGGCAAGTTCTTACTTTCTCTTTTCTATTTTTAATTCTCCCTGCTGCAACCTTCCTTTGCCCCCAGTTTTCCAAATAATCATTCTCTACACGTACAACTCAAATGCTTTGTATGCAGAACATCATGTGCTGGGCTCTACAGTCATGTACAGTACCAGAAATATTTGGATTGAAACCCCATTTTGCTACCTGTAATTTAGGGGTTTCCTAACAGGATCTCATTTCAATACTCTAATTAGAAATGGTCTAGAAAACTAAAGTACTCCAAGGCTAATTGATAGATAGCTTGTTCTGTTACCGATAATGCCATAATTCACTTACTCCTTTGATGCCTGTAAAATGTTAACCTGTCACGCTCGTTAATTTTTTTTTTTATTTTTAATGTACTATAAAATTATATTTTCCTCAATATTTTATGCTTTTATTCATAATTTATGGCAACAAATAATGCTTGCAAAGCATTACAGGAAGCAGATTTCTATTTACCTGGCAGGGAAGTGTGCTACACATGCAGTAACAACTACAAAATGTTTCAGAGAAAAGAGATGTAAAATTTGTGAAGCTCAGGCATTTTTTTGGTAGCATCCATGACCTGATTCATCAGTTCTTTCAGCTCTTGGTCCTGACATCTCAGCCTGTGTAAAACCAGCATAAAACTCATCACTCCCTGTTAATAGTAAATCAGTGAAAAAAAATGTCTTTATCTTTTTCACCTTCCTCCCTGCCCTCATCTATTTGTCTAATACTCGGAAAAAGAAACTGGAGATGGGTGCCTAAATATCATTACAAAACTGAGTCCCAGACACTCTTGCAATGACTATGACATGAACCTGCACAGAATGGAATCGATGGATCCAACCTAGATTTCCCAAGCTCATTGACTTATTTGTTCCTGAAATCAGTTTAGGTGATATGCAGCTCTGAGTAGGTACAGCTATGTACTGTGTTTTTACAATGCATTATGCTTCCAGATCCTGATTCTCTTTGGGGCTTCAGGTTGTGACTCTAATAATTTTAATTGTGGGCCAGTCCGTGTTGACTTCAGATAATTATGCCTTCGTTTGAAAAGCCATAAAAGAGGAAAAATAATCATTTGCACTTTATCACTTCAGAAGTTCCAAGTGCAGTAATGTAAAGGTTATGAACTGATACTTAAGACATTTTCCCCTTCTACCTTTTTTGCAACCAACACATGGCTGCAAATGAATCCTTTCCACAGATTTATAATTATAAGGGGAAAATTGTTGTTTGAAATACATTTTTTTTTCATTTTTAAAAAATGAAAATTAAATTTGAAATGAAATTTTAAAACCAAACATTAAGCATTTTTTAATACAATGTAGACATTTACAATTCACAGTTTTCTGAACCACTGGAATTCAAAACCAAAGTCCAAACAACATCAGACATTTCCAAAACTGATTCCAAATTTGCTGTAAAAAGTTCTTGTGTAAATACTTTTGTTCTCCTCATTGACTTGATGAAAGGGTGTCTGAAACCAAAAAGGAAGGCTCACAGATCAGAACAAGGGGTTATTTTTATCACCTCATTTACCCCAGAGATTGGATATAGTGTGTATCTATCTGTAAAACTTCAACCATAAATTAATGCAATGTTTGCCTCTAACAGCACATCATCCCAGCAAACACCTGCTAATCACAGTTTGAAACCCAAAGCAACACATGGTTTAGTCCTAAGTCCCCTTTTAGTGGTGTCCCATAATTTGGATGAATTGCTTCTATCCATCTGTATCTGGAATTAAAGGCTCTGTCCTACTGTCTTGTAGGAAATTATTTAAAATAAACAAAAAAAAAAAACATTAATTTGGGATAAAATGGCATCACGTAATGGCAAGACTAAATATTGAAGCTATTTACATATTTAGGATACTATAAATCAGGCTCTAGCTTAACTATTTTTCTTTGATAAGCATCATGCAAAGAGAAAGGAAAAGTTGGTGCGTAATGTAGTTGTAGGGCTGCAGGAGTTGACAAAACTGACGAGCTAAATCCCACAAGTTAAGTGAGGACACTCAATTTGCCACTGTAAAAGCGCAGCTAACTTTAGGAACAGAGTTGTTGCCATTAGCAACAAGCCAGTCATTTATAGAGGGAGTGATGTTTATCACTCAGTGTTGCTCTGAATTTTCAGTGCTTTGCTCTGAGTTGGGTTTTTTTTGTTGGTTTGTTGTTTTTTGGGGGGTTTTTTTTGTTTTTTTTTTTTTTAAGAAATGTGTTTATTTTGTAATAAGACAAGCTCTGGTCTTGTGCTGGTACGGAAGTAATTTACTGTCTAGTGCAAAGTGCAGTTTGCACAGAGCCACATATCTGTATTAGCTATTGAATGTATTTTACTAGTGCTTTATTTCAGAGCTTGGGGGGGTGGGGTGGGGGGGTGTATGTTTGGAGGGGGTGGAGTTCACTTTGATTCTGCACTGCCTTGCACAGGCTTTTATACTTTTTTCCCCATAAAGTCTCAGAAAGCCATTTCTTAATCCCTCATATACAGATATTGAAAATTTAAGTTAATAATATCATAAATTTGTATCTGACTTACACTGACAATGCATCTCTTCTTTCTGCTTCTTTTGGTACTACTGCTTGTACTACAATGCTTGCTCTAGTTCCCTCAGCACAGCTCTCTGCTGTCAGTAGATCCTTTATTTCTTCTTTCTCCTCTTCTTAGTGTTTGAAGGGTTTTGGCTACAGCCTCCTCTTTTTCTTCCTTGACACTGATTTTCTGTATTTGTTAAAACAACTGAAATATTATCCTACTACTCCTGCTTTTGTATTCTACTCCTATATAATCAAAATCATCTTGATCATCGAGCCTGTACTCCGGGTGTTATTATCCTCCTATCACCTCCACATATCATTTTCTATCGTTCTCAACCAGTTTATTAACAGTTCATGTCCTGATTACAACATTTTCCCCCACCTATTACTTGTCATCATAGATTTGTCCACTGAGACAAATGTACACAAGAACAGCTAGAATTGTCATAAAATATCCTGAAATATAACCACAATTTGCTTTATTTACTTTAGTAAAACATAGCCTTTCTCTAAAACCTGGTTTACAAAATCACAAGCTGTAAAAAATATGGAAAGAAGTTAAACAACTGTGTTGGCATAGAAAATAATAAACCGACCATGACTGCATTTACTTTGAAACAAAACCTCTCTAGTCATTGAAACTATGCGTTTCCAGAGCAGTCCCAGAGCAGAAATATTTGGTTAAAAAATGTAAATATTTTAAAAGAAAGCTTCATGTAATTACTAACAAGATTATGCAATAACATTATATTGAGTGGATACAGAGACACAGGAAGTTTTTTTCAGGACATTTGTTACACCATGATTTCAGTAATGTCTGTAGGATAATCTCACGCTTGAGGACTAAACTGAATACAAGTCTCTTGTACATTGTTCCCTTGTCATTTGCTTGTCTGTTTTACAACTTGGTGCTGTAAAATAAGTCAACTGCATAGCTGCTGATACAAGAAAATTTTAACATGTAATTTTTTGCATAACTGGGATGTGCAGTTCCTTGGTCCATGGTCCAGAAGAAATGGGTAATAGTATTAGCATGAAAATCTTTAGGGAAGTACAAATGACAATGGGCAGTGTTAAGGCAGAGAGAACACTTAAGACCTGAATACTTAATTCTGTTTTATTTGAAATGTTAAAATTACAAAACATCACTCTCAGATATTTTGTGTTTGGTTTTTTGTTTGGTTTTTTTGGTTTTTTTTACTATATGGTATACAGCTCAAACAGAAAGAGAGCTCTAGTCAGTAAGGCACAGCACAAAATCAGACTAAAACAAATACTCCAATTTTTTTAAGTAGATGATGGAGACACACAACAGGGAGGACACACAGGAGAAATAAGTACCATGGAAGCTTATCAGATGAGAGGTTTAATTGTCATAGCTGTGCAACTGAAATAATGAGCTTAACACAGTAACTGAGAAGAAGCTGCATATTAGACTAACAAGGTGGATGTCTGTAATGCATCAAAGAACTTGCGAAGGTCTTCATAAGATTCAGAGGGTACTGGAGAGGAAAGATTTATGTGCCATTCAGTGCGAAAGGACACACAAACTGGAAAATGCCCAAATAAGTCACTAAAATATATTTTAAAAAGCATGAACTGTATAGATGTGGATACTGCAGCCTGGAATTTGGGTGCATGTTGATTGCATAGGTAGAATAATTAACTGCTTAAAAACTGTGCGAGAGAAGATGAAAACCATTAGAAGATGCACAATACATTGCATAAGGGAGTGATTCAATATGCACTATAAAAAGTCATGGCTTGGATTATTTAGCTTCAAGCTGGTAGACAATTTTTCCTATTCTGTTCTGTTTGATCAGTGGTGCAGAATGGCTATATCTGTAATAGAAAATTAAACATCCTTGGGACTGTTCTTTGATTAGACAGAGCAGCAGTCATGGTACAATCCACAGCTGTGCTGGTGAACTCTTTCGACCTCAAATCAAAGTAGATGCACCCCAGCTGCTGTTGAAAGTGATCTCTGGCCCTTTCTAATCCTATACTCTTCCGGAAATCATTTGGAATAATATCCAGTGGCCAGAGCCAAGACGGTATTGGACAGATTAATAATACAAACAGTCCAGGTTTTGTGAGTAGGTGAGCACATAAATATTGCAGTGTAATAGCAAGCTGGGATATTTAAGGAGCTAGCGGTTCCTAAAGTGTCAATAAGCCAAAGAGACACCAGTAGGGCAGGGACCTTCCTTAACTTACAGTCTGAGGTCCATGAAAGGCCTGAAAGTAGATCAGCTGACCTGTGGCACAATGCAAGTGGACTTTCCTCCTTGCGATCCTCCAGGGTTAGCCTTCAATATAATGTCTTGGTGCCAGGACAATATCTGCCACTGTTTTGCAGAGGATAAAAGACATCTCTATCACTTCACATGGTGAGGCACAAAGGACAGAAAAGCTTTTGGGAGAGACAGCAATCAGGAGAGGGCTGGTGCAGTTAGAGCTATCCGGTTCTCTCTATTTATTTGTGCTAAATAGCACAAATGAATAAATAAACAGAAAGCCACTAAAAAGTAAATTTCTGAAGACCAGACTTCCAGGCTATTCTATTAAGGCCAGAGAGACAGCTTGGGTTAAGAACAACTCCAGTATATCTGTATTTAGTAGATTTTTGATACAGAGGCTGTTTAGCCTCTACATCAAAATCTTAAATGCATGTTCTGTATGTGTTCACATTTGTGTAAAAATGATGAGTACCCTGAGAGTGTTAAACACTTACTTTCCCTCTCTGAAAGACACTGACATTATAAAGAGAAGTATACTCATGTTGATGAACTTCATATCATGAAGTGTTTATAATTCTGATCAAAAACTGTCAAAAATGTTCTCTAAATTAACTGCATTAAAAAGCAAGGACAGAAAAAGCAGACTCCTTAGTTTTTGGTTTGGGTGGGGTTTTTTGGCTTGGGTTTTGGTTTTGTGTTTTTTTTTTTTGGGGGGGGGTGTTTTGTTGTTTTGTTTTTTTTTAAATTTTACTTCTTCAGGCTTGTCAGCATGGTGCAGCTGGGAAATAGGCAGCCTTCTGACATGCAGATGAGCTCCACAATAGATCTTACACCCGTTTAGGGATAGTGGTGATCTGCCTCTTTTTCTGAAGTTGTTTCAGACCCTGTTCAGTCTCAGAAACAACATATACTGTAGCTTTAATGACTTAAGGTACGTAGCATTGTTCCTTGAGTATTTAACACATGGAATATAGGTAGACTATAGATGATTGCTTGTTTTCTCTGATACCATAGAAATTCAAACTTTGTGTGAATGGTACACCTAGTCTGAAAAATGCTGGGTGAAAAGGGAGAGAAAAAGTGAGGTCAAATATTTATTAGCTACAACTATATCAGTAATTAAAACAGTTCAGTGCCTTTCTACCTGTTCTCTGGCCCTGCCAGAAATAAAGATTCACGGCATTCTCAGAGCTGAGCACTTTCCTTTCAGCCTTTCAGGCTGCTTCAGCTACAGTGACTACTTGAAAGCAGGTTTTGTGCTGCCCACCAGACTGTGACCACGTGTATTTTGGGAGACTGAGGATGAGCCAAAAGTCTCTCAGAGGGAATATTAATAATTAAGCAGTTTGTACAACATACCAATGTTTAAGACCACACACCGGACCAGTTTAGACATTTGTATGGACATGGCATATACATTAAACATTCAAGAGATATCACTTTCCTGTATTTACTTATAGATAAACATTCACATATGCACAGGAACCCTTTACAAATTGCTGGATGAAGAATTCAATTAATTCACTGAGAACTGTGTTTATGAACATTAACAAAATAACATGATATTTAGAAGTGTTGATCATCCAGTTAACATGAATGCCTATTTTCTGCAAACTTGGAATGAGGGATCTTAGTCTTAGTATTGTGTGTGATATCATTTAAAGTCTCAAATTAGGCATTTTCATGGAAATGTCCCACACGTGAAATACTTGTCTATGCTCTCATTAGAGTCAAAAGAGATATGTAATCAAGGGTCTCTAAGGATCTAGTGACTTAATTGCATTTGACTGCGATGGTAGCTTGGATGTCTATCTCACATATAGACACCTACATATAGACACCTAAATGTATGTGTCTTGATCCACAGACTGAATCCAACCCACTATGATCTTCCTGTGCATGACCTGAGCAACACTAGAAAAAAAGCCATCAGGCAAGGGCAGTTTTAACTCAAGATTTTCTGATACATGTTTTATTTTACTTCCAAAACTGTTGTGCATAGAGTCGGATTTTTTCCCCCAATGAGATCTGACAAAGTATCTGTGTAGTCTATAGCACACATATGTATTACCTCTAATCACATCAACATAGGGCTTTATGTACTATAGTACGCATGCTCACATGCCTTTGTCCATGCCACCCCATTGGTTTGCTGGTCCTCAAGGCCTGAGTTAGTTTCTTGCAAGTGTGACAGTCTTTTCTGAAATTCTGAAATAGGTATAGCATGGTCCTTCTTCTACGTACAGATGTATTAGCTGTTTAGCAGAGGATATGACATAGCCACAGTTTGATAGTGTATTTCTATTTGTATTAAGGTATTTCTAACAACAATGAACATTCCCAAAACAGGAATTGATATGGTTTCTTACCTCAGAGAAGAAAAGTTCTTATGTACCCTTTTTGGACCCCACAGGCTGAGGTAGGAAGATGAATATGCTTTGATCATGTAGCAAAAGTCAATGTCAGTGTTGTAAATTGTTTGTATTTTTTTTTTATTTTAAGGCTTTGACTAAGGGAAAAATAAAATCAGAGCACAGGATCTGAAAATATCCATATCTTAGATGGTGAACTACCTTGGACTGACAACTGCTAGTGACAAAATGGGAATTCCTAGATCTGTATTTTTATGCTTCTTCCACTAGATTCCACATGTTTTCCACTAGAATGTATTTTCATATAAAGATATTTATAAGCCTGGAGGAGTCCAGCTTCTTAAAAATTTAACCCTGCATAATGGACTTAAATATTTGCTGGGTGGGGCATATTAAGAAAGAAAGGCTGTATTTTCTTCCTTCTGTTTTAAATCCCCATTAAAGAAGCCTTTCATTGGATTAGCAAAGCCTGATTTCATCCACACAGTATTAATTGCAATTTGTTTCAACTCAGGATACTGATTTTGTTGTTTTTTTTATTTTTTCAAAGAGAAAAAAATAATCTGTTTAGTGAACAGAGTAAATGCCATGCATAATATTTTTCCTCAGCTACTCACTACAAAAATTTAAATACACGTGTTTTAATTGCTAACCTACTTAGCAAATAGAGGAAGACAAGGCTTACAATTTTAAAAGATGCACAGAGACAATTAAGACTTCCAGTAAGTATATTGTTTGATTAGTTTTTATAAGGACCATTCCCATTGACATTTTGTTTGAATTTCAGGTGTAGCCTGTGTCTGAGCATTTAGCTTTTGCTCTTTTCTGTATTTTCATTCCCTTAATCTATAACTGAAGATTTTCCATGTGAAAGCATACTGTGCATGTATGTAAAATCCACCCAGCACAACAGGACATATTTTAATATTGGGAGATTTTCTTGCCAATAACGATTTGAAAGTTACTGTGTCCTGCTACAAAGTGAAGAACCTCAGACTTTTAAGAGGTGGAGACTGACTTAGAAATTATTGTAAAATTTTTTTAGCAGCAATCATCTTTATTAGTAATAGCTACCCTTAACAGTGAATGGTCACAAGGTCTATCAGTATCACTGCATATTGACAACATGGACTGGACCAGCAAACAACCTAGCTTTAAAACTGAAAGAAGTATATAAATTGGGTCTTTGCAGAAATCTTTAATCCTTTCTTGGTCCTGCACTTCCATGTGGAGATACTAGACAACCTGGAACTAAGTCAGAGCTCTCTGCATTATACACCCTTGCCCACTGTAGGTAGCATAACCTTGCTCTTAGTTACTAATCCTTGGCTTTCACATCCCTTTGGGCTCTTCCCAGTCTCAGAAAAAGTGTGGTTCAAGATTATAAGGCTATGTTGACTGTTTTAGATCCTCCTCTGCGTGAGAGCATAAAGACCTGAACTGAACAGTCCATACAGGTGGGTTTTTTTATTATTTTTTAGCATTAGGGGAAGTGGGACATACGATGACCAAGTTAGTCTAAGTATTCCAGGATGGAGAACACATCACCTTTAACATCCCAGCCTGTTGACTGTGGAAATTACTTTCCTTTTACATTACAACACATTTACATTACAATACAAAATTAATATTATAGAATTGATTTTTTATTTGTAGGACAAGACTTTATGGTACATTTGATCCCACTGTATCATCTGTGATAAATAGATAATTATAAACAGTGAAATTTAATGTACCAAAAATTATCTAACAATCCAAATGAAAACTATGGACATGACTGTAAATAAATCAAGTACATACCACATTTAATCAGTATACACAAAGTAACATATGATCTTGACTATTATTTTAGCATGTGCTTTCCATCTATGCTTTATTTATGTGATGCATTCCCATGTCTGGATGGGAGCAGGAGGATTAATTACATCTTGCACATGCTTATTTCTCTCTCTCAGCTCTAAAAGGAGGGTAAGAATATATTGTGCAAATGAGTCAACAGGTCACATGCTATAGGATTCTTGACTTTATATTCAAATCGTACACTAAGTGATCATCTCTTTGTCTTGTGTGTACTCAGTATTTAACACAGCAAACTCACAAGTAATATGAAATCTATGCATAAGCAATAAATTTAAAATTGATACACTGAAAAAATATTTCTTCATATATAGGGTTTATTTTCTCAGTTCAGAAATCTTCAAGGCTCTTTTATTCATTAGAACTAGTCAGGAAAATAAAACTAATAATATACCGGAGGCTACAGAAGTTAATATAACAAGCCCTCATCTGGTATAACTAATTGTAGTTCTTGTTGCTTAGCACTGAAAAATTTTTAACCTTATACCTGTGAAAGCAATTATGTGAAGAATTAGTTAATCCCCCCGACATCAGCTTTACCTACATTATTTTAAGCACCATAGCTACTGCATAAGACACACAGCCTGCAAAGAGATGGAAAACACTAGGCAGACAGGTAAACATATGCATATGAGCAAATACTATTTTGGGATATCTCCTAAAGCAAGCTGTACACTTCCTAAAATAGAGACAGACAAAACTCTTTTCTGAAATCTATGCAATCTGTCAGAGAAAGATGAATTGATCTTGCAAGATATCACTTACACAGTATTATCAACACATCACAGCCAACTGATAATTGAAACATTATCTGCACAGCTGAAGGAAAAGGTGTCCTGTTTTAAAATTTGTCCTGTAGCTATTACCTGGTGAAACTTGAAAACACTCAGCCCATTAAGTCTCAGGGAATGAAGGCATTCAACTGAAAAAGGAGATGTAGTATCTGAGGAGAGACATGTTGGTGTCAGGGTGCCCTCTTATACCTAGGATATTGCTGCTGTGGATTTTCAGGGATGGGAAGCAGCAGGCAGTAAGAGTGGGAAATTCAGTTATGAGGTGCATAGACAGCTGCCTTTGTGGCATGTGAGAGGACTGTCTAGTAATTTACCTACTGTGGGATGAAAAAGGTGGAACCAGACCTCACAGGATAAGCTGTTCAGATATGAAGTGTAGGAGGCAGTGTCTGAGGTCTGTATTGGCATCAATAGCAGAAAAGTAGACGAGAGCAGTTCTTAGACTTATATTCAAACTGTTACAGCCTCCACGCATGCTAGCATTCACCACTGCTATCAAACGTGAAGCCTCAAAAGCCGGCAGAAATCCAGAGTCTCAATGCAGTGATAAGAGGGTGGTGTAGTGAAGAGAGACAAAATTAGTATGAATTGGGGAATTTTCTGGGATTTGAAGAACCTGTATGGGAAGGAAGAGTTATGTTCAATCCAAATGGACCCATGCAAGGCCATAGAAAACATATTTAAACTAGAAATGGGAGAAAGCCAAAAGGCACACCAGGTGTCCCAAAGGAAACACTGCTGAAGTTACTTTTCATCAATTAAACAAACTCGTTGATTGAGAGAAATGTATAGAAAACAAAATATTTACATCTGCCAATGCTTGTAACCTCCTTCTGGCAACCAAAAGTCACACTGAGGGTTAGGAACTACAAAAAGACCTTATAAAACTGAATGAATCATGAAAAAAGTCACAGAAGTGCTTTTATGTAGTTAGAAGTAATGCTTCTACAGAACAATAATGTAAACCATGTATACATGATGCCAAACATTGAAGTTTTCTACAACCAGTGAATCAGTGCACAAAGGAAACCAAAGAAGCCAATGAAATGTGCTGTATTATCAAGAACAGCATTAAGAACTATGTAGAGGAGTCCTTTTTTCAATGCTCAAAATGCGGAATTTTATTTCATTTCCCTGTTCTGAAATAGTTATCTAGTGTGGTGACGCAGGTCAAGGCGGACTGAAAAAACACTATATCTGCTTGGCTGGGTTCGGACAAAATGATAAAATGCCCTTTATTGTTTATACAAATTACTTATATATCTTAGACAGTACATGTGTCAGACCCTGATAGGTTTTTGTGTTCTTCTTCTTGCTTGCTATTTGCTGTTGCTGTAGGTGCCCGTATGCTGCGGTTCTAAGTTCCGGTTCTCCGCACCCTGTTTACACACCTGACAATTTGTGGCTGTCTTAAAGGTACATGGTTAAGTCTTTGAAATCAACTAACTTGTCTGCAGACCCGCTGCAGACCCCAACAATCTAGAAGTTCAGAAATTTCTCCTTTTGTAGTAAAGCATAAGTAAAGTAACCAAGATCGTCCCAAATGCTTTATCTGGCTTGACTGTTGCCTGTGTGAATAGGTAATGATGGGAATAAAAGCAGCTCAAAATATGTAGAGAATGGTGAAAGATACACCCTGGTTTCCCTAATAAAAGCACTCCTCCCTGGTTCACAAGTTGTTCTCTGTCATTTGTCACTACGGTTCTGCTGCCAGATTCCTCAAGGCATGACAATGTAAGAAGAAGGTAGGTCGATCAACCTGCAGGAGCAGCCTGCTTAAAAGATTCTCCAAACATCATTAGTTTAAGAATGTTTCTTAAATAATACAAGAGGTGGACCAAGAATTTTGGAAATGTTAATCAAGAAAACCTTTTGTGCCTTTCTGGGAACAGAGCCCTGTATGGATTTATTCCAGAAATGCTGAAAGCTATCAGTTCAGTTTACTGAAACAAAACATTACAGACTGTTTGTTCTAAATAATAAATGAATGGATAGAGCTATAATGTGAGTTTGAAGCCTCATCTTAGAATTTTCTAGTTTGGATTCCAGTTCACACTTAAGAGACTAGTTTGTGTCACAATTTGCCTGGCACTGACACTCAGTCTGATGTTGACAGTTACAATATACTGTAGAGAGCAATTCTCTGTTAGCAGGTGTTTGAAAGTCAAAATGTGAAATGCTTTCCAACCCTGGATATTAAATTTAAGCATTTTTGCTAGAACTTATCCTTTTAAAAATTTTTTTGAAACCCCCACATCTGTATTTTAAGAGCAGCAGGGCAGAATGCCTATCCCAAAGACTGGACTTGAGGTTCATGACTGGGTTATGAGTTGTAAAGTGTCTGAAAATTAAGCATTGGTTTAAAAGCAGAATGTATAACTGTCAGTAAGGTGCTTAAAGTGAAATGTACTTTAAATTCAAAGTCTTGAATTTTGTCCTAACATTTCAAAGGACATGTCTGTCACATGTTCAGGGAAACCCCTGCAGTGACAAGCGGAGATAATTAATCCAAGTTCTAGCAAGTAGTTCACACCCAAGGAACAATATATGTGCTATTTGGTGATCAGCCTCTACTAAGCCATCCTGGACTCCAGAGAATTTTTGTAAACTGAACTAAAACCTTTGCTGCTGTACTTAAAATAATAAATTTAACCTACCCAGGTAGCACTGAGCTCAGGTGCTTCACTCCTTTGTGGCCATCAGTTCTGTTGGTTCTGCCACATGTTTGCATTTTGCTGCCTAAAGTGCTTATCAGCAGTAGCTGTCCTAACCAGCCAGAAGCTGGAGACAGTCTGTCCTTCCTAGAGAAAGCATGCTATAAATTACAACTTATATCTTAAGTAATATACACTGCAAGTTGTGTATGGCATTAAGTATGCCATTCCATGCAACATGGTGAGCCAATGTAGTAACTCTATCAGCACAAATGGATGTTCCTTCTTATCCATCCCTCTCCCCACCTCCTCCTGCCAGCAGCAGGTTTTGGTACATATTGAACCCTTCCACAAGCTGCTTTATGCCACTAATTTAGCAGAAACTAAATAGAGAAAAAAAAGCTGGATTGTTTTCTTGCATGCTAGTGACTTCTTGGGAAGATCCAACACACTGAAGTTGGAGCAAAGTGGGAGACAGGACTGGGAGCTCATCAATGAGTCATGAAGAAGAACTAAGGAAGATCAAGGGAATGGGAGACATCTTCTTCTTCTGGTGGAAATGCTATCAGAAAGACAAAGATACCTATGAAATTTTATCTCAGGACTCTAGATTACATAAACCACAATGACCCAAGATTTGCTACACTTCCATTTCAAACGTTCACGCTTACAGACATGTTCCTTCATTACAGCTGCTGAGGTCAGTGGCTGTCTATCTGTGAAGATAGAAGAACATCCTGGTGATGTGTATGAGAACACTGTTACAGCACCACAGATATTTTACTAAATGTTGTCTTTGGATATCGTGACAGACAATTAGCACTCACAACTCTGCATGAAACAGGCATCACTATATTAAAAGGCTGGAACTATATCTAGACACAGTGGGTAACATCAGAGGGATCTAAGCTGCTGCAGTTTGCACTTCCTCCAGGCCTCAATAAAACAGAAGTTATACCAACTTGTGCTCCCTTAGGCTACTCATGAAATAAAGATATCTCTGTATGTGCCTCTATCAATCTGCCAACACTATTTTCAATGTATAGCTCTTTTTCTTCTCAGATGTTCTGTTCAACTGAAGATTTCAAGGTTGCATGAAGACTGATAGATGAGGCTTGTTAAATCAGGATGATCTTCTAAAACACAAACAAAATCTTAAACCAAATGCAGAATCTTAACCCAAGTGCCCGGTACCATGTTAAGAGGAACAATTTATCAAAATAGGGGTGTACTGGTTTTGGCTAGGATAGAGTTAATAAATAGCTCATACTCTACTATAAAAAAAATTACTAAGTATCTTTGATACTTTCAGAGTCCTGACTGAAAATTGATTTCTATGTTTTTCATCACCTAACCTCATCAGTTCAAATCAATTAATTTGATGGGGAACTAATTTGCCTCTAACGGATTTTGGCAGGGACTCCAACAACAGTGCTCATCAAAGAGTGTTCATCAAAACCCATTGCAGTCAGGTTTAAAAAATGGTCTCTTTCTTGTGTTACTGGAAAAAGGACCACATTCTGTTCTTGTTTACCATAGTTTCTGTCAATTATATGTAATCCTGTAGCAAATGTGCCTTGGGAGAGTGAAATTACACCAAAGGTCAGGCTGCTCAGGTAGCTGGAGTTTGGGGGTTAGCACTTGTAGCTGCTGTAGAGGTGACCCAGTTGAACTGTGAATTCTCACATCACAGATAGAGGTAACCAAGAAAATATACCAAAAATGACTGCAGAGTGTGATTGGCTGCACACTGAAGCCAGATAAGGGCCAGTGACATTGGCAAGTTGGGCTCAGTTAGCGGAGGGAAACCATTTAGTCCACTCACCATCTGGTCCTCAAAGGAGGTGAGCAGGGGAATCTCTTTTACAGGGACTTTACAGACTACCACACCACTTCAAAGCACAAACACTGTGACAGATTGTATCAGCTAAGGTGTGATTTTAATATCAAAGCCTACAGGTTATGTCAAATTAGCTCTATACCTTTCGTAAATGAGCGAAGTTACTGTCAAGAGGGTTTTAATTAGATCTTATGGATTGCCATAGAAGAGTGTGGGTTCTGGTGGTTCTTGGTATTTCTGCTGTCCTTACTCAGGCTGAAAAATCTTTTCCAGCCTTTTCTTCCCCTGCTCTCCAGCCCATGAGTAATCCTTTATTAGCTCCTGTTGGGCAAAAATATTTTCTTTTGCCTTTTCAGGGACTTCGGCATATCTGCCAGAGAGGTTGATGTCCTCTATCTGCGGTAGTCTTCAAATATTTTTTATACTCGTTTATACTATTGATAAATCAGGTTTAAACATACTCTTTGTTATAAGGCCAGCTGCTCTTTAGTTCCTTTGTTGTAGTCATATCTAACCAAATTTCTTGGGAAGGCCATGAATATTATCTGAATGTCAATGCTTCCTACCAGTTTTGTACAGGTATTTCCTACATAGGAAGCTCTACCAATACCTATATCCTACAGTCTACAACTACACCTAGACTAAAAAGGTTAAAAGACACTAAGACCTGTAGATCAGGACTCAACATTCATGCTGAGCCCATCACTGATGCTCTGAAATAAGAAAACAAGGAAAATCCGTTATGGAAAAATATTAGTGACTAATTAAGAAAAATATATATTTGCTCTGCATTTGATCTTATTATGGCTTTCTTGTTTTGACTGATTTACTTTTATAATATTTGTATTCATTGAGTGAGCTTTTTTATGCTCAGGTTTTTGATTGATTTGGGAATGAGCAGAGATGACACCTAAAACCCTAGCTCATAAACAGTTACAAGTAAAACAGGTGCAGCAGTAATAATAAAACCACAAATCACTAAAATATTTGTCTAAAAAACCACAGGAATGAATTTATATTGAATGCACTGTTTCTCTGAAACAAATTTTTAGCCCTTTGATGCTTTTATTTTCTCTAAGATCCTGACAAAATGTGATTTTATCCTGCTATCTCCCATAGGATGGAAAAGAAAACCAGACATTATTAATGGATGGATTCTTAAACCACAGCCAGCGGGAAGATAAAAAGAACAATGGAAAAAACAAGACTCTTTAAATGTAAAAACTTTCATTAAAGGTCCCGTGCAAGGTTTTCTCAACACTAATGATATTTAAACCTATTTGTAGCTGAAACAATATTAACATTTTATTTTAAATTTAGGTAATAAAAGACCAGAACATTAATTTGTCATCTGCTTCTCACAATGCCTCAAGTTAAGGCCTATATTTAAAGAAATATTTGATCTATAAAATATCTTTTTTTTTCTTTGTTTTAAACCCCAGCATTGACATAGTATTAAAGTTAAAAAGCTAAGTGATAAATCTTACAGCAGCCACATTTTTTTTTCCTGAAGTGATTCCTTAGGTATTACCTGTTAAATGCTTGAAAGCAAAGGATTTACAATTTTCTAAAGTAATGTAACTTTTTTTGAAGACCAATTAAATACAAAGTCTAACTGGATGCCTTGGCACCTTGAGTGAGTGAAGTAAGAAATAGGCCCATTTTGAGATGTTATTCAGCCCAGAGAAGATGTATTGCCTATCTGTTTCCATTCCTTTGACAGGATACCTAGACAGATACTTTAGATGAAACACCTAAATTTCAGATAGATAGCTGAAGTTTAAGATAAAGGAATCACCCCCTTAGTCTGCACCCTTAACTGCTTTCACACTGAGTTATACAAAAATGTCATCCTTCCTTCTTTGAATGTGAAGGGAGTAAGGTTGGAAATTTTTCTGACCAAGCTAGAAAATTAAAGTTTTTCATCAGATCAATTTGTACTGTGAACTTCCTGTCACTTCAGAGCTGCAAATTCAGGGAAAAGAAATGGCAACAAAATGCATATTTGAAGCAACAATCAGCTGTTATATTGCTAATGAAGGTAATCGTATGTTCATTCTCTTCAACGGTAAGAGGCTGAAATGGGCACAGGAAAATTAATCAAGTCATTTAATAGCCTTCTTACAATGCAATCCAAAATTTGTTTCAGAATCCATCAAAAACATATTATAAATCTCAGACAGAAGAGAATCCTTGACTCTACAGAATGTCATATTACTTATAAGAGACCCTACAGAATGTCATATTACTTATAAGAATTAAATCTAATCATTAATAGCTTTTCATCTTACCACAAAGCAAAATAAAAATAAATAAAAACTAGGGTAAAGAAGTTATCCACAGTTATTACAACAATTAAGAGAATTCTCCTCCTTTTCTTACCTATTTTAGCTGGAAAATTATGAGACCAATTCAAAGAGACAAGTAAATAACTTTATGGAAACTTTTTATAAACCACATGCTGCTCTGCATTTACCTAATGGTTGTGGATGAACACCTGTAGTAGTTGAAGTGTATGATGAATCAAGCTGTATAATGTGACTTCTCTACTTTTGTGAGTCACTTATAACTGGTCTGGAATATATTATATTCATAGAATATTTTTACAGTTGCACCAATCCAAAGCAAACAGTATTAAGCATACAACATAACAGAAAAGCTTGAGACATAAATCAAAGGGCAGATTCAAAGGATCTTGTCCATGTGCTCTGAAGACCAAGACTTCACCATCTCAATACTCATTCATAGGAAGCTTGTCTGGGCACCAATAAATAGCTATTTTACCTGCCTCTCTTTAGAAAGTTGATCAGGTTTTTTTTGGTTTGTTTTTTTTGTTTTGTTTTTGTTTTTGTTTTTTTGTTTGGTGGTGGTATCTTGCTTTATTGTTAAGTTGGGTTTTATTTAGAAGGTTGTGAAGACTCTCCTTTTATGGAGAATTTAAGCAATCTTCTTAACCAAGATGTTTAAACTAAGTATGAAGACTACCACCCTCACTGCCTCAAGTGCCCCATTGTTTGCACACCCGGAGAAGCAATCTATTTGGTTCAGACTTTTTGTGCTCTCAGTGTGATGTAGACAAAAAAGTGGGCTATGTCCTATTCATTATATATGTAGCTACCCCATTACCTTACAGGATAATGTGGTTCAGTTTCAGTTCATAAAAATTCACTCCTTTGCCATAAAGAACTTGATGTATCATAGCTCATATAAAGGGGGATTTTGAAGGGAGCATCTGATTTATTCACCATAAAATACTAAATAACATGATGACCTCTAACTGATCTACAGTGCACCAATCATTCCTGAGGAATTTCAATTTTCCTTCAATCTATACAAACCATGTTCAGGTGCATATTACAAGAAGACTAATGCAAACTGCCCGGTTGTGCAAATAATATACATAAAATGCCAATGGCATATGTTATTTACTTTGAGGTTCCATGATTTTACTTAGCATAATCCCACTTAGCTGAACAAAAGAAATTCAAGTTTTCTCTGAAAGTCTAAAATAGCAATTGGAAGGAAAGAAAAAAAATAATTACCTATGGTTTGCAAGACAAAAAAGGGGAAGAAATACTAATATACAGATTAAGTTAGAGCAAAACAATTTCCTAAGTGAAAACACCTTTTTTTCTCCTTCTTTTATGCCCAAAGCAATTGTTCTGCAACAAAGTCCTTGTATGTTCAGCCAATAAATACGGATTTCTGAGGTCTGGTCCTCGTAGTGGCACGCAGAGAATGATTGAAAACATTGTAATTGAAATTACTAATTTTCAGTCTCATGATTTAAACAAATAGTTATGATATAAATCCAAAGGACAAAATGAGGATGGTTGTCCCAGGTCAAAACAAACATCTTCATACCTAGTGACAAATAGCAGTTGTCTGGGGACAGAGTATAGAACAGGACACATACAGAGATATCTCCTTGTGTATACTCCCAGATTTTGCTTTCAGTTTGAGATTTTAATAACAAGATTTCATTTTGCTTTGCATTTTGTGCTGTTCAATTACCATTCTAAAGAGAGATTATCAATCATCAGTTGCTTTAATTTGGGGCACATTTTTGTGCCCAGCTGGATGAGTTTTGAGATATGCATAGATACATACATGGGTATTAATATTGCCATTTTTGATCCATCCTTCCTTCTGGGTCTGCATAGCTTCTATTACCTCTGTACCATGAATACCGGATTCAGTGAAACAACCTCCTTACACAGGTTTTTATTGCCTTTAGTTTCCTTTTCATATGGAGTCATATCTCTGAAGGTCAGAAAATCAGCTGCCTGATTTCCAGAATGCATCGAACACAGGGGGGCATTTCACAGCAAAGAGGGTGTCTCCACAACTGGCTGCACCTCACTTTTCCTGACTTGCTTATTAAAGGATGCTTTTTCACAGCAGCTGCATGAAGACTTCCAAAATTCTGTAGGGTCCTGAAGTGCAAAGAGGAACTTTCTCATCTCCAGACATAGAGTGTAGGCAAAGGCATCCAGGTTCTTGCTGTAACAGTGCATAGCTAATTCTCACTTTGCATTCAGCGTGGCTACCTGTGTCACTGCAAGATGACTGAGTCTAAATCAGATTACAAAGTTTATCAAATCAGAATAGTAGTACCTGCCTTTTTATATGTCCTTTTTTTCTTTCACATGTGCACTGCCTTTTCCATAAACCCTTTTTTCCCCCCACATTGGACCCTGCTGCAATTAAAGACTGTGGATTTTGCTGTTGGTTTCAGTGAGAGCAGAACCACAATTTAAGTTACTTCACAGACCATGTAATAAGGACCGATCTTGTCTGTGATTTCAACTTCTTGCAATCATTTCCCTGATTGTTAGGTGCTCTTTCTTTCCCTGTCAAGTCTGTCTTTGCATTGTTATATTAATGTTTAAATTGTACAGTGAGATGCTCCGTTCAGGAGCTAGCAGTTAATTATTATTTTGCTGTAAACATTCGGGATGCCTCTATGTGCTGCAAAAATGGAATCAGGACTAATGTAAACCAGTCAAGGCTTTCATAAAAGAAATCTGGTATCAGTCAGGTAGCCATTGTGCTTGGGACAGGAGACTGCTTAAAAGAAAGTGCAGTTCTAAGAAGCTTCTAAATGATGGGTCTTTCAGAAGAAGAAAAGACACATTTCAAAGGCTTTAGAAACTAAGAATTATGCAACGATTTGGGACAGGATTGTACTATTCTGAAGAGCTAATCTGCTGGAAAGAGCTAGGTCTCCCCAGGAATGTTAGTATTAAGTCATCCACAGGGCAGGGGGCATGCAGAAGCAAAAGAGAGTTTTGGCAGAAAAACAGCTGATTGAGGAAGAAAAGAACATTTTCTTCTTAACATAACTGAACAGTGACCTTTGCATTGTTCAACGTACACGTGCCAAAACCTAGGAAATGTACGCTTGTGTCTTCTGCTTTATTGCATGCTGATCTAGTTGCTATATAGTGTACACGAACAGCATTATGCTGTTGCATGTTATAGAGTTGCACCTGCTTTATTGGTGATCAGCTATAGCTTGCAGTGAGAAATTTCTGTGACTTGAACTATGGAAGTGAAGGCAGAATGAAACATAAGCAAGGTAAGGCACCTTATAATGTTTTAACCATGCTAAGGAATTGCCCCTTAATGAGGAAATCTCAGCTATGGAGAGAAGAAAGGGTAAAGGCAAAAAAAGCAACAGAGAGAAGAATGTGATAGGACGGAGGGCAATGCTGCTCTTTTACAGGGCTCTTCCATTGTGCAACTCCTTTCAACAGAAAGCCACAGTTAACAATACGGCCCTGTTGCCAGACTGATTGTGCTTTATTGCTCTGAAGCATACAACTGATTGCTGGTGTTGCCTTCATCATACAAGTGCTCTCTGTATTCACATCCCTCACTCTATTAGCTGCAGCTGCAAGTCATCTCTGCTGCTGGAATCGGATTTTTCCATTGCCAATTCACGCATGTGTTATAATTGAGTGCACTTGAAGTATCTACCGTATGCGCCACTGATATTTAGAACTTCACAAAAGTTTTTATTGTTACTTCTTGGATTTTTTTTTTTAATTCCTGTATCCTGAGATTTTATCATGTGAATTCTCCGGGTTTTCACTGGCTCCTCCTGGTTAGGACTGAATAAGTCAATTTACTAGGGAGACGTGCAGAACAATGTCTATGATATTTGTTAAGACTTCATCTTCTAGAAGCACAGGTTTTCGGTACCCATGGTGTTTGCCCCCAAGGAAAGCCAGCCACAGCGCATTTTGCTTTTAACCGACTAGAACCGTGCCTCCTCATCTGGTTATAATGCTTTTGACCTGCTGGCTTGAGTTTCTCTCTGAATAAAATGGAGTGTCCCCTGGCACTGTCAGGGAATGCAAGAGGATCTGGGCATTTGAAGCAAAGAAGATACCCAACACTCAGTGTTAAGCAATTGTATCCTAGTGAAACCGGCTGTATTGTTTATGGGATGGAACTGAGACAGTCGAGCTCGCTGCAACTGAAGAGTACAGCCAGTCAGTCATAGCTCTTAGTATAAGGTCTGGTAGCAAGGGCAAACAAAGTCCCAAAAGGGCCATTGGAGCAAATTCCCAGCTGGTATAAACTGGCCTGGTTCCAGCAGAGCTCCAGGGCTGGCAGAAGGCAATGCTAAAAGGCGTTACAGAACCTGTATGTGTAAGGATAAAGGGGTGAAAGGGAAGGGGAGACACTAAGCTTAGAAAAGTGGGAAAGGGAAGACCTAGAGGGCTTAACAACAGAAATTGATTATTATTTTAAGTAATAAAACTACTAGCATATAATTTTCCTGCACAATCCCAGGGATATATCACCAGGTTACCTCAATATGCATTTAGAATTTGGCTGTCTATTGCACTGCACATTTTTTGTCATTTAAAAAAGTATTACATACCACTGCTGGTTAATTTGTTTTCATCTTGAACATGTGAAAAGTGCTACAAAAGACACACTGTGATGTGAAATCTGACTTTTTAAAAACAATGCAGAAGAATACCTTCTGGTTTTCCAACATTTCAATTTTTCACAATCTGATTTACCCAATTTCAAATAGTGAGTCTAACATAAAATTCAGATTAGGCTGAGGTGCCACACTTGATATCCAGGGAGACAGGCTGATTGCAGCAGCCATTTGAATAGCAAATTTATCCCACTTTAAACATGTAATAATATATTAATTTTGTCCATAAACAAGTCACTGGCATTTCAACTTCACTGAGAGATATTATTTTAAAAGAAGAAAAAAACCACAACTATGTGTCTTGGAATATTTCTCCCTCAGAAAGGTTATAAAAAAAAATTGTTTTGTACATTTGTTTAATGCTGATAGAGAAACAGAAGGTGAATTCACTAGAACTTGATTCTTAATCACTGCAAGAAGGTCTTATTAATAGTTGGCTCTCTGGGCTGCAAGTGCACATTGTTGGGTCATGCTGAGCTTTTTATCAACCAACACCTCGAAGTCCTCCTCAGGGCTGCTCTCAATCCATTTTCCACCCAGTGCTTTGATCTCTCTTGCATTTCAACTACCAGTGTGTTTGCAGCTAAGTCTTTGAGATGATTCAGGCTGGTAGACCTATCATTATTTTTAAGCAAGAACAAGTTTCATTGAGACAGAATGTGGGTTTCCTTGTCTACACAAGGGCTTTGCCCTAATACAAACATACAAATGGCTGAAATCAAGGGCTCATTCTCATCTCCTACATGTTGGCAGTTAAAAGGAATAGGAAAAAAAAGAGGGACCACCATTTATTAACTACCTGCATCACCAATTTTTTATAATAGAGAATGACTCAACACAAAATCCTAAAAATGGCTCAATGAAAGGAAAGGTTTCCCTAGATCTATGTTAAAAGCTCTTTTTATTTTTGCACTAGAAAACAAGCTAGCCTGTTGCCAAAAGCAATCTGCTTCTATAACACTCATTGAAGTGAAGAAGAAAACAGTGTCACATATACTGGAGTCCTTATCATGGTCTTATGAAAAATCAGAAACCTAAACCAAACAGTATTATGCTAATGGAGTGTTACAGTGGTGGGAGCAACCTAAATATCTAGATTAGCTACATCACAGAGTATGAAAAATAAAGAGTTGACTGAGCTGTCCTAAGGCCAGAAGAGAGCAAAAATGATGAAAAGCAGATTTGTTGAGGTCTGTTCTTTGCATTTTTATGTTCCAGGGCGCTAGCAAGTAACAGCGTCAGCACCATAAATGTGGCTATGGGTCTTAATTTCCTGACCAGCCTTACGTGGGACCCCTACCCCCCACCCTTTGCCCATGGGTTCAGTAGCTCCATTTAAGCTTCATCCTGGGCCTGCAACACTTGTTTGATCCATACTGTACATTTAACTAGGCCTGTTTCTGTCTCCTGAATGGACCTTGGCTATACCTTGTTAAATTTATTCATCTCCAGTCATGTCTCTGCCACTGCCTCCTAGATGGACCCGTTTTAGCCCTTTCTGCAGTTCTGTCTTTGGCCCCATCTCCTGCTGCTCCTGAGCTGGGGACTCCCTGGATGGACCTGCAAACCTGCAATTTGGTTCCTCAGCTCATCTTTCTGAGGCTGTCAGTAGACCCTAATATCAGCACCCTGGCCTGCTGGTTGTGTTCAGATGCTGTGGGACTGCACCTTGGCTAGTGAAGTCACTGTCTGGGCTGTGGTCACTCTTGGCTTGTCCCATCTCATGTAGCATTCCTGCTTGTGCTGTGCCTGACATAGATAGCGCTATAATCTATGGGTAGATGTGTTATCGTAGCTGATCTCTTTTAAGCATATTTGCAATGGGAGAGTGGGGTGGAAGTAGAAAGAGTGGTTCAATAGTCTTCTTCCAGCTATTATTTTTGAGATCCTCAGGCCTCAATACACTGCAATGTTAACTAATGTATTTCTGAACTTACCCATAGTGTTAAACTCTCCTTTTTTCCACTAAAACTCCTCTAAAAATGCCCTTGACTAGCACAGGTAACTAGTTCATTGAAATACACAGGCATTGATCACATCTGAGAGTTTTTTCAGACCCATCCAGCCAGATTTTTCCAACAGCTCCCAGCTCCGCAGACCAGTGCAGTGTACAAATACTAATTCATTGTAGAAGCCAATTTGCATTTGTTCTGTTTGCTGTTTGTGACTGCAGGAGACTGGGAGGAAGGAGGGGAAGCTGATGTTTTGTAGGCAGAGCAACAGAGAGTATGTATATGTTTACACACACAGCATTCAAAAGTTAAATTTTAAGCATGCATTGCCATGCCATCATGGATTAATACTATGTAATGTAGGGCAGGGAGCAGTACTCACTTTCCTGAGCCAATGGAAGAAGGAAAGTTGTTGCAAATGGTAGATATAGTGACAAAGAGAAATAAATGGGTAAATACTTGCATGCAGACAGCCACATTACAGAAGACCATGACATTATTACTGAGGTAATGATGATGCATACCATACGTCTTTCAAGAAAGATCATTACTGAGAATAGGTCCTGGCAGTCTGAAATGAAGAAGTGCTAATGGGAGGCAGGAGGAGGACCATGAGGTCATGGTTGTGATTAAATTCGATCAGGCAACATGATCAGAAGCATATCTCATTAAATGTTTTCCTCTTTATAAAGGACAGGCAGAAACGTAGGTAGTCATTATGTAGGTAGGTCTTCAAAGTGCAGTGCAACATCATAAGAAGCAGCACCACAATGTAGTAGTGATGCTGACTTGTGATGACTTTTGGATATGTAGCAGCATATAATTAGCAAGATGATTACTGTTTATGTAAGTATGAGAGTAATGAAAGTCACTTGAGTAAAAAAGACTAGTTAAAGATGGAAAAGGTAGAAATTTCATAGAACAGCAGTTAGGGATTGCCATTTCAATGTGTAGTACAAATGCAGTCACACAAGAGTTACATAGCACTCTTGCTGTATTACCTTCAGACTTAGTAAAGAATTTGATAGAGATGCAGATCACTTCCAAGTAGATTTGAACCTAGCAAGTATAACCCTTTTGGCAGATAAGTCTTAAATGTTATTTTTCTATTCCCATCCAAACCATTTCAGTGAAACTCAGTCAAGAAAAAGGATCAGTTCCTGGTAGAACTAGTTTAGCTGAAATTTCAATTCATTTCTGTGGTATTCCCAGCTAAATGTCCAAATTATATCAGCAAATTTCTGCCATCTAAGAGTTAATAAAGACTTAAGATGGTCTACCTAGCTTAGCAACTTGTCTCTTGTCAATGGCCTAAAATGGATTCCTAATAAGTATCACTGCAAGAAAATACACAAATTTGCTGTGTGCTGCCAGGTGCCAACTGCTTCTAGCTCAGAGACTTCCTGAATCAGAAGTGCTTTCTATGCATTAGTAAATCTAATCCACCTGTCCAATCTAATACTCTAAACAAACTTTATGACTATGGTAGAGAAAGACAGACATCTCCAGAGAATGATTTATGTACTCTGTGTGTGGATGTCCAGGGTAGGTAAAATGAATGGCTCTTAATTTCCACTTTTCCTCTTTTCAGATGTTTTGTTACTTAAAGCTATGTTTTAGTGTCATATTACATCTTACAGGGCAGCAAATTCATTGAAGATTGCAGGAAAATCAAAGGCAGAAATCAATTTGACAGCATGAAGAGACACAAAACCTAGCAGCAGCAAGCTGACCCAGTTTGCCATTTTATTCAATACATCTCATTTGAAAACTATGTACATTGTTGGGTCAACTTGGCTCAAGACAGCCACACGAAACAAATATCCTTCACATTCTTACAGGTAGGTCAGACAAATTGTCAAAATCACCAAATGAGGTTTACACTGAGAAATAGGACCTGAGTTTTCGATATCAGGCAGTGCTCTGAACATCAGTGTTTGCCTGTTCCCTTCCTCCAAACTGTACTTCTGGATTTGAGAGCTCATACATGCCAAGCAGGGGAGAGGAGGAGAAAAACTGGGAAACCCTAAGAGTTACCATTCAGCTGTCAGGGAAGGAGCTGGCAGGAGTAAATATCATAGTTATTTAAGTTTGTTTTGTTAAACATACTATGTAAATATAATATGCAAATTTTGTGGAGGCCTCAGTATTGTGAGGTTTGGGCTTCCCCACTGCTGATTAAGAGGTTTCCTTGATGGATCTATAAATATGGAACATTAATCTGATGAATGTGATAATTTGCTGTTTCAGAAGTGTGTATAAATCCAAACCAATACCACTATTCTTTTACACATTGTGTGAGCAGAGGGGAGAAAAATGAAATAACTATTATTTGCCTGGGTACTGAGAAGTCAGTATTTGAATGTTGGGTCCTTCATGACTACAAAGAGAAGATAAAGTCTGGAGCCAGGTTCAGACAGGGAAGTTAGCCCTAGTTGGAGTTATATATGACACACCAGTCTCTGCTTCTTTGTAGACCTACTGAATTTGCACAGCTTCACCAGTTTTTCAAGCAGTAGTGGGGAGGCTGTATTGCTGTAGGAGCACAGCAAGTAGACATTTGCTTGTCCTCTGCAGGGCTGCAATGTTCATGTCATTTTTGCCAGTCGCTGCAGAGAAATCAGTGCCATAGAAGTGTGGTGTCAGCTCAAAATAATCACAGGTGTTTCAAGAAATTTCATCTATTTGAAGAAATACTAGTGTGGCCATCTATGATGAATAGATGTACATACCAAATTCAGCACAGAACATCTTTTTGGTAAGATGTTGATATGGGAAGATGCTTTCTAGGGAAACTTAGGTCAATCATAATTAATCATTTCTATGCCAGTCATCCTTTAATCTTCACTTCAGAGCAGGATGAGAGAACTTTTCACCTCCAGAGATGTTTGAGGAGGAGAAGCAATAGGGAATACAATTGTTGAAACAGGGAGCTACAGATTCAAAACTTTAGTTCAGAACTACCACTGTTCAAAAGTCTTCAGGGAACACAGAGAAAATGTACCTTGAACAAGCTGAAGAACAGCCTAGGCTTGAAACCAAGCCCTCCAACTGCTTGGCTCTGCCTCTCAGCAAATGGCATGTCTCTTAATAAGGGATCCCATCTAAATTCTGGAAATAGGTAAAATTAATGGAAACATTTTTCTAGTTGGGGAAAAGAAATTAAAAGAAATAGAAAATGGAAAAGATAATAAAATATAATAATATAAAATAAAATTTAAATAAAATAAATAAAATAAAATAAAATAAAATCCAACAAAAGGGAAAGGGAAAGGAGGAAAGGAAAGAGAAGAAAAGAGAAGAGAAGAAAAGAAAAAAGAAAAGACAAGAAAAGACAAGAAAAGATGAAAAGGGAAAGGGAAAGGGAAAGGGAAAGGGAAAGGGAAAGGGAAAGGGAAAGGGCAGGGCAGGGCAGGGCAGGGCAGGGCAGGGCAGGGCAGGGCAGGGCAGGGCAGGGCAGGGCAGGGCAGGGAAGGGAAGGGAAGGGAAGGGAAGGGAAGGGAAGGGAAGGGAAGGGAAGGGAAGGGAAGGGAAGGGAAGGGAAGGGAAGGGAAGGGAAGGGAAGGGAAGGGAAGGGAAGGGAAGGGAAGGGAAGGGAGGGGAAGGAAACATTTCATAAATGATTGCAGCTGGTAAGATGTTTTTTCTGGCAGGCATTATATATGCTGTTTCTGGACATACAGCTCTTCTTACTCAGTGATAAAGCATCAGAGACATGAGGGACAAAGTTATTCTTTTCCCATAAGAGTTTCTAGTCCACTGTCTAGAAATGCATGTTGGACCAGGAGAGGAAAAGGGTCTAAGGGCCAAGACCTTGGTCAGCAGTATGCTTGCTAGAACAGTGTTCCTATTCCTGACCCAAATACAATGAAACCTGAAGAACTGGGGGGATGGGGGCTCGAGGTCAGAGGGCAAGGGGAAGAAAGACTAGCACATTCTGCCATCTCCCTTTCTTTGCTGGAGCTACACAGTCCCTTTATCAGACAACAGTGATCAGTGGCACTGAGCCAAGCAATGGCCTGACACTTGCTGGTACCTTGATTCCAAACCACCTATTTAGTCATTAACTGCAGGTAAATTATGACACTTGTATATAAGTTTAATCACTTAATCCGTTTTTCCCTGCAAAATCTGCCAAAATAAATCCTGAACTCTTTGAAAAAATAAACATACACAAAAACAACCCTCTATTATTTAATGTGGAGAACATTTGAAAAAAAAAACCCAAACCTCATCACTAAAGGAATTAACGTCTGTAAAAGGCTTTGAATGGAATGACATTACGATGCACTTGTGCTGGTTTTATTAGTGACAGTTATAGTTGAATGACTGTATCTGCAAGTACTGATAAGAGAAAAAGGTGGAAAAAGTTGTCACTTATTCAGGACCTACCCCCCAAAAAACATAGTAACGAATACTGTAAAAACCATTTTGTTTTTTTCCATATTTTCTCTTCATTTATCTCTGGGGTCCTCCATATGAAGTGTTTGTCTCGACAAACTGTCCCAGATGAAAGTGCACTTATTTATTCTCATATGAGCAATATGTACTGTGCTGTGTCAGTAGCAGTAATATATTGCATACACTTTTGACAATATCTTGGGGAAAAAAACCAACTAAATCAGTAGTTCTAAAAATCAAGAAAGTATTTGCCATAACTCAAGAGAAAAAGTCATGATTTGTTAACACTTGTTTAACCAGCAAATATACTCCTTAGACTTTCATTAGGATAGATACAAAAAGATAAGTATCTATGAGAAATTCCATTTCATTCCATTCTCATTCTGGAATGATGGAGAATTCAAAGGTTTAACATTAATAACTAAAGAACTAGAAAACATGACCTAGGAAAGGTTTTATAGAATCCCTAAAGAAATTAAGACTTTCAAGACACATAGTATTGATTTTCAATTGCAAAAAACATGCAAAGAAGAGCTGCAAAAATGAAAGGAATAAAATTATTCTCCATTATCACTGTGGATAGATAAAACAAGATGTCATAGATTTTTCATCTTTACTTTAAATCCACTGCTAAGTGGAGTGAAGCACTAGTCCAACAGAATTAAAAGGGTGTGGAACCTCTGTCCTTTGATGCTTTTAAGATTTAGACATCTACAAGAACCAGTGTAAGCAGCATGGATGCTGACTTAGCTAGGTTAGTTCAGATGTTCTTGCAATCTTGCAGTCTTGTTTTCTCCTATTCTTGAGGAATATTCAGCGATCAATGGGTAGCATGAGGATATAAAGGTGTTTAAAAGAGGGCATCCAATAAAGTTTCTGAATGCTTGTTGTTAAATATTACATCCATATCACAGCTGGAGACTAAGACACAAAAAATTAAATCAGTTAAATATATAATGATTATTTCCAAGCAACAAAATTATCCACAGTTTGGAAGACCTATTCTGCATCTTCAATACTACGCTAAGACATGTACACTAAATTTTTTTTCTTACGCTAGGAAAGTCTCTTTTCTGTTCAGGGCTAAAATGGGACAAAAATTCCAAAAGCCAAACAAGGATATTGACCGGTTTAGATTCTTACACCCCCCACTCCCCCAAAAAAAGCCATAAAAAAGCTTTATATATATATATATATATATATATATATATATATATCTGTGAGAATAAAAAAAAAAACCAAACCAAACCCAAACAAAAATCCTTGTTCTGTTCTTTTCCATTGTGTCATTTAAATAGCAAGACTTCTGTAGCTATATAAAAACACAGAGAGGAATGGAAGGAGCATGAGTCTTCCTACCTTTATCCTAGTGGAAACCAAGAGAAACCCCACTGACATCCATGGAATTACAATGATGTAAAACTGGTGTATATAAGGGGGGGAAAAGGCATCCAGAGGAGTACACTTCATTGGTTTCAATAAATTCTCTCCCTTTTTAACACCAGCTGTATAAAAACCTTCAATAAAATTTTATGCGCTAAGTCTGGTGCTGAAATGACCAGACTCTTTCCAATAACATAAAACTGCAGTAAGCAATTAGAATATTTCTGCTTAAATATGTTGTTCTAATTTGTTTAGTATCTCATCCTGAAGTAATACTCCCACATCATCAACTATCTCCAGTTTTATCAGCCTGATTTTCTCCAAGATACAGAGGAAAATGATAATGAAACTTGCATTTATAACTACATCTTTCTGAATATGTATTTTCCCAGATGTTACATTCCAAAATATTTCTCCTGAAGTTTTGCTGTTGCCTTGTTAACAATTATATTCAAAATGCTTATGTTTTGTACTACTTTATGGCCACGATGAGAGTATCAAACCATCTCCAGCACAAATAGTCTGCTATCATGGAGACTTACAGACTTAAATATTACAGTGCACATTATTTAGTATTGCAGTTTTGTATGAGTTCACTTAGTTGTTAACTTACCATCACATTTTGCATTTGGGTAGCAGCATATGAAATTTTTACTATGAAAGACCAGACTTCCAAAGTAATTTGGCCAGGATTTAGATGAACTTGAAAATTTTTTAAATATATGTAATTGCTATTAAATCCCCACATTTCCAACTTCAGTTAATTAATACATACATTTTAGTGAAATTGTGTAAATGTGAAATCTATGGTCACCCACTTACAGGTTGTCCTATTCTTTCAGCGTGTAATCTATTAAAAAGGCCAGGACTGACTTTCTTCCTATAAGTACCATGGCTATTACACTGAGCAGAAACAAGTATTTGAAATGTTTCAGTATTGATTAGCACAGGCAGCTAGTTCAAGTTCTAGAATGTGAGCCAAGATTTTAAATGCCTGTGACATGTAAACCTGTAACAATCACTACCAGGTGGTGATCTAGTTACAACACGGCAGAGGTAAACATTTCAATGATGGATAGTAGAAATTGTCTTTGTATGGTGGGAACATCAGATTAGAAAGTATGGATGAGGACTAATTTTTCTGTTTACCAATAAAATTTAGCTAAAAAAAATAATTGTTGTTGAACTGAAACATCATTGATATTCTTAGGCTAATAGAAATTTATATATGGTATCAAATAAGTGGCTTTTTTTTTTTAGCTCCTTCCAGCACATGCACGCTCTGAAACAAAGTTTGTTTTCTGCCACCTTTTAAAACATAAGTACATGTTAAAATGGAATCCATCTCTTCAAACCAAATTAAAAGACTTCATTAAGAAAAATGTCACATTTGCACTGTCCACAGTGTTTGTTTGCATTAGTTTGAGCATCCCTGTTTGGTCTTTTCTATATAGACATCTTGGTGCAGTAGACTGTAAACCTCCAAGACCTCTGATCCTGATTTTGTGGTTCACTCTCTCTCCTCTATACAGTCCTGTGTCCATGGAAGAGTCAGCTTACTTTAAGGATTGTGAAGCAAAGAATTTTCATGAATTACAACTATGATATTTTAAACACAGGTACAACAATAGTTCTACACTAAAGGGGAATTATTTATACAGTTGGAGAAGAAATGGCTGAGTTTAAAACTAAAAATTGTAAGCTGTGAATTCCTATGGACTTTTTCTAGTGCGAATTCTTCAAAGTAAAGAATTTTTTCCTCCCTGACAAACAGGAATTTCCCTTGTTCCAACATGTGTTTTGCAACACAGAAACATGCAACATGTTGCATAAAATACACAGCAACATGCATTCATTCACTGAATTCCAGTGCTTGTGCTGCAATTTGCAAGTTGCACATATGTGCATATGCATTTGTATATTTACATGTATATTCTAGTAATGTTTGTAAATACGACGTGCATATGTGTGTAGAGTATAACCAATATACATTTTATAGAGGAATATTTAGACACGGAATAGGTAAATTTCCTAAGGAAATTGCAGACATCTGCATGAAAAGCATAAGCTGAATTAAGAACTCCTGAACCCATATTTAAACCAATGCTGCCTTCTGCCAGATGAAGAACTAAACTTCTAGTAAAAATCTACAGATCTTCACAATCTCAAAATCACCTTCCACTCTTTTTTGTGTTTGTTATTGTTTCAACTGAAGTTACCTATCTCTCTAACACTGTCTCTCCAAATCCTAAAGGTTTCAAAAGAAACACAAATATGTAAGCATCTCTGAAAACTTCAATTAATGTCATCCAAATTCTCTTCCTAACTAGAAGTTAAAATGCAAATAACAATTATACCTAAAGTGAGGAATGGATCCAACACACTAATTACACTTACAGAGGAGTTTGTGGTTAGACCACCAAAAATGTTCAGTGTTTCTAAAATAGACACCAGACAGCAAGATATTAATAATTACAATAAGCCTGATTTTAAACACCCTATAACTTCATGTTTCAGATGTGTATATGGTATGCCTCCACATACAGAGTTTGTCAGAATGCTCTGTAATCCTTACTGTTTCTACCGGGAAAGTTTTCTCATGATATATTCAATGGCTATCTTTTTGGCCATTCATCTGCCTTTCTTTTGTTTGTTTTTTTTCACCACTATTCTCATCTTTTCCCCTTTCTTGGGTGAAACCTTATACTATAATTTTTGCTCTTTTGATTTATTATGAAGATGCCTAGTTTTTACTTTCATAGTTCTGTATATTTTCATGCATCTCGGCAAATAACCGGTAACTATTAACATTCCTATGTATTAGTTAGATTTTGCTATCTTAGTTATGCAGAAAGACAAACTGAGATGCAAACAGGTCAAGCAAACTTGTCTGAGGCTATGCAATGAGTAATCAATAACGGAAAGGCTCTGAACAGTATTAACAGGTTTTGACTTTCAGTTTGATGGTTAGACAAAGGAACAAGGCTATCTTCCAATTTATTTTAAATTAAAGTAGGTCTTTAGAGTTAAGGAAAACAGACAACTTTATCATTTCTTACTGTGCCTGTTGTTTACATTGCTGAGATATTGCAATCCACGTCTGTAAGTGGTGTGAAAAGAACACATTAGCTCACTGAGGTGGTCAAGCTGTAGTACTGAATAAATGATTCTAGCAAATCCAGTAAGACACAATTTCAAGATATAGGGAACCTCACAGCAGTATCTATTTGGATATACCTCCTCTATTATAATAAGGAAAATATGCTGCCAGCCTTCCAGTCAAGTGAACAGTGGACATGGAGCTCATACAAGTCAGTCAAAATAATAGCAGCAACAAATGAGAATTTTGTTGCAAAGCAGGGAAATATCACATAAAGAAAAAATGTACGAATCTCTAAATATGCCAAATGGCTGTTTATCTAGAGATCGCCATGGAAGCCAGTTCTGACTTTAATCCTTTCATGTATGCAAACACAGGTTCAAGCACAACTAAACTACTAAGTAGTTTATTTGAATAAATGTAATTAAGTTTTACTTTTTTTCAGGGAATAAAGTTACAAACAATGAATAGCCAACAGTAAATTACAATGAAGGAATTGCATTAAAATATCAGTAAATGAATACAAACCATAGGAGGTAACCAAAAGTAAATTGTCAATTGCTACTAGCCAAGGCAGCTAGTGCTCTGGAACATATCCAGCACTTATTTTCTCAACTATTAATTGAATTTAGCATGTTAGTATTTTCTTATCCTACATCAATCAGTACTTTCATCCTTTTTAGGATTCTGTACCTATGTTCAGCTTAATCAGTTGTGTTCATGCAATATGTGAAAAAATACTAAGACATAACCATTTAACATCTCTCTTCTTTTAGTAATGGCAAAGGTAAGATCAGACAGTTCCACTTGCTGCACTTCTCTCTGGATGCCTTTTGTTGAGTTTCACCTGTTTGAAATGATCATATTTGGAATTAAGAGTATAGACATACTGGGAGTTTTTAGCTCTGTGACTGGTGTTAAATTTTGAAGGCTGAACTTTGATGTTGAATCATTGTAGGGGATGCTAGGTGGTTTTTTTGTGAACCAAATTTGCATTTGTATATTCAAAGACAGCTTTTATGGTTGTTACCTATAATCTACAAAAGATTAGTGCCCTGATATATTCAGCTTCGTGAACATTTTTTAGTTCTTTGCAATCTTTTTTATGCTTCAGTTATCAGTGTGGTATCTGAGTGATTTCTGTGTCTTAGCATTGTCATTAGAATAAATCCTGTGTTGGTCAGACATGACACTGAATATTTGACAATGATCCTCCTGGGAGCTGCTTCAGGAGGGAAACAGGAGACAGAGAAAGAAATCATTTATCAGGCATCAGGAAAGAATTTCTGAGGGTGGTATAGACACACTCGTGCTTTTGCTGATCACAGCTACTGGAACAGGACTGGAGCTATCCTTCCAGTTTCAAACCTCCTCAGAACTATTCTGGGAGGAGCACTGTGCTAGACACATGTCGAGACAAATAGGTGATTAGCTAAGTACCTTGTATTAAAACAGGAGGTAAAGAAGACCTTCTGCTTTGAATTATTAATCATTTCACATAGCTATAGAGATATGAATTGTATGCTATGTATCTCTGTGACAGTGAAGATAATGAAGGCATCTTGTATGAAAAACAGAAAGTAACAAGGTTTTAGTAATTTTTAAACTATAATATCAAATTCTATTCCTTCTGACTTATAATCAAATAGATTTTGATAGAAGTCATGTTCTCTGAGCTAACTCTTAACCCCACATTAAAGAGGGTGATTACTAATCTCTGGTTTTAATTCTGTTCACGCAAAAGTAGTAGTAGTGGGGAGCTCTCTATAAATAACTCTATCAAGGAGGCACTTGGAGTTCTAATACTTATGGAAAAGGAATATTCCATCCAATTTAGACATTTGTATAAATGGCATCTCTAGATGACATGTGTAGGAATTAATATTTGAGAGACAGATGTCCAGAGAAGCACTGCTCAACTGCTTCTCCAAATGAATATCATAGTTCCTATTGCTTTCAAATATATATCTACATATTACAGTAAACATAAAAGGTCATGTTCATGTGATGTTCATATTCATTTCCATCAAGAGTGTTTCCAAATCACAGCTGGTTAATTTGGTGACTTCAGTTAGTCACTTTCAATTTTAATTTTGATTTCTCAGTTACTAGGTAAATGTAAGTTAAAGCAATCAAAAAAATACACTTCTCATGTGAACCACCAAAGATGACTTTAGACTAGAGACATTTATAAAAACCAAGTTTTAATCCATTAGTTACCAAATATGTAGCAAAAATTTAAGTACTACCAGATATTTATGCTTTATACATACAAGCAGGAGTTGTTGTGGTAGTGACATTTTCCAGTCAAAAATTACATAGCACACATCAGATGAAAATTTGTAAGTGCAGATGAATGATAAGGATGAACCCATCAAGTTTGAAAATATGAAAAGACTGTAAACGATATGAAAAGAAATTGGCCAGTCAAGCAGACCTTTTGCAAATGTAATCAATCTCAGTTAAACAGAAGGCAGAAACTGTGTAAAGAAGCTATTACTGATCAAAGAAATTACCTTGAATTTATGACAAGGCAGTGAGAACATCTTATAAATTGATGCAGGACACTTATATGGAAGCATATGCTGAGGAAAACGGAAAGATTTCATGGGCAATTAATGCCTATATAGCAGAATAGGTGAGAGCATATGTTCTTTTAATGTAAACATGATCATGATCCTGATTCTGCATGAATTCATGCTCACCTGTTTCAAGTTTCTTGAAGAGTTTAAAGTTCAACACATTCTTAAGTACATTGCTGAACTGTGGAAACATGTCACAACGTATGATGAATACGAACAGGAGTGTGTGATGACATAAATATTAAAATGCTTTTAAAATATCTCATATATCAGAATTAAGTTTTTAATACTTAGTTGTTACAAAAGGAAGTTATATGGAGATTGACAAAGAATCAGAGCATGAGGTTGAATTATGCAAAAGAAACCAAGAGACCAGAATGTTTTATTTACCAAATCATAATCACAAACGGATGGAATTTATTCTGTATGAAAGTATTTGGAATAGGCATACAGATACTGTTAGTAGTTCTTGTGCCTCCAGGGATACACAGGCCACAGAAAATAATCTGATAATTTATTTTGATCACTTATATGTTTCAAATACCTATGCCTCACCCTTGTGCTTGTACTCAATTCAGTGAAGAAACATTGCTTCCGTGCATCTAATGTATCCCGAAAACAATGAAATCTGAATATAAAGACTGTCAGGCCATGGAGAAACCGCTGTTTAACTTGTTAGTTTCTTCCAAGGATTAAACATCTTCACTTTTAATCTAAATATACTTCCCATTTAAAATTTTCATTCTAACTATCAGATACAATGATAGAAAAGTAATGGCTTAATAATAAAGGTGATTGATACACCAAAAATGTTAACAAGCAAAGCCAACTTACCAATAGAACAACATTTTTCACAGTGGGAAGAACTATCATCAACAGGCTTTCTCCTGAAAAATTAATCTTAACTTCAAATGCAGCACAAGGTTTCAGTCCTGCTGCTGTTGCTGTATGTAACAAGGAAAATAAATGGGACTTCATAGTACTTACTAGCTTCAGCAGTCACTCAGGTTTTTGTTCACTCGCTGTTCTGACCACAAAACTTTGTGCATAGAAAACTGGCTTATTTCACAGCATTGCTTCTGTTGCTATTCCTATAAAATGTCTTTCCTGCCTCTGAAACTCTTTAAGGAAAACTGAGGGGCTGTTTCTATATTAACAGATATTCAGAAATTTTCTTCTCATCTTCAGTTCCCTGTATCATTCAAGCAGTATCTGTTCATATAGCTAAAATAAGTAAGTATGAAATAACATGGGACAGTTGGTTTTCTGTATTTTTTTCTGTTTTATTTGTTTGTTTGAGGTTTTCTTTTTGTTGTTGTTGTCTTCCTCCATTCACCTTTTTTAGAAGCTGCACAGAGAAGTTGCTGCTGGTGCAGTCAGGTTTTCTTCAGCATCCTACACATCAAAGCAACCATGAAGAGATTGAGGACACTTGAATGTTCACAAGTTTTCACCATCTACGGTTAGAATACACTGTGAAAAATTGGAATTGTCCCAAGGAACTCTCCCTGGAGCACTGCTTCATTTTACAAGAGGCTTTGGACTTAGTAATGAGAAAGGAATACATGTTCAAGCATATTTCAGTCCCATAGCCTACCTGAATTTGCTGATAGCACTTTGCATTTGTGTTTTCAGCTATTTGAGAATCAATGTTTCTCAGGATGCTCCACACCATATTTGTCAGAAAATCTGTATATGTGAATATGAGACCAGTAAAAAGGTCTATTTCTAGAATTAACAATTTAACTTCAGTTAGTTATTAAAGTTATAATATCATGATGAATCCTTTGCTCTTATGGTTGCAACTTGAAACATGACAAAAAGTACCACAACATAAAAGAAAAGCTAGTATTCTACTTCACCATCATGGATATTTTTCCATCTTATGCTCTATGTGTTGCTATTCATTTGTTAATTGGGGTGTCCAGTGGATCTGCAGAACCATAAAGACTTCTGAAAAACTAGATACTGTGGTGCTATGTACACTAATGTTGCATTTAAAAAGAAAGTAATTGGAATGGGGTAGAATTGCCTTCTAAATATTGGCTAAGAAGGTTTTGGCCAGGGAAGTGTAAAAGCACATTAATGCCTCCATCCAACAGACTCTCTAAGCAAGACTGTTTTGGACCTATATTACAAGTTAGAAGTACCACTTGGACCACAAAATTTCTCTCACAAAAACCTTATCTTACACTCCTAGTAGAATGTCACGTATCATGCAAGAAGGCAGTTTCTAAAGGAACCACCATGTGTTCAGAATATGCACTATTAATGTCAAGTGAAACGTTAAGTACAGAAAGGCACTCTACATTGCACAACAGAGAAATCCCAAAGCTTCCAAATGCTCAAACAGGTGTTTTCACCAAGTAAACAGCCGAAAGAGGCAGTTTAGGTCTAGCATCTATTAGCCACATTAGCATGATGCTGTATCCGGCACTTAGTCTCTTGTGTCGCTGTCACATTGTAAATACAGAGACTTCCCAGAAGCATAGACATACCCACATTGTGCCTGCTGCTGTCACCTAGTCTTGGGTTAGTGTATGACTGGGGATTTGAATGTCTCTGCTCCCATTGTATAGAGTAAGCTTCCTCAAAGTAGCTGTGGTAGTATTTTAGGAAGGAGCTAGTTTTAAGAACAAAGAACTTGGGAAGTTGGCTCCAGGCCACAGAGAAGCCCATTCTTGGCTAAATTCCACAGTAATCAAATCATCCAGTATGTGAGCAGAAAGAAAAGAGTCTTATATTCTACAGTGCAGTTAAGGCTTCTTCTGAGATAAAAGCAAACATACAGGCTTAACCAGGTATACCTTACATAGGCTTGGGCCAGGGTTTACCTACATGGATCACTGATCACCACTATTTTAACAACCAGCAGACAAAATCCAAGAGGAGATGTGTCCGTAGAAGAAGACACTTTTATTTTTCTCTTTCTATCCATATACTGCTTGTTGTTGTTTTATCTCTGTGAACAGCCCACAAAAGACAAAGCCAACAAAACCAGGAACTGTTTCCTGCGATGCATCATCTGCCTTGGAGCAATGTGATTGCCTCAAACATTTGAGCTAAGAATATTTTCACTAGCTCTGAAGACAGCTGCAATGTTGTCACTGTGACCCAAAATTCCCAACGGAAACTCTGACAACTCAGAAACAGAAGGTGAAAAGGGCTCTGACAATGCAAACTTTGAAGAACAACATGCAGATTAATGTCTGGGGAATACCTCACAAACTGTTTCTGTTCAGTCGAGCATAGGAGATATAATCAAATCCAATAGCTCTAATAAAACCGAGAAAGATAAAGGGGAAGCAAAAGAAAAAGGGGGGAGGGGAGGGAGAAGAAATTTGTGTAGTAAATTATGTTAGCAAGACAGGTGGGGTTATCACACTTCTGATCAGATATCCCAAATCAAAAGCACAGACATAAACACCTTTGAGTATCCAAGGATCTTCTTACAGCAGAGGATTCTGGAAGATCTAAGTTGGGAGGATCAGGGTTGGCAGTCTTCATGGGTACCCAGAGTATTAATATGGGTATTAATAAGGCTGTATGGAGAAGGATTTTATAATGACAGAGGAGGTGACTGGGGAGGTGATCGCTGTTGTATAGCTGAAAGAAAAGGAGGAACAGGTTTGCTCTGACATGCACTCAGCTTGCCTCCAGCAGGATCAGCAAAAAGTGAGTGTGTGTTAGACTGGATCTACAACCGACCTGGTTTTAACCAGTTCCCACCTTTTCTGCAGAAAGAACAAGGTTAGTTCAAAATCTACAGCACTCCCAGTTTAGCTAACCTTTGACAGGGAATGCTTGGAGAATCTTCTTCTTTTGGGCTGACTGCTACATATGTAGCAGCTAGATCAACAGTTTCCAGAGTTCCTGGCAGTCTGACCACAGTGTCTGATGGGATTGATGTCCAGAAATCCCAGAAAATGTACAAAATCCATAAATTCTGCCTTGGACAAAATTGTGGAGGAAAAAATAGAATGTATCTGAGGAAATTTTAAATAAGAGTGAAATTGAGATGAGACCTGTGCATAAAGATTTAATATGAACCTCATGATACAATAAACCATATAAAGACAGTAAGAAAATATTTCATGTTATTTCCTTGCACCAGAGTCTTCCTTTTCATACTAGAGATTCAGGGTGGTGTTCACCTCTGAGCATTTTATCTGTTCGCTTTTATGTATATTCCCAGACTCCTTCTACACTCCAGGGAAAAATATGGGCTGTTCCAGAGGGAAATTCACTACAAATTGATATGAGGATGAGGTTCTTCTCTCAATGGACTTTTACTTTCTATAAATTAGATATGTTTTTATGCTATTGATCAGGTCTATATACACATTAGTATAATTATCAAAGTCATCATATAGAATTATTTGGATCAAGCTTCAGCCATCAAATTATCTACCTACCTACTTTAAACGTTTATTTTAGAACTGAATTAATTCACTGTATCAATCCAAATAATCCCATCTCTGGAAACAGCTATAAAAAGAGCCCAGACTGCTTTCTTACAAGTTAGATATATCACTTATACACAGAAAACTTGTGTAAAATGAATAATGATATAACATCTATTATAGAGGATTGTGATGAAAAAGGAAACAGAAGAATCCTTATCACCAGATGATACTTTGTATTTATTATAATGTGCTAATACTATAGTACACCAGTAAAATAATATAACAATTTAGACACCTGTGTGAGCAAAACTCCTGTGAGTATATTTGTAACAAATGGGGATAAACAGAGAATAAAAATATGTTTATTAATGCACATGGCTCTAGCGCTAAGTATAGTACACTGTACTATAAATCATGGTTTAAAATAATTACACTATATGCAGGTACATGCCAGTGAGCAGGGACTAGGGTTCAAGAGAAATGGAGTTTATTTTTTTTACTATGAACAAGTGCTACCAACCTTTGGGCATCTCATTTTCCTCAGCCATTAATTAAAGATTGTGATACTTATTTCCTACGTAAGCTACAGCAAGGTCTGTTAAAGAAACTATTATGTAAATACTAAGTGCCATTGAACGAATATAGGCCATTTTTGCTGCTGATGTCAATGAAATGCAACCTATTTCCTTTGCTAGGGAAATAAAAAACTTTAATATATTCTGCAACAAAGCAAAGATCATATAGAAAGCTTTAAAAATAGCAGAAGCATTAAGGAAGGAAACAAGTTGTTTGACAGATGTAGAAACTTATAATACAGTCACATTAAGTACTGATTAAATTTTACCCTTCAGCATGGTCCACAGGCTACACTGACTTCAGTCACACCTGTGGGTAATTCCAATTAAATAAAAACATGGTCAACAGTAAGACTTTGTAAGAAATGTCAATCCATAATTCGTAACACACTGAGTAGAATCACCACCTATAGCACTTCCCTTGCTAAATTAGCAACTGATTTAACTCAGTAACAAGCTGCAGCAATGTGTAACTCAGTCTTGTGTGAACATCCAGATTTGCATTTCTTCAATCATGCTTCTGGATATTACCCTGCAGTACCATGGCAACCATGTGGTATTCTGCCTTTAAAGGACTTGACAAGGGCATGGCTTAGGTGGCACAACTGAGAATACCTGGCTATGCTGTAGTAGGAGGTCCTGTAGGTGAATGCTGTTCTACTAATTTTTTAATAGATTTTTTATAAAGAGAATTGCATGATGCTTTTTGCCTGAAGAAACTAATTCTAAATTCATTCTGTATTACTACTGTGTTTCGGTGATCTGGTGGTCCCAGGAAAGAATCTGGAGCCAAATGTTTTGTATTAGCAATGTTTTCCAGCTATAATAGAGAAATGAGGCAAGGTTCAAATCAGTTTCCCCCTGCAAGATATCCTCACAGCTATGTTTACACTATCACTGGGGAAACTTACTCACCATTTCATTCCTGAGTTTGGGTGTCCTGATCACCTGGGTGGCATATGTGCTAATTTTCTTGGGAAACCAGCTAGTTTTCTCCAAGAGTAAACCTAGACAGAGCAAAGAAAATTATTTTCTAAACACTCTGTTCCAAGCGGAGTATGGATGTAGATTATAGCAGATTGTCTCCAAAATCTACCCAGCTAACCTTCTGCCCTAAAATGTCCCCAGTGCCCTCAAGCTACATGGTAGTCACAATGGCACACATGAAAGCACTGAGCTGCTGAATTGCAACACACACTTTGTATTATCTTAGGTACTTTGAATTAAAAATTCTCATGGTATCTTTGGGTTCATGCGCCACCACATGGAGCCCATACGAAACTCAGCCAATGCAATGTGGTAATGGTTTGAAAGAGTGCAGCAGTCCTCTGTGCAGAGGCTGGCCCTGAGCAATGGGAATACACAGCACTCCTCTGCTTGGCCTGAGGGCCAATGATTATTTCTATGGGCAGATAGCATTTGACAGGTTAAATGAGCCCCTGGTACAGTCAGCAGCTGCTGTTGTGCTTATCAGCTGTTGGTCCATTCTGCTATTGGTGCATGTGTGTTGTCAGTGCCGCCATCCTAAATACCAGTGCCAGTGCGGGTGGTATCCGGAGATGCCAGTGCTAGTCATACAACACAAAATATTTTTTTAAGTTTGCTTTGGCAGCACAAATTCAACCTGTCTGATCATAAGGCATAGCCCTTACATGCTAATAGGTACATAATTGTACCTGTATGTTATTGTACCTGTATGCACATGTAAGAACTCATTGGCAGAAAACTGTGTCTGCCAGATCGATCCAGAATATATGAAATTTCTGACTTCTTTTACAAACAGTAGTTAGTTAGCATAATTCTGTATTAACATTACATCTGTAACTGAGCTGGCAAGTTCACAAAGATCTATCTCACGGTCATAAGAGCACCTGATTTCCGATAAATATATATCACTTATTCTCTCCTTCTACCTGTGATACTGTTCTCCTTGCTTCATTAATATATTATTCTTAACCCATTCAACTGTTGGTCAGTATTTCCATTAGGTATACTTTGATTAACATTTTAGCAAAGGCTTTATAGAAGTAAACATACTAATCAAAACCCCAGCCAGGCCTAAGGCAACAACAAGCAAAATATATACACCAAAGTAAATAAGCCTTCAAAGGTAACCTAAATAAAACTGTTATGCAACTCATTTTCCAGCATGTGACTTCATAGTCATCCAAGCATTTACGACTACATGTACAATGATAAAACACATGTACACACATGCATATAAATATGAGATGAAGAACCTTGTCCATATAGCCAGTCATTTCATCACAGAAGGGGATCAGGTTAGCCAAGCCCAGGCTGTCCTTGGAAAACGTGTTCAATGTTTTCAATTAGCTTCTTCTCTTTCATGTTTCTTTCTTGAATTTTTAAATAAAGTGAGTATAACTAAGATTTTCTCCTTATCTGATTGCTGGTTTTTTCATGAATGAGGGAGATCTTTCTCCTGATCACACTAACCAACTCTTTCAGCATCCCATAGATTAGAACATGTTCCACTTCCTTTGCTAGTCCCTAATCTGTTCTCACTGCTCTGGCTGTCCCTTTTCCAAATCTTGTTGATATGCAGAGGTGTCTTGGAGCAGCCTTTGCCAGGAAGAACTAAGCCAAAACAAACAAACAAACAAACAAACACACAAACAAACAAAAACCCAAAAAACAAACCCAAACAAAACAAAACAAAAAAACCATTTCATTTCTGGCTTTTCTACACTGTGAATCACAGGATTCTTTCTCCCATCCATCAAGCGACCCATATTTTTCCTGAACTGTTCCTGTCCGTGAGCCACTACTGTGAGCCTTTATCTCACCAACCTGCAGACTCAGAAGCAAGACTGGGCAAGAGAGAAGGCACTTCCTCAGAAGTGAATGCAGAAAAGGAATGCTCCCTGGGCTGTTCACATTCTTATTCTTGTTCTGCTTTGGCTGGTAAAGTTGCCTGGGGACTCCTCCAAAGAATGAAATAAATATTTCTGTTCAGTGCCTGCCACTGGACAGGCAGGCAGCATTGTGCCATCTAACATAAAATTACACCAGCTGTCCCACAAGGTAGAAAGACAGGTTCTGTCTTGTGCAGAAAGCAGAGTTTCTCTTCTGTGTACATGAAATCAATGGTTGCCTGCAGAAGGGGGCCACTGTTTTCTTAAGAAGTGGAAATTTGGCACAATGTGGAACAGGATAAAAACTGAATAGCATTACAGACACAGCTTAAATATAAGAAGGGGAAAGAGGAAGATGAGAAAATACGGGGAGAAAGACAATATCCGTGGCAAAGACAATGAAGAGAGAAAAGGGAGGAAAACCAACAGTGCACACACAAGAACAGGCAATCAGAAAGCAAAGAAATGAGAGGCTGAAGACAAAACAAATCAAGGGCTCTAACAATATCTCACTGTGACAAAAAGAGAAAAACACTGACTCACCAAACTCATTTAGTGGAAGAAAACAGTAAGGTAATGAGAAAGCATGAACCATAAAGCAAAATAAAAGTCAGTCTATCAATCTACACTAGATTTTGGACTTGGATTTTGTGATTTTCATATATGTCTCTGAAATCATCATGACTGTCTCCTCTGGTCACTAACCACATGGTCTTTTAAAGAAAAAAATAGCTTTAAGTTGCATAACAGAGAGGAAAAGGAATGTGTTCTTCCCTTAAACTGGCTGTGGAGATAACAATGTATTGATATAGAAAAAGCTTAATGATTCCGTTTTCTGCGCTTTTAGGAATTTGCAATGATCTGGGCTGCTCTGGCTGAATCACTGTTATCTCAAAACCTCAGAGTCTGTTCCAAGACTGCTGAACATATTGTACGTGTTCTGCGTAAGGAGGCATCTGTGTTCCTCACATCAGAAGCTCAGCTGTTTCCTAACCTGTCTGCTTTTGTTTAATGCAGAAAAAGAATTGTATGTAACTAGCAGCAGTAAATGCATCCGTTCTGATGCAGAGGGGACTTTTTCTATTTGCATTTTGAAAGCTACTTTTAAAAGAATGAAACTCTCCTAGAGAGTCCCTTACAGAATACTGCATATTACTAAAGAGTGCACATTATTGTTGATTTCAGAGCTTTTGTTGTAACACTGCTATATAGAGCTTCATTGAGCATAAGAAATATATTTAAGCTAATTTTTAATGTGTGTTCTGTAGACTATAATGATTCCATTACCAGGTAGCATATGTTGCTCTTTTATTCAATTATTCATAGTTAAACTGACATCACAGACCATCTTTCATTCAGAGTCCAAGAAGGAAAAGATGATTTTCTTAAGTGTCATTTATGAACACAAATTCCTTCCTTCTAATCAACCTGGTAATTAAACTCTCAAGAAAAAGTGCTATCAAAAAAGGAAAAAGAAACCTAAGTATCTCGCTAAAGTCCTTTTCTTGTCACAATTTCACTCGTCTCCTAAGTAAAGATGCCTTCATTTAACACCACTTAGTTTTCAATGCCTTTTTCTAAAGTGTCTCTATTTTCATTCTTTTTTCCTGTTCTTAAGGCTTGATTGCAACTAACCAATGAAAAATACTGAGGTTTCTGAAAAATGCTGCAATTAAGATCACTTCCAGAAAACTGTGGTGGATGTATTTGTTAATTTGTACTTGTATCACAGAAGTGTTTGAAGGACTCTCTGTGATAGGTGAGGTACAAACACTTCTTGAAACATGTTCCTGCTCTAATGTTTTTTGTAAGGAAGAAGGATTTGACTGATGTGAGATGTATTATTTCCATTTGCGAATGCATACTTGAAGAACAGATAAATGAAGTGTCATTCTGAGAGTCATGAAGGAGAACTGTGAGGTCCCACCCTGGGCTTTATCCATGAGACAATTTACACCTTTCCATATGATTTCACTCTTCACTGTCTTCCAAGGGGCTTACACATTGAAGTTCTCAATCATATTCCAAACTGCTGGAATACATTATGGGCAAAATAAAGTTTAAAAAGTCACCTTATCAGCCTGACAGGCCATCTATCAGAAGTTACCATAAAAATAAAACTAAAGTACCACAAACAAATGACTGGTTTAATCCTATCAGCAGTGTTTTGTATTCCACTCAGTTTTCTTTATACTCCTTGTTCCATATTGCTGTGTTGCTCCCATCAAAACTAGTATAGCGTATTCCTTGCAGAACCGAAGGGGTCCAAGATCAACCTCAAAACATGGTATTAAGTTCCTGAGCAATGACCTGAACTGATTTTTCTCTTCAAGTTTATCCAGCAGACTTGAGGCACTTCCTGAAAGAAGAGTGTAAGTGAGGTTCTTGGCTATTATTTGTCCTAGTTTTAAACACTTTCAGATCTACTGGAACAAATAGTGATAACAGTGATAATAGAGCTTCCTGGCTCCAATAAGTTGTTAAGGATTTTGCAAAGGTCATCATCAGTATTTTAGTTTACAGCAAAGTGAGGTAAAATGATACAGACATCTCCCAAAGACTCCTGACACAAAGTGGTGACAGGAGAACCCATCTCCCATGCACTACTTTTTCTCCTATCCATTATATTCTTTGCATTATGTTTTAAAACCAGCTTCATTTTAATCTGTGAATGCACAGAAAAAGTCTTCAAGTTGATTTTATGGGTATTAGAGAACTGTGGGACCTGCTGGACTATTCCTTATATAAGGTGGGATATTTCTCATGGCATTTATGTATTACCCTTATTTAGTCCTGATGAGGTGGTGTTTCATGTTTTAGATCTCATCATTTATCATTAAGCAATCATCTTTATCTGCAGAGAACACAATCCTTTATGTAAACATAAGGTTGTTCACAGCCAATCAGATGTCACAGAAAATAAAAGAAACAATAAATTTTAGTTCAGTCCAAACAGTTTTAATCTCATTTTGGGATCCCATTGTATCTTATAAATAAGAAATTAGAAGCTTTCTGTTCCAAATGTATTAAGTTTCCAAAGAATATTCTTAAAACCAAAGCTTTTAACAGTAAAGCTAATAATACACATTCTCAATATTAATTTTATTTTAACCATTTTTTTCTCTATTTATTTGTTTGGAAAACCTTCCAATTCTTGTAGTAAGTTGATTTTTCTTGGGCTGACAGTAAGATTTCAGTGAGGGGTAAACAATATTATAAAAATAAATTATTACTGTTGAGCTAAATATTTAAGACCTCAAAGTGGTAGCTGCTGGAGGTGCATCAATTTCTCACTAGCCACTAAACAAGCAAGATAAAGACCAACCTTTTCTATTACAACCTTTAAAGCTGAAAAATTATGCTTAAACTGTTAAATTCAGTACGGGAGTGTTCATAGAAAGGATTTGATACCATTCACTGAATTTAAAGCCAGAAGAGACCATTAGATAAATGGATGTAGTTTTCTGTGTAATAAAGATGAAATATTTGTGTCTGATTACCCTTGCAAAGATCCTAATAACCTGAATTTATCTACTTTTTCAGAAGCCTTCGTGACATGAATACAGAAGCGTGAACTGGAAAGGCACTGCAGAGTTGTTTCGCTGGAACCAGCTATCACCACAGAAATTTCAGGAGACTTCGTAACTGAGAAGTTCATTATGGATGACCAGATTAAAAAAATGGACCTTTGAAGAGTTCTGTTTCATACACATTAAATTATGTTGTCCTCTTGTCTAAGTATAGACAGCTTGGAGAAATTTTTCATCAGCTATTACTTACTTTTAAAGAACAAGAGCATAATAATAATTAGCTATAATAATTTGGATTAAATAATGAAAAAACACAGTGCCATAATACATCAGAACAATAGTTTGGGAACATATTTCCCCACTGTTTGGAAAGAACAGGAGAAATATAGCTAAATATAAAATGAGGAAACAAAACTGATATAAGAACTGGAAGATCATAAGACATAAGGTGAGAGAGTAAGGAAGCTAAATTTATGGAGTCTGGAAGAGCAAAAGCTCAGGGGCAATATGATCTCAGTCTATAAATATCTTCAAGGTAAGGATATAAATGAAAGGAAGGAATTATTCAGTCTCAAACTATGAAGACTGGAAGAAAAGGTCTGGACCTAAGAAGGAAGTTTAGGTAAAAGTTTTCAGCTATATGAGGAGATGAAACAGTAAACACACTGAAAGCACGTCATTCGAGGTACTGACCCTGCAATGGGAAGTTCACACCAATAGATATGTTTTACTTGTGCATTTTCATCTAACAAATTTCCTGCTACTACTACATGAACCTGAGCTACCCTTGATTTCTCTTAATCTCCTCTGAGGCAATATTTAAGTTTTTGAGACTTTAGCACACCATGCTACTGGTTTTCAGTTTGTCATAGGTTATATGGGAAGGGAAAGATATTTGATAGCCTGAGATAAGCTTATCTCTATGAGGTAGAGTGGGGAAGGTAGAAGAAACGTTTTTATAGCTCTTTCTGGAGATGTTACATAGATACCAGCTTTTGTGGATGATATGAGTACTCTTTCCCATAGCAGCTTCCAAATATCGCATCTATCCTTGTTCTTGATGCAGACATTTCATATAACAGAAACTTCATTTTACTTCCTAAGCTTCATATCTTACTTCACTGGAATACCTCCTTAAAAATACCCCTACCCTTTTTAAATGGCTTCAGACACCCTCTTTTACTGCTATTCCTGCTCCTTCTGTGACCCTACCTTCAATCTAATCCTTGATTGTGACCACAATCTTGCAAGAACATCTGAAGATGCTTTCACAAATTGCAAGTGTTCTAAAGAAGGAACTTCCAAAGCTTTCGCTCCCCTTCCTTCAACTTTTATAGCAATATTTAAAGTAGCAGATAAGGTTTATCTCACCTTACAAATAGTTATTTCCAAAGATGTGCCAGTCCTCTGCCAGCTCATATATGACCATAAAGTGAAAACATAGCATATCTTGGGAATTGCTGTATTCAAATGATAAAAATATTAAGAGCTGGATGGTGGGCCTGTTTAATAAGCTTACCAGAGATTTATGGCACTTCTGAGCCTATCTGAATGTTGCTTTTAGTGAAGAATGTTTCTAAAAAGTTGATAGCAATTTGGTGTAAGCTTTTATCATACAGCAGGAGAGGTAAGTTTTAAACCTGCAAGATCATCAACGAAATAGTTCCTGGAGAACCTGGATCTTGTTTCTTTCCATGATTGCCCTAAGATGAAATGATAGAGGATGTCCTTCCTCTGAAGGAAGTAAAAGTGAATCCAGTCCTTTGAAAACTAGATTTTATCCACATCCAATGAACACAAAACATGTTTATAGAACAGGGGATTTTTCACTTTGGTTAACAAAAATTTAAGCACTGTACTGTAATTCTAAAGGTTAATGCTAGCACTGAATGTGTTTAAAATTGGTAAGAATAAGAGCCATATTGTATTACATATAATAGAATCAAGTCTGCTGACTTACCAGTAATATTGGAAATAAGGAGAGATTCCAAAGAAGACCAGAATAATGATTACAGAATTAAGAAGTTGACAAAAGGTTTACAGTGCAGGAAATCTAACTCTAGTGCATCAGAGCTGATCATTGTGGGAGGAAGAGCAGCTGCATAGTCTTCAACTACATGAGACTGCTGGAAGAAAAAAGAACTAATCTGTTGTTCTTCACAATGGATAGAGCAAGTAATAAGAGGCTTATACTTCTGAAATAGTGATCTAAGTTAGACTTCAGGAAAAAGCTTTCTAAAGATAAGTATAGTTCAGTACTGCAGTAGATTTATTTGGGAGATTATGAATCATAGACTTGCATGAGTCTTTCAAGAACAGTTTAGACACACTCTAGTTAAGAATGTTTTAGATACAGTCAATGCTATCCTGAGGGAAGGAAAACCTGTATTTGATTCTGCCAGGAAGCAGAAGGATGGACCAGACAATCTCTTGAAATCCCATTCAAGGCATTTTTTATGATAATGTTTAATGAATGGAAGTTCATTAGGCAGTAAATAAAATCTGTATTTTTTACAGGGAAGATAATTTAATAGTGAAAAACTGAAAAGCTTGATCTGTGCTGTGGTTGATTCTCCACCCATTTTAAACAATTTTTAAAATAAGACTGAAAGTAGAAATATAAAATAATAGCCAATTTCAGTTGTAGCTTATTGCCAAGACAAAGGAATTATTTCAGGAATGGCCTGTGTTATGCAGGATGTTACAATGGTTCTGACTGGTTTAATACTTTTTATTTTGTTTATTTGCTTTTTCCGTTGGTCATATTCATTTATCAAACTGCTTCCTGGCTCTTGGTCTCTGACAGCATGTAAAATGCTTTAAAAATTTCTAAAGAGATAGCAGTTTATCCCATATAGCCCTTCTAGTTGCTAATGCTGGCACACTTAGTGGTTTACCCAGTATGGGTAGGGGAAACAATCCCCTTTTAATGATTGCAGACCATAGGATAAAAATTCCACTAATATGTTTGAGGCAAACATCTTTATAATAGTTAAGTTAATGAGGATGTGATTAATGGAAATACAAATGCAATGCATTCTCCACCTCAATGGAAACACCCTTAACTAAGATAGATTTAAGTACTAGGCATTAAATTGCAAATGGAGTCAAGAACAACAAAAGTACTCAGTACATTTCTCTCCTTTCATGCTGTTTTTTGACATATTTAAAGAATTACCTAATTTGCTCTCTAGTTTGCAGTTATGGGGCTACAAAACAAGAAACGATACATTAGAAAAAGAGTTATATTCATCCGCATCTGCTGCTTTCTTCCCTAAAGGACAGAGTTGTCTACAGGACAGACCAAAGGCCAATTTGCCTTGATTAGTTTAAGTGCAGCTTAAGGGCAGCTGGTCTATAGAAAAGTAGAAGAGGTGAAAGGCAAGTCCAGTGCCAAAGAAATTGGAGTCACTGGGTAATTCAAACAGCAAACTGTTTATACATATGAAACCTACTGCAGCATTCACTGAAATAAAAGATGAATTCCCACTATCTTTATAAGGGCATGGTGCCTTCCAAGAAAAATGAAGATTAAGTGAATTTATATTTTCATTTAAAATCTTTGCATGGGTATATAGCAATTAGATAGAAGATTTGGGTTCCTGAGACCTGTTCAATAATTTCTTTATCTCACAAAGTTTCACTTCGTTCATGTAAGAGGTCTTACTCGTTTCTTTTGGAGAAAGACAACACACTGTTTTGTTATACCTCCTGCTTGCAATCTGTAAATAATAGTAAGATAGTAATGATGAGAAATAGAAGGGATGAAAAAGACCTGAGAAGGCGTGTCAAAGGACTGCTGTGTACCTGTTTATATGGTTGTTACACAGGACAATTGCATTCATCTGTGTGCTAGAGGCCAAAACAAGAGTACAAATTTCTTCCAGCCCATCTCTGGTACTCTTCTAGGGGTTTTAGTCAGTTCAAATCCACTTTGCTACTTCTCTGCAGCATGACTTTCACCCTAAGTGAGATAAGTAATGTACAGCAGAAAACTCTTGCCTATGCACTTGAGCAATGTTTTTCGGTAGATCTCAGCATTATTTTTTAGGGCTGATTTAATTCAAGATGCAAATGAGAGCAAAGGTTTTATTGTTAAGTATCAGACATTTCAGTTACATCTGCAGTGGCATTTAAAGGGGTATCTCACAGAGGATGAAAGAAAGGGGTAAAAAGCTCACTGTCAATTTTGATACTGACTATTCATGTCACAAGTACCAGTAAACCAATGCAAGACGAATATTTGAACTGCTTGCAAACACAAATCATGTTGAACAGGGTAAGTGCATCTCCATTTATTATGCAGGGAGCTCAGGAAGGCAGAACATATTTATTGTTAATAGAACATTCACCTCAGGCTATACCAATATAGCTTTTGTTTTGATAAAACTTGTCCTTGGGGAACCAAACACAAACTTCTGAGCTTTTTCAAGGAATGAGATATATTTTCTGGTTAACTTAGTATGGGTCTAAATTGCAGGCTGACTTCTGTTCTGAAGGTGATTCTGTGTCTTTACAAAGGGAATGAAACCACAGAAGCTGTGAACAGAAGTCTTCTACCTTCTTTTTGCATCTGCATAAAAGATGCATGGAGGTACAAGACATCATGGAGTTACACACCGTGCCCCTTTTTGCCCTTCCTGTAGAAGACTGTGACTTTAAAATGAAAAATAAATCTCATCATAAGAAGTACGAACAAATGCAAGTACTTGGCAAGCAATGAGTTACATCGGCCAGTAAAATTAAAAATAAATTTCATCACAGGAAATCCAAACAAACACAAGTACTGGCAAGCAATTGTTCAGCTTCAATAAAAGAGAAATAGTATAACAGCATTATGCCTTTTACTCCATCTTTGAAGCCTGGGATTTATTTCAATTCTGCATCTGCAAATTAAAACAGAAAGGCTAAAACCTGACACAAACAACTGATAGGTCCAAACCATACAACTGAGAGCTGAATTTGAAATTACCCTGATTCCAGAGTAACATAGATCTGTGTTTTTGGATCTAGACGGCAAAAAGGTCACTTCTGACCTGAATTCAAGACATGTAGGAACAGAATCATTCTGTTTAGTTTATTCATACATATATTTATACACACACACATAAATATATCTTTGTTTCTCTTCTCCCATGATTAAACACATAACGCAGCATCACATACTGCACTATAGTGACTTGATGAAAGATGATAAAGGGCAAAAATTTACCATTAGTTTTAAGGAATAACACAAAATCATTATCAGGGCTAAAAAGAAAAATACAAATTGTTTGCCACATCCCAGTGGTAACAGGGAATTCTAAAGCATAAGTCAAGGACATAAAAATTAAAACATCAGTGATTCTGCTGGAACATACTTGAAGCCATTTTAATACTTCTTGCAAAATGGGTTGAGGAGGAAAAAGTGTCATTCTGAGGCAATGTGAATGGATGAACAAAGAAAATGACCACCTGGAAAAGTCTTACACAACCTTTATTACTGCCATAGCAGTGATAGTACTATTAAATAAGTACATGCTCTTCTATAGATATCCATACTTAAAAGAGTCAATACCCAGTATTTTTCAGCCTGCTCCATATCCCTTTATTGCTGTTCTAGTAGGAGGGGAAAAAAGCTTTACAAACTGATGTATTCGGATGACCAGTTTCAGATAGTTATGAGCAACACAAATGAAAAGGCCATGACTAGGGAGCAACTTTGCAGGAGAAGAGAGAATACAATGTGATTCCGTATCATCTCTTCACTGGTCTTCTTAAACAGGTGATAAATTTAAGTTCTTTCCAGGAATACAAAATGAAGCCCTTAAGTAAGGTTTCATAAAACACAATGGGACATTTAAGACTTGTATGCAGAGTTAAAATGCGAAATAAACTAATAAACACATTCTGGAAAATGTTAAATAGTGCGAGAAAGTCTGGACAGTGCAACAATTTTTTATCTTCTAGGAGATGACAGTATGCAGGTAGCAAGAATAATAGGTCGTTTCAAAACAGATGTTATAGTCCAATCCAGTTCCATCTGAACTCCACATGCTTCAGTGCACAGAAACAAAAATGCTTCAGGATGAGATTGTGCAAACCACCATGCTAATTTCAGTTATGTCATTAAGTTTTTGTTAAGCTCACTTATAGTTTTAAATTCTGGACTGAGTGCAGAATCACTACAAGGCCTTCTGAGATCCTGAAGGCAGCAGCCCCAAATGAGAGAGACACAATTTATTCCAAGTGAAATAAACTACAAAATGTAAAATTAATTTACAGCTGTTCAGCTTTCATTAGTATGCCTCTACAGACAAAACTTTCCGACCACTGCTTTCTTTACCTGAAAAATTGTTCAAACTAATTGGTTCTTAGTATACCAGAAAACTAGCAAATGAGCTACTGAAATACCTGCTTTTTCTAAAAGAAAATAATCACTAGACCACATTAAAAAAAAAAAAAAAAAAAAGCAATTTTGCAATGTGAGATTATTTTCTAAGTTATATGCATACACATTTTCCTTCAACAAAATACAGGGATAACAGTGTTGGCATGTAAGAAGGTAAGTCCAAGTACAGAAGTCACATCTTTGCCTGAATATAACTTGCTTGGAATCCCAAATGCTTAGGCAGGGCAGTAAGAAGAGGAAGGTTGCTCTTGTGGGCTCAATTCTTAGTCACAGTCCTCTTAGATTTATTTTTTTTTTTAACTTCAGAAATTTTAACCTAGAGTGAAATAATCTTATAAGACAATGGTGCTGAAAGGTAAGATTTTTCTGTAATTAGTTGAAACTGTTAATAGCACTAACAGTCTGAGGGATTCAAATTTAAACTTGCATAAAGTGATTTAGGAGGGACTTTAAGGTCCCTTTGAGTAAGCTGAAATCTGTAAAACAGTCATTCCCTATTATATTTGGCTTTAAAACACTTGATAAAACCATGAAAACTGCCTCTTTGTGATGGAGAGTCCTTGAAGGAAATAGTTTACAAAATATTTCTTTCTAGGCTTCTCTGTTGCTGCAAGCAGTCTAGAGAAGGAGCAGCAGGATGGAGGACCAAGAGCATGGAGTGGTCTTTGCTAATATAGTATTAATAATTCCTCTTCATTTAGACAAAGGATAATACAGTGATATACATGAAAAAATGCTAGAAAGATTTTTTTTTTCTCTCCTTCCTTTTTGATTGCTCCATTATTTATAGCTGTGTTCTTTGGAGTACAAACCCAGCATTAAAGACTGAGTTAAATCTCCAGTCTGTACTATCCAGATGGATTTAAATCAGGAAAAAAAAAAAAAAAAAAAAAAAAGGAAAAGAAAAAGAAAACTCATTTTCTATGAAATAAGACTTTATTTTCCTCATCTCAAACATCAGATCTTCAGTATGGGATGCAGCTTTTCAGAGCTAGCAAGTAATAATAAAGAAATGGAATATAGAATTATGCAGAGAAAGAGACAGAGAACTAAATGTTTACTGTAAAAGTATGAGCTAAAAACTTCAGGTTGAAGTAGCACATAAAGAAACAAGAAAAGACAATAAATGAGAAAACTCAAGAACCCCGCTCTGTGCTTCACAATAAAACTGTTTTCTAAAAATATGTGCCTAAACTAAGATATCTACTCTGAGGTAAATCCTTAAAGGAGGTAAGATGCTTCTTAACCCTGATGAATTTAAAGCCAGGTCAGGAAAGGTGACACAGTTTATGTCAGCTAACTAGCTGAGGTAATATACAACAATGCCTTGGCTTCAGGAACGTGAAGCATCTTGACATAAAAAAGAAAATCTTAACCTGTTTTGCAGAGATGAGGCTTAAAAGGGAGTCTCTTTGAGAACACATGCTGTCAACTAGAAAGGAGTGTGGAAGCAGCTTTCAAAAGGCAGGTTCTTTTCATAGTTAAAAGGACATGTAAGATGCTTCTCTGCAGGAAAAAAAAAGTTTAATAAGGAGTACCTTATCATCTACATTACATGCAAAAGGAAGAATAGCTTGCTCATTAGTTTAGAAAGAGTAAGCCACAATATATGCAATACCTAATGTGTCTAGCAGTCAGTCTAGAAAAGACATTTTTAGTATCTCATCACAGATTCTCAGCAATGATGAAGTAGACTGAAGACATTTACTTGTACAGGCAATATCCTGGGCAACAGAGAAAACAAACAGCAGACAGGATAAATCAGAACTAAATTCAAATCTGAAAAAGGTACTTACAATAACAAATGCTGTGCTTGAAATATATTAAGCTGAAGGACTCCTCTACAGAGTACTAAAGAGAAAACATTGGAGAACTATTTCAAATCAGCAACATTTAATAAAAGGATTTATTGTTTGTTTTTTGATATACTCTAAATACATATGTATTTAAAAGATATCATGCAGTAGTCATTAGGTAAGGATTTACATATGAGATTTCCAACTACATGATGTAGGTTGTGAAGTCTCACCCCTTAGAGATGATCATAACAGGCAGGTAGATTCCACTGCAATAGCCTTGGAATCTCATATAGTTTTCAAGATCTCATATCTGTCCAAGTAATGTTAAAAGAAGCGAAGAGCAATTGTGCTGTAAAGAGTAATTTTTACTTCTCAATCACTTGCAGCAGGGTAACAGCTCTCAATTGAGTAAGCATGCTTAAAAGAGGTGGTTGTCAGCGTTGCCAGTTTGAAATCACGGTTGTCTTCTCGGAAGCCCATGATCTGTTTTTTTTTTAAAGCTGAGGACTCAACGTGTTTTAGGTCTGCCTTTTCAGACAAATCAGCCTTTTCAGAAAAACCTAAGTTACGAAGGAATGCCACTGAGAAGGTCTAAGCCACAAAGAAAACCACCAAGGCAAGACGACAAGCTAGAGAATAATAATTAAAAACCAAAAAAACCCCAAACAAACTAAAAACTAAAAAAAGAGATACAGCTTAAAAAAAAAGAAAATAGATAAAACACAGCTTAAAGCTGAAGAAAGGCAGTAAACCCCTGCCCTCAGAACAAAGTTAAAAAGAACCAATTTTGGAACTGTAAAGATACAGAAAAAAAAAAAAAAAAAGAGCCTGATTTCATACTTAGATAAAAAAGGCAAACCTTCCAGGAATTCATAACAGAGCATTTGATTCTGCCATGAATCTGATCTTTGCCTCAAGTATGAGACAGATTGTAAAAGTCAGGGGAAAAAAGGCATATAAAGATGGAAGAATTAGTGCTCTAAGTTTTACTACATTTCAAAGCAGTGCTGGTCATTTCTTTGCCATGAAGTGGTTCTGTCAGTAGCTGCTACTTCTGTCACATGAGCCCTACCATAGTCCAAACAACAGTGTAATACACACTTTTTCATATATTCATACATATTTTATAACTTCATATAATTAATACAGGGTTAATTAGGGATTAGTCTCCTCTAATAAATAACATCCTTTAGTTGCTATGGAGTATAATCCAGAGTGCATGCATCTTTCTGCTGAGACTGTAATAATTTATTTAGCAAACTTTCCTATTCTATTCATTATGTATTAACTCTTTAACAACTCCTTATAAAATCTTATCAAGCATTAGGTAAAATAAGCACTTCCTTAGGACAGCAATGTAAGCAGAGCACTTGTATAGCCATTTTAAAACCTAAAAAAAAAATAAAAAATAACACTAAGAAAAAGTGTCAATGTGTGAATTGGGAGTCACTCCTGGGACAGGGGAAGATGAGGTGACTCAATGCCAGATCTGAAGGATTCCTTGCAATGCTAATATCTGCAGGGTCTGTCTTCTACGGGTCGCCCCATTCCCTTCTGAATCCTCCATCTGTCATTCCCCTTCTCCCATCCCACAGAAATAAGAAAATGTGGCTACACTGCTGGAGGTTTGGAAGACACTTGCACTTATTTTGATAATTTCACTGAGTGACTCAAGAATCATATTCCTCCTTGTCCAGCCTCACAAGACTGTTTCCCTCAAAAAAAACCAAAGCACACAGCTTCACACACAAGCGTGCTCACACACACAGAAAAAAACCCACCACTTCTTGAAATGCTTGCTCATTCTGTGGAAAATTCTGCAACTTAACAAATGATAAGGCAGAAAAAACTTTTTGAAGCAAGATTTCCAGACATACTTAAAATGAACATAATTGTGTAGTCATTAAGATATTATGGAAATGGTCAAGCTAAGTATTTGAAATTGCAATGAATACTAGCAAACCCTGTTTTTAAAAACCACATTCACTAACTCATCTTTCTTCTCCTTTCTTTCTTGCATTAGTATGTTAAAGTAATGCAATTTACATGCCTTTGAAAAAGCATAAAATCTATTAAGATATGAATAATAACTCTTACTTTGTCGCTGTTTCTTGTAATACAGAATAGCACTGCTTCCAGAAGAAAATGTAAAAACATAAAGTACTGTTTTTGACAATGATCTGAAGGTAGTTTCAGGTTAGTTTGCAGAAATGTGGTATACAGCTTTGAATTATGTATATGGCAATTTAGTACCTCAATTTAGTTGAGCTATACAGTACAGTGATTCTATAGTCATTGTTTCACAAAATAAAATAAAATAATAAAAAAAAAAACCACAAAAAAAACCCACACACCACAAACCCACAACTTTTCAACTTTTTTTTTTTTTTTTTTTTTAATTACTATGGAAGAAAGTCACATTATTAATTCAATATCAGCTCTAGGAAACACACTGCCAAATTATAAATCATAACCAGGGACAGAAGAAGAACTAAAGGTGCAGGCACAAAATTCTCTCAAGATTCCTTCATTTTTGTAGAGAAGTGATTTGACTTGCTTTGATAAACTCCTAATGTAGTGTGGAAATGGGTTTACTAGACATATAGTGAGTGTATCATCTGGTTACCTGCCAAGTAATGTAAAACTCACTGGGAATCCTATTCAATGTCGATTTTGAAGTCCCAGTGAAACTAAACGCCTGTTAGCTTAAAGGGTCAAATAACTGAGCAGTGTCAAGAGGATTTCAGTTATTTTCACCCCTGTATTCTCTCACTACTAAATTCTTGTTGTTCCTTGTGTGTGCTCAGGCTTGAACAGGTATTAGTTGATCCCTGCTGATTGTATTACAAACAATCATGCTAATGGAGGGGAATTGCTTGTAGGATAAGAAGCCTTTAACCTCCACTTGTCAGTTCAAAGGATGGCTGGGTTGATAGTATTCAGAAGTCCTTTATCACCTGAAGGCTGCTAGATGATGTGAATGAAATAACAATGAGTGAATCCTCTTTCTAAAACACAAATCAAGCTTATCAGAGGAAGGGTAAGGAGTTTTTTTTAAAAAGCTATATAGGGCCAACTCCCCACAGCACAAGGGTACTTGGAAAACTGAGAGGTACCAAAACATGTTTACATCTGCTGTACTTTTGTGAAACATAGCCATGCCCACTGAATCTATCCTGCATGGCTCTGCTGTGCTGCTCTTCATGGTAATTTTAAGGACATTTATTTGATATTAGGCATTTAAGGCACTTCCTGATCAGCTGGAGTGTATTCAGAGGGCTCCCTGGTATGGAGGAGAGAAGAAAAAGGACACTCAGGGAGAAATTACTAGAACTCACCTTTGTCCTTTGCCACAGATTTCTTGTGTACATCACAGGGAATCTCACAGAGTTAGATTAATGCTACATCTGGTATGTATACTGACATCTACATTTCTGGAATTTGCTTCCAGATGAAAGAGAAAACTGAGCAAGCAGACTTCAGGGTCATGACTCTCTAAAAATTGTGTGAGAATAATCAGTTCCCTCAGAAACAAAAATAAAAAAATATTCTACCAGTTGCAAGAAGTCTGCTAGAAATAACCAACAGGAAATGCTGAGCACAGTGGGACCCTTTCATACTTTTATATGCTCAGTGATGGCTGTCAGGACAGGTCTCCCTTTTACAAGTGTTTGCCGTGATGGTGCATCAAGCTGTGCTGATACCTCACAGGACTTAGGTGCTCTCTCACTTAGGAATCTAGTGAGACTTGTCAACTAACTGCTTAGGACAAGAAGTTTTGGAAACAAACAGATAACCTTTATTTGTTATTTGAATTTTTAGGCTTAGGAAATGTCAAACGTGTTTGAAGCTAAACAGTCAACATTCCCAGGTTGCAGGTCTGGACTTCAGAGTTCACCCCTGGCTGTTCCACACCTCAGTCTGTTTTCTGTAGAAAGAGGGTAAGAATATTTCTCTGCATCCCTGGGAAGTTGAATTACCTCTTGTGCAGAGGTCTAAATAAGAATATGGCATATAAGAACCTAATTTGCATGTGCTTACAGTCATATTACACAGACTTTTCGAATAGAGCACTGATTTATTTATTTTGAATAGAGCACTGATTTATACATGTGAAGAATGGGGGCATGATGAAGTGGTATGATTTTATGCACATGTATTTCACCATTACACAGTGTTTACTTTAAAAACTTGGCTTGTAAGATGTATTTATGCAAACTCAGCATTTTTTTAAGAAGTACCCTTTTTAAAGGTTTGTGGCTGTTTATACATTTTCTCTTGACCTCCACACAGCAGTCTAAACTGAATTTAGAACATTGGAAAAATCAGCTGCTTAATTATTAAAACAACTCGCTTTTAAAAAACTGTTCTAGCCTCTCTAACACTAAAAGCAAATCTTCCCTGTGCTTCCATGGGAGCAGAGTTAAAATTCAGAAGAGCACACTGGAAAAATTCCACTCCAGCTGGGTGTTGTTCTACAATATCTTTGTCACATACCAAATGAATTTATCTTGTGTACAGGTGTACAGCATACATTATATAACCTCCACATACAACAGGGTTGCCAGTAATAGAACTTGGGGGAAAAAAGCTCTTGGAAAGTCAGCAGACAAAAAGATGGGAAAAAGATTCAAATTGCACAGGTGGGCTAGTGTTGCAAAATCATTTTTGAGAAGCCCTTTGTATAAGGCAATTCATCCTCATACCAATGTGTTTGGAAGCAAATAATTTTATTTCATCTGCTTTTGACACAAATTGATACAGCACATAACTATTCATTTGCCTTCATGTCTGAAAATGTTGCTCATAGGTGATTTAAAGAACGAAGTCAAAACTTCTTAGTGACTAAGTATCCTTTATTGGCAGCACTGGATGCATGGGGGATCGCTCCACCAAAGTCATGCACACCGAGGGAACCCCTCAGCCCCCTCCTTATACACTCATGCCTATTCATCAACTTTCCGGGAACTTATTAACATATCTCACACCTGGACAATCAGCACATTCCATTCAAGGACCCAGCACATCTTCAAGTTAACAACATTAACATATCTTGTGCCTGGACAATTAACACATTCCATTCAAGGACCTAGTATATCTTCAAGTTAACAACATTAACATATCTTGTGCCTGGACAATATCCTTAAGGAGTTGTCTCTATGCAGACTCTATTCCTTAGCAGTCATGTTTAAAGTCTCCATCTTCATCACGTTGCATGTACAACAGGAATCTAAGACAAAATGTCCCTTTTTAAAGATAACTAACCCAAGGACTTAGCAGTCTGTGCATCCATCATGTTGCAAAAAGAATCCTTGGACATCTCCCGACTTTAACTAAACATAGGTGCATCATCCTTTAGATAAGTGGTACAGCATTCACTATTAGGTGAAAGAATGAGCTCCAGCATCTCTGTGTATCTCTACCTGTACAATTAGCATCAAGGAACAGGGCAAGCAGAGAACACTGTAACCGACAACAGAGGGGGACAAAATATTGCCTAGTCTCGTCCCATCGAGTAGTTCTTTACAAATCATTAGCTGTGGCCTACATCTATGCCCAGATAATTGATTCCTATTAATAAGAATAGCATGGCAACAAGTATAAAGTACTGAACTTTAAGTTAGAAAGTCCAAAAGAGGTTGAGGCCTGACTGGGACATATAGAATAAGCTATTTTTTCCCCACTCCCTTAATATATGTTGTCTGAGCTGTAGCTGTATGGGGAAGTCTATAATACAGCTGCAGGTCCTTTAACTGAGCCATGAATCTCAGTATCAAAGAATAATAATATTTAACTCCTTTCCTGACAGCAAAGCTAGAGCAGGTTCTAATACTATGCGACCTGTACGTTAGCCTATGAATTATCCCATAGTACCCCTTCAGGTAAAAAGTTGTCTTTATCACAGCTAGCTGTATGAAAAATAAAAGTTTCTGTTAAGATCAATTTCCAATGATATGCATCTGATCCTTTATATGTTTTACATGGCTATAAGAAGTAGATCTATTATTCACACATTTGGTGTTCAAATATGTAACGTGACCTGAAGTTCTTTAATGCCGTTGTACATGTGAAACCATTTGAAGGAAATATACGTATGTACTGGGAGAAACAACAGAGATCAAAACACATTTGAGTTTCTGCTTTGTTTAATGAACCTTTGTCTACTAGAGCAGTCCCAGTGGCACTTACTTATCCATGTAAGAAATCAAATAATTTGTATTAGTGAAATGGGAATTTACAGTGATTTCCAGCCATATAGAAATACTCACTTCATTAGACACTCCCTGCATTTATTTCATGGGGGGAAGGAAAACCTAATATATGCAAAGCATCTCCCATCTGCAGCTTTCACTTTTTCTTTCCGAAAGATCGTGGCTGATAGGAAAATTACAGATTTACATTCAAGAAAAAGAAGATTGTAATATAATTTGAAAAAAAAAAAAAAAAAAAGCAGATATTCTCTTTTACATTGTCTCTGCATAGGGAAAGCGATGAGAAGCTGATAACAGATCTATGTTAGATTTTAAGTTTTGCAGTTAACTTTCTGACCAAATAGACTGTACTGCTGTTACTCATCACTAGATGGACATAAATTTCCCCTGCAACACAGTGTGATGCATATGGGAATGCACCTTCTCTGCAGGTGTTCATCCTTCTGGGAAGAAAATCAGTAAGGTTCTGGTATACCACCATAGCCCTTTCCTGATATGTTTGTTTGGGAAAGCAACTATTACCTGAAGAACGTGAGGTTTGTTTTTATCCTTCCTTTGGACAGAAACTCATGAGGTCATCTGCAATGGTTTGAAGATCATGCCAGCTATAATGGCAGTAATAAGCATAATGACTAAGATGATTTAGCTGTTTCCATCACATGTAGGGAGTTGTTTCCCTAAGGTAAAATATTGGTAATATGGTAAAAATACTGCCAACTTCAAAAGCAGGTTTAATTTACCTCTCAGTTACCCTGAAGTAGGAGTCTCTAGAACATGAGTAGAACTTGCAACTAGAATAGCCTCAAGGTTAGACTGGACTCTAGCCTTTACCACTTGTGTCTGAGGGCAGCCTTTAAGTACCTCCTGTGAGAGTGTCGACAGAGTGTTTCTAAGTATAAAGTCAATACAATATTTTAAAAATTTTGAAAGGTTCTGATTCCTCTTTCCCCAGTGGTTATACGCCTCTCCACTGTGACTGCAGTCTGCAGTCATGCTGGCTAGGCTTCCTTACTGACGTTAAAGCAAGGGTCTCAAACTATTTTTCCCTTTTGATGAACTAAGTTTTTTACAGCCTCTGCTTCTAATCATCATAACCAGAGAATTAAATACTTCTTTTTTAGAACACTGCAACATATTCCAGGTGATTAATGATGAAGATGACCAGAAAACCCCATGTGATTCCTGTCTGACAGGAAGAGAAGATGAATGAATGACAATTGAACTTACATGCCACCCTCTTGTCCTCTGTCAGTCTGCTTCTGGAAAAGCATGATACAGAGTATAGGACACTATAATAATATCTATAATCAGATATTCCAGCCATAACTATGCAGGATTTAGTCTCATATGTGCTTTGTAGCAAAAAAACTTTCCTTCTATTCTAATTGTTCTTTGTGAAAGGAATGAGACATATTGAAATCAATTTGTGGCTGGACTGTTTTATATGTGCATAGAATCATAAGTTTGAAATGGAAAGGAATGATCTTCAACGTTGATCCATTTAGTCAATACTTTTCCCACAGCTGGTCTTTCTTTTGCTGCAGAACTTATTTCTTTATCAAAATTCTGAATTGGCTCAACCATGTCCTTTCTATGATCACAGTTGTTCACCAAATCCAGAAGGTTGAGCAAACATGAAAAACTATTAAAACAGAAAGATTCAACATATATTTTAGGACAGCTATCCAAATATAAGGTCCCAACACTTCTGAAGTCTGTGTTAACTGTTACATTCCTGCATAAACCAGAATTGGGAAAAGTTCCACTACTTTGGGAATCTTTTAAAATAACAAGAAAACTAAAGCCACACTATCCATTCCTGGGACTGTTCCTTATAGTCCTACAACCCATGAAGTAAGTAAACTTCATGAGTCAATAATTGCTTTGCTTGTCCAAAAATGTCTTTATCTTCCTTTTATTTTTTTTTTTCTGTCACCACATTCTTTAGTTTATGACATTTTATGCAATATCCAGATTTGTTTACACATGGCAGTTAGAACTTTATCTGGAAGATTAGATTTACAGATATCTGAGCAGCTACTTTGTCAAAACCCCTGTGAGACAGTGGGGTCTACACCAGACCAAGGAAAGCTTCTTTTTGAAAAGGAGCCATATATCCTTTTCAAACAAAGCCTACAAGTATCCCAGCCCCCAAAAGTCATCCTGTTAAAGAAAAGATTCTTGGAAGTCAACAGCAACAACCACCCTCTTCTATTTTTTTTTTTTTTTAAGTTCATTATTTAACATAAGCAATCATAAAATTTGAAGAGAGCTTTGGGAAATACAAATTTAAATACCTTGGAGCCAATGAGCTGAAAATATGTTATGCAGTACCTCCAAAAGTATCATCTCAGGCATATAAATTGTCTAAAATACACATTAAACAAGTGGTCTAAGTAGCCATGTCCAGAGCAAGAATTAAATGTTGGCTGAATTCAGGCAGAATATGTAAGATTATGGATGAAGCACTTTGTAGGGTGTAAGAATCAATGACTTAAGCAGTTAATGTACTATTGGCCTCATGAATATGAGGTCTGGTCTGAAGAGAAGACTAGGAGGAGGGTGGATTAAATAAACTTGATGGAGAGAGAAATTTGCTAGGAATTATATACTCTAATATATTGAACCATAGAAATCAATAATGTACTACTCAGGCAATGAAGACAACTGATAGAGTATTAGCAGAAACCTGGTCTGACTGAGAAAGCATTAAAACAAGCCTTGTTGGAGAGAAATGAATGGCAAAAGTTAATAAACAGCACAAAAATAAAAAGCTAAGGAATAGTGAGGAAGTATGAAGCATTATCTGGGTTGATTGTGAAACAGGACTGAGTGATAAAAGGGTCATCTGGCATGCTGAGAAGGCAAAAAGTGATCTGAGAATAGGAAGCTAATGAGTACCATAGATCACACGCGATAAGAAGATAAATGGAGGGGTGATAATACAGGCAGCTAGGGAGAGCATTAGCATAAAGAGGTGATAATAGTATGCAATTGGGAAAGGAGACTGTAAAAATCTAAAGATAAATCTGATAATAAACAAGTACCAATATACTTGACTGAAGGAAAAGGAAGGAAAAAAATTTGCACGTGCACAGACTTAAAGAACTTAAGTATCTTGTGAAGATTACAGTGGTTTAAATTCAGTACTGTAAACAAGTTAACCCGGGTCTTGACTTAAGCCGAAACAGGTCCTGCTATGAGCAGCATCTCTGTAAGAAGCCACAGCTGGTTGATGTCTGGGAATATTAAAGGTTCCTTTGCAGAGTGAGCCAGGTGTGATCTCAGCTGCTCTGCAGCTACCCCAGAAATAACCCTGTCCATTCTCTGTTTTAGCCATGGTAGGTGAATGTGAAACTGCATGCTAAAAGACCATCTGGTTAAAACTGTTATAAGTCTTGCTTATTTTGAATGTTTGAGAGTCACTGCAGGAAATGTCCTGTGTATATATTTTTTTTTTCATAGAACATTAAAAGTAACATGCCTTACAGAAGAAATTCAAATAAAAAAATCACCACACCCTAACCATCTCCATGTTCCAACAAACAAATGCTGAATTCCACTCATAAGAGAGATGAATAAATCACTTCCAAAAAAAACCCCAAACCAACCCCAAACACATGCCATTGAAAACAGTCACTTCAGTCTGAATCAAACACGAAAGTTTAGGAAGATGTCTTATAAAGGCAAGTTTCATTTTCTCACATACGCATGCCATCTGAGATTGAAACTAAAGGATAAATAAATAAAACCCTCCACTACTACTCTACTGTCTCATGAAATCTACACTGAATAAACCTCCTAAAAATCTCATTATTGTAAGCCAAACAATATCTCTGTGGGACGCATAGGCATTACTGGTTTTTTGGTTAGATTAGGGGAACCAGCACATGCAGCCAGAGGTGAAATTATCCTTCCTACTATCATACTATTAAAAGACATGAGCGGTTTAAATTCAAGCATTCCTCCTAACACTGAGTCCATTTTAGATGATTAAATTCACAAAGACTGATAGCAAAAGAAACTGTGTTGGTTGGAAAAGAAATTAGAAATGTTTTTTACTAAGGCAAGCCATATATTTCCTTAGTGTAACCCTGACATGCAAAGCAGAAAGGACTGGATTTCAGGAAAAGTTCATTTGCTCCACAGACCATGACCTGATCATGCCCAGGGGTGCCCAGAAAGGTGGAGGAGACATGGATATAGGCTGCAACAATTACCCTAGACCATGACTTCCATAAACTGGCCAATATAAGCTATGAATTCCATATGCCAATTTAGAAATTTGGTTGCGTAGAAGAGCACATGGATTCAGGAGTGAAGTATTTCTGAGTTATCAGCACTGCTCTGATTCACTTCTGTTTTGACTGGTATAATACTTTTTCCATTGAAATCACAGCAAAATTCCAAATAATTTTGATGGAGGAAAGATAAGTCAAATGCTGTGCATGTTTGAAAGCACCCCAACTAAAAATGTTTTACTAAGCTTTTATCATTTTGTAGATTATTGTTTAAGCATATATTCCTGCACGTAAGAACATTTTGTCATTTACAGGAAGAGTCTGATCACCTGTACCCAGTGACTTGTAAAAGGAATCACACTGAGGCAGGAGAGTTGCACCAGCAATAACTCTGGGCTTTATTTTCTGAAATGATCAGACATCTCAAGTACATGTCACACGTACTCTGGCATCATTTGCTATTCACCAATTACTTACCTTTTATAACAGTTGTAATTCATCCCAGGGTTATGCTTTCTCGCATGTAGGTTGAGATACTAAAGGTCAGACTTTTGCTTAGAAAATAGTGACCTTAGCAAGTATGAAGAATGTTATTTCATTAAACAAATATACCCATGTGTGTATGTCTGCATATATACAAGCTAAGTCTTGAGATCAATCCAAAGTTGGGCTTTTGTTGCATTTTGTATTACAGTAGCCTCGGAGAATCCAAAAAGACATTGTAATCCCATTGCAACAGGCTTTTTAAAAGAAACTGAAACTCCTCTTCCCTGGGTGAACTTCAAATCTTCATAAAGATAAGTAAAAGTTAGAGAGGAAATATGGAGAATTGCAAAATGCTGGTGAAAGCAGATCAGCAGGACTTCCTTGCTTTTACTTCACTACTTAAAAATACTGTTTAAATTCAAAGCCACTATATCCTTTATAATCAATAATTAGAGAGATGTAAATCACACCTGAAAGTAGATGTCTTCAGTCAAGTGAACTGTCCTGTCGAAGTACTTAGGGCAATTACTTCAGAGACATCTAATGTTTACATCCGCCTTTGCAAAAGACGAATTTAGCCCCAACTTCTCAGGGTCTTAATCCAGTGCCCTACCAGTTGGATAATTCAGTTTCTCCTTCTAGCATTTCTTTTATAGAGTTAGGATAAGATAATAAGGGTTTTGTGAGACTGAGTTCCCTCAGGTTGTTCCTTTAGGTATTACCAAACTGGCTATATATTTTATACAATTATATTCAGTTAGGGCTGTGGTATGGAGAATCTGCACAGGCTGCTACAGTTCTTGATTGATTGCTTTGCTAGACTGACAAAAGATATTTCTCACTCTCAGACCAATTCCACTGAACATGCTCCAGTAATTTTTCTGCAAAAACAGTTTGTGTAAAAGGATGATGTCCTTTATTTTTCTTTACTTTATTAAACCCATATTTAATACTAGAAAATCCCAGCTGCTGCTACATGCCCGCTAACAGAATATCATTTCCATTTGAGTGTTGAATCAGATATTACCCACCAAAACTATTAAAATCTCATTGCTATCACTATGATCAGCATTCTGGATTAGTAATGAGTCTAAGGAACATGTGAACAACTAGAACTTAAGGTACATATGCCACCCTGCATTTAAATTTGTTTTTGGGGTTATTCTTCTCAAGGATACTGAATCAGATTGATCTTCACCATCACAGCTCTAAGAATCTGATGATGAACAAGCAATAATGTAGAGAAAAAAAGGGAGAATGGACGGCTTTGGAAAGAGCTTTATGGGTCATTGACATGAAAACTAAAGGCTGAGTGCAATAAGCTGATGGATATTTTCCCATTTTGTGACTTGACACAGCTTGTATTACTTTGGGGTTTTAATTGGAAATTGAGTATATTTTTCTACTCTTAAAGTATTCACCAGTATGTGTCAGACAAGGCAGAAGAGGTAAAATGCTAATGACCTTGAAGGCAGAATTTCAATTTAGAGGTAGCTCTTTTCCACTTTAATGACTTTTATAGAAAGTGCAGACAATAGGATTTAATCATTCAGCACTGTTACCCATATAAAAGTGATGGTGACTTCTAAAGCAGTTCATTTGATAATGAAGCATCAGGAAAAGTATTTGTATGCAAGAGAAGACAGAAGCTGATGTAGCACAGGAAAAGTCACAAGCCTTTTACTCTCCAGAGGTAAATTCATAAAGATTGCCCTTCAGTAAACAGAATAGTAAAGTGCTCTGACTGCCAACTTTTCACATTTGTGCTGTGAATGACAGAAACTGATGAGATGTATTTGGTAATTAGGGATGTAATTTAAATTTTACTAAGTTTATGAGCATTTGATATTAAATTCCCTAAACATTGGCAATAACATGTCCTTCTGTGTGATTATGTCATGAGTCTGAAGGCATCTAAATCACCCACTATTCACAAACCACCTGGCCATATTTTATAGGTTTTCTCCACCAGTGAAAGCAAAATACTCCACAGGAACCTAGGGAACACATAAAATAGTCCAGTCTCCCAGCAACTGTAATTACTTATCTTACTTTCCTAAACCAGATAGCCAGGCCTAGTCTGTTCATGCAGTGCATTTAGACTTCTGATTCTGACAGGAGAAGAAAGAGAAAGGGCTGGGGGTGGGTGGAGTGGGAACCCACCCAGAAGGACTTGCAAACACTTTAAGGAAGGTGGGAACATTGTCAACATTAAGATTTTTATATTCATCGCATCTAGATGTTGTAAAAGTATCTTTTAAGCAGAAAGCTGTTTCAGGAAAAGAGAGGTGAGTACAATCAAACATACTCAAACCTGTACATTCCATCTGTAAGTAATAGGAAAAGGACCTGACACCCCTGCCCTTCTAACCACTACCATTTCTCAGCTCATAGCTATGGAAGTTCACTTGTTTAAGTTGACATATGCAATTAATTGCATTAAAGCACAAAACTGGTAATTATATATTAGAGCAGTAGGCAATCACTTATAAAATCATTAAATGGCAGTCACTTTCTTGATTTTATTTGTTAGCCAGGGATAGTCAAGCCTTATTTTTTACTGATGAGTAGTGGGCAGAGGAAAAAGGGGAAAAAAATGGTTCTGCATGCAAGATTGTTACTAAGATTTCTTGCTGGTAGCAACTGAAAGAATAATCACTTCACAAGCAAAACCCCAGCCAAAGCCAGTATGATCCTCAGATTTGCAGGCACTTCAGGCTCTGTCAATGAATACTGAATCCAAACTCTCTGGCAGATGCCTACCTATCAATTTAAAGGAGCAAGTCCTGTAGATGGTAAAATAAATACACTGAAGAAATTGCCACCTATAGACAAGAAGGAATCCAGTCTTCAACTTAGAAACCCCACCTTGCTCACCACTGAAAGGCATGTCATTGTTCATTTTTTTTCTCATGTTCCTTCCCTGAGCAGAAATGTTGATCATAATGAGAAACATAAGATTACACTGTTAAGGCTGCTAGAAACTCTCATCTGATCCAGGAGGACAAACCTTCAAACACTGTGTTCTCATTTTTATCTTCAAACTGTGGCTTTTTATGTGGGATTCAACTCATATTTATTAAAATGTTCACAAGAGGTGAACAGAAAATACACAGTGACAAAATATTCTGTTGCAGCTGTTGGCTTGGTGTCAGGTCAGCTATTAAACTGCGAGGAGCTAATCAATACAGCTCTGGCATTACAATGAAAAAGGTAGTATCTGCTATAAATTTTCACTTACGTGATCCCAGTGAGATGGAACAAATTTAAGTAAGGGTTAATCTTGACCCTTTCATCTCCTCCTTACTTTTTCATGACTTTGAAATGCAAAACTATTAGTCTTTTTCAAGTTCAAGGCCAGACACTACTCCCTGGAGTTGACCTCTATTTGTCTGTCCTTTCACATCACTTTGGAACACTCCAACTATTATGTCATCATTTTTCTACTTCCTTTTCCACATGCACTTGATGCTTTATCACACCATGGTCGAAAGACACTTGTAATGTGACTATTCTAATGAAGTCTACAGATTCTCCCTTTGAGAAGGATCACTTCTATAGCTGAACCATCCTAGTGTTAGTTGTGGGGTAATGCTAACCTCTCAGAAAACACTGTAAGCTGCTAGTTTCTGCCTTTCCTCAGTACATATTTTTTATTTCAAATAATTTATGCAAGATGGCACATTTCAGAGGTCAAATAGTAACTGCTAGTTACCAAACCTGTTTGCTTTGTTTTGTTCCTGATGTCTTTTCTGGGATGGGTCTGGACAAGAAGACATCAGTCTGAAGTTATTTTAAGTTTGGAAGCCAGAATGTGAGACAGAAAGTGATGTTAGTAAATATAATTGAAAATAAGTTTAAGAGTTTCATTGATTTTTATTTATTTATTTATCTGCAAAAACAGCAAGGAATAAGACATAGCCTATGTGTTTAGACATTTGGCATCTCTTAAGATGGGAAGAGGATATGATATTGGCAACCTCAGCAAATCCAGCCTTCCAGTTGGAGTAGGATTGCTGAACATCACGTAACACACAAATAACTGTATAAAAAGAATCCAGGTTTCTTCATAACAAAACTGAAAACTGAACTTATTCTGAGTTCATCCAGGTGACCAGCAACCTTATTGGGAGTAGCAACTATGCCTGACGCTGCTGTTTATAACTGTTTAGCATGACATATGGACTAAGCAGGACAACTCGCAAAGTAATTCAGGTAACAGTTCAGCTAGATACCACTTCATCAAACAGAAGATGACACAGTCCAGCAAAATCTTCACCGTGATTTGACCTAAAAGGATTAGACATTGCGTCACGTTTGCTTCAGCACTTTTCAAGCTACTATTGTACAACACAAGAGATTGTCACTGCACTGAGTGGAGATTTGCGTTGGGTTGTCAGGATCACAGGGTTAATTCCCTGTTACCACACTGCTACTGGGCACAAAAGATAATTTTAAGATTAAGCTGTACTTCACACTGGTGATTAAAGCCAGTTTAGCTATCCTGAACACTTATGCAACCAGGAAAGTGGAAGAAAAAGTCTCGATGGGCCTTAGGGTCTGGACTCTGTACTTCTTGTTGCCTACACGATGTTATTTTGAAACAAGACTCTCACAAGTAGCATAGCTTAGGTTTTTGGGGAATAGGACTAAGTTCAATCCTTTGAAATAAAGCAGTACTAGTAACCTGAACAACTGGATCCTAACAGCAAAGCTGGCCTGATTTAAGCCAGCATTAGGGTGAAGAGACCAGTTCCCCTCACAGGGCCATCCAGAAGCTTTTTTCCTTCTTTCACCTTAATAGATGACATTTACAGATTGTATGCCCTTCAGGCCTGAATCTTGCTAGCTCTTTCTACAGCAAAGGCAGGAAAACTCTGTAATCCACAGCTTAAAGGACTTTTCACAGCCTTCACCAGGTGAGAATACCATTCACAGGAAAATTATCAACTCCACAAGTAACGAGGAAGCTCAACCTATGTTCAGTTTTCTACCAAAAACAAAAGAAAGGGGGTAATTTTGGCTACCGATCCTCTCTGGAAGCTGTGTTGACAATGGGTTTGTGTTTCTGCAATGTGAGAAGAAACAAGAACATTGCCAGCAAACCACTGGCAGCTCCTCTGCAGGGAATGCTCCTGCAGCGTGGGAAGGAGCATGCAAATGTATCTGTAGACATTTGTATTCTCTGTTACTAATGTTTATGACTCTCCCCCCACAGTGCATGGCTTCAGTCATTTATAAGTGGTTTCACAAGAGAAAATCATACACATATATGTGAATATAGGCACTTAAAATTGTATTTTCTAATAGGGGTAAAAGCATTGCAGAAGAAATACCCTTTCATGCAGAGAAGAAAATGACAGATCCCAAGTACACTTCAGTTCTTCTTCCCTCTACCCATTCATATTTTAATCTTCATTTACAGCAATAAGGAAGTGTATAATAAACCACTCCATGATGTACATCAGCTTCCATGCATTAACTTCTGCTTTTTTATTCAGAGACTTACTAGCAGAAGGCATAACATTCCTTACTCTTTGCTGTTGTGAGAAGAGCTGTTTATTTGCTTAGAGACAAAACCTGGACCTTCTTCTGCCAGGAAATAAATTGGCCATCTACCTGATTGTTTTACTAGATTGAGTTTTCTGCCTCATGTCTCCTTGAATAATTAATTGCATAAAGTAACCTGATTGCATGTTCACTTCTCTAATGTGCATTTTTCAGTTCCCACCACAAAGGATCATTTCACTGGATGACATGAGAGAATTATAGTGAAGGAATGTCACATCACAAAAGAATAAGGACAGACAAAACAAACAAAGCTTTTTTAAGAAAAGCTGTCATTTATACTACTGCAAATTCTACCTCACCTCCCAGGCCTTTAGTATAATTTCTTTAAATTCTGCAGTGAAGGTTGTCCTGTAGGACTTAAATTTTGCTCAAGATGAAGGAAAATGCCATCAGGGGACTGGATAACTTTCACCTTTTAAAAGGTTTTGTTTATTCACTTTGCCACATGGTCCTTCAGTCTGGCTCTCCCCTTTGGTAGGAGTTTTCCCCCTTAACTCCTCTCCCTTCCCCCCTCTGCCAAAACCCTACAAAAAAGGTGGCATAACTGGAGGCACCACTGGTCAGGTCAATGCATAGTACAGCCTTATTCCCCTTGTTATACACCATGGATAAAAATCACTGAAATTCAGTGTTGAAGTTGCCATTATCATCCAATCTTGTGAGAGAGCAGGTATATCATAGTTTAGTGAGCTACTCAATCAACTATGGGTCAATTTATCACTTTAGAGTTTGTACTCTCTGAACTATATTTACTGAAATCATTAACTTGATCTCTGGTGGCTATAATGTCAACCTCCAAAGCAAATTCTGATCTGTGTCCCAGTTCCAATTCATATGCTGCACATATATCATAGTCACTTAGTGCCTTTACCCTATTGCAATGCAGTGAATAGCACCAACACTAGTATACTAAACACCAGAAAGCTATGTAACATTGCATTTTCAGGGTTTTTTTCCTCCTTCATAAAACAGTACATATTTTGCAAAAAGGTGTTTGTGAAATAAAGGCCCAAAAAGAAAACTGAAAAAAAATTAAACCTGCAGTAAATATATCTCATGCCCCTTGCACTGCTAAAAACAATATTTAATTTTTTTTTTTTTTAAAAAGGTCAAAGCACAGAAAATTATATGTGTACCCAATTATTAGAATGACACTGGTGTTTACAGCGGGACACTACAAAGTAGTACACTGTACACAGCTTGATGTTCCAAATACTGAAGTATCTGTCTGTTATAATACATGCATAGGTCTTAATCTAGGAACAGAAGCTAAGTTATCAGTTGATGGCATGCAAATCATGCCATCATGCAAATCAAAATGTGAAACTGGGAAACAAGGCAGGAGGTACAAAAATCTTCATGAACCAACATGAAATTCACTATTATCTGTTACCCATCTTGGTGCAGAACTGTTATAACACATAAAGAAAAGATTGTCTTAAACTAGAGAAATTATTTTTTTCAGACACACACAGAGAAAATATGATGCAGTCTAAAATCCACAGTTTAATGGTATAGTGACAGTGGAAATAATTTTGCTTACCATAGGATTTCAGATGAAATAAGGATTCCAGGCAGATATTGGCCTACTATTCATGAATAACTCATTTTGACAGTACTTGCTGATGTATGGGTTCAAGCGCACCATGCCAACCCATCACTATGCACAATCAATGAGTTAGCAGGACAAACAACCCTCCTTTAATAAATTACAACACTGCATGTTTTGATTCTGGATTCCCTAGCTGCTAATGTGTTTCTCACAGTGGGGTAGAATAGATGTTCTCAGTTCACTGAACTGTAAAATCAAATAGATTATGATATGTGTGCATAAAAAGTTAGGGATATCAAAATTTGGATTTTTATGTGTGCACTGCAGAATCATATTACATTTTATTAGACTTAATGCATTATACTATTATATCTAAATACTAAGGTTATTAAAGTTTTTTCCTAAATGCTGCAAAAGTTTGAATTCTTTACCATACCCCTTAAACCCCAAAACAACAAAACCAAAAAACAACCACACATTTTTTAAAAAGTACTGGTTTTGGAAAAGACATTTTGCAGCAGTTTAAGTATTATGGTAGGAGAAATGGAAGTGGGGCAGGAAAGATTCCTTAATGTCCTTTTTTTCCCTCAGTAAAAGTCTCAATTCCTTTCAAATCTTTCAACAGTATACACACACTCCATAACTCCATTTCCAGAGGTATCACTTATGTTGAACAATGGAAAAAATTGCTATTTCCATAAGACTTCATCATCTAAGCAGAGCTATAATTTTATTGTCAAAGTAGCCATAGAGTACATGGCATATCAAGAATAAAATATAAGCTTAGGGACCATATTTCCTCAGGCTGCTAAAAATTAGAAAATGGATTAGGTGCCTCAGCTATTCCTACAAGATAAGGGAGGACACATGACCAATTTGTCTTATCTTACCCTTATTTTACACTTTTAGCAGATCAACATCTTCCTCAAACATTGTTTTTGGTTGTGGTCAGGATTTCTTCAATGTCAGAGATTAGTTTATCTAAATCATTATCAGAAAGCTTAATGTCCCCATAAAACTAGTGTTGAATTACAGCACTAATAGAAAACTGTCTGTTACTTACAATACAGCTGAATATTCACAGATGACTCACATCACCAGTTTCCCTTCCTCTGTGTTTTACAACCATGTTTTCATGTGACTTTGAATAGTTCTGTTGTGATGTTTTCATGTATTATTTACAGATTCCATATACCACTGGGGAAACAAACAAATGATATTCCCATTTAAATATAAATCAACACTTCTTTTGTACAGTTATTTTAGTAATAACAAAATGTGTTCCTCTGACTTCTCTGGGTACCAGAGAGTTTGGTTTACTCCTAGAAGAAAATAGCCCAAACAGCAAAAGAGATCTGAAATCAGTTTTTACCATGGAATAATCCTGAAGACACCTGTAAGTGATGGACAACCTTTATATATGTCTTGACTCATATCTACCTTAAAATGGTGGAATTAATTATGTGCTTTTATATTTTAATCAAAGCATAAAAGATAAAGACTACTCAGTTTGACATGAGAAACTGGCACCAACTCACATGTCTAACTCTTCCTAGAACAAGCTACCCTACTGACAAAAACAATTAAAAAAATATATTATCCAATGTTAGTGCAGTGCAAAAGAATTAATCCAGTAAGAAGCAAGTGGAGACAAACGAAAAATATAAATAGCCCACAGATGACTGACTAACAGTCAGGGCTGATCTTTAGTAGGTTTTGGTAATTTCATTACCTGCATGCTCTGACCCCTCCATTTGACTAAATAGCACTAAATACTCTGTCCTATAATACGCCTGAAAAAGGTCCCCTGAATATAGTGAAATACAATATAGTCCAACTTCCTTGGAAAATGCAAAAAAAAAGCCCAAAACCAAAACCAACCAACTAACCAAACAAACAAACAAAAAACCCCCACCCAATCACCACCAAACCAATACCAAACTGAATAGGCTTATGCAAAAGGGTTTGTGTTTGAATAATGTTCCCCAGTGAATACAAAAAGCTGTTTATAAAAGGATTATAAAGGGATATAAACTGGAACAGTGAAAACCTGTGCAAAAGTTCACTGGTCATCTCCATCATACCCCCTCATGTCTCTGATACAAAGCAGCTGTAAAATAGTTATTTGGGAATGCCAAGCAACAAACACTTTGAGAAGAAAACCTTAAAAACTTGATAAGAGATTGATACATCAGTAGTAGCTCCAACAGAGCGATAGAAGGGATGTTTCTTCATTGGTGGAATCACATAGAGATACTGGTCTTTGCATGGAGGTCAATACATGATCCATACTGGTGCTGTGCAAGAAGGTATATAAAACGTCCATGGTTAGCGTATCTTGTAAGCAGCTAACTTGTATAAACAATCTTGTATGCTTATCCAGTTAGCTGCTTACAAGGCTCCTTTTATTTTCTATTGCTGATGCATGGTATCTGCATTAGGGATATGTGTATAAACTGGGAGTCAGTTACCAATACATATCCAGACAAAGAAATAGTCAGAGAAGCAAGGAATTGTCTCTCTCTAAAGTTTTCGGTCTTAACTTCCCTCAAGAAAGATGAAAGTGATGGGAAGTGACAGTAACAGAAGTTTCTACTGAGCAATGTTCAAAAGTAGTGACTTTTTCCTATTCCCTGGTGTACCAGCCTGAGTGATTTTCAGTGATCCTATTGCTTTCTGGTCTTGCCAGTTTCTTCTCTTGATAGTCAACACAATTCCCTTTGCCATTTTTGCTGTGTCTGACCAAACATAGATTGATATGTCATCCAGCTTTTGATTAAAGTTTGCATAGTTTAAAGATGCTGTCCTTCAGGAAAAGAGCAGCTGCTGAGAAACACTAGATACAAAGACCTGGTTGAACTTCAGCTTAGATGAAAGCTTCAGTCTGCAAAGTATGCTGCCTTTAAAAGACACTTTCTAAGAATAATTTGAGAAAATCCCCCATAGCAGCCTGTAGATTTGTATAGATTAAGAAATTTAAAATCTGTGCCATGGCGTTGTGAGAAGTCCCACTGTTGCATGCACTGAATTACTGCAGTGTTGAGATTACAGAGTGTGCACTTGTGAAATGCTAACTCCTGTCATGTTAATTTTTTAAAAAAATAAAACAACAACAAAAAATGAAAAAGAACCCCAAAAAACACTCAAAACCAGTGTGCTGCATTTTGATAATCACATCTGAAATGTCACAGTGTGGGCAACTGCCCTGTGTAATACATCACTTTTCTGTTCAGTCAGAAAGTGATAAAAAGGGCACAGGAAAATAATAGATTATACGCTTCATTTTTAACACTTCTTTATGGAGAAAAAAGAACCTGTAAGGCCTTCCAAGCCATCTGTTATCCGAACATGTCAGATTGTTGCAGATGAGAGACAGTTTACTTTTTAATACCAGAAGAAATTTATAGGAATTCCGAGCAAAATTCAGTTCAAAACATATGGTAGTATCCATAATGCACCTGTTTTAGTGTTCAGCACTCATTACTTTGTAGATTTAATAGTTTGTCCATTATTAGTCTTTTCAGCTGCAAGATAATCATCAGATATGTTTTTATGAAAGCTGTACAAGTCAAAATGATTCAATTATGAATTAAAACAAATTACACATTTAGCTTAACAAATGAATAGAATTTAAATATTTTAGGCTTGTATATAATATTTTGTAATAGTACAATTTGCTTCAAGTGGCATATAATTCATACTGAAAAAGGAACTCTTCTTTTTTTTTATATGTAAATAATACAGCTATATTATATATTCAGCAAGGCTAACACATTCAGCTTTTCTAATCCATTAACAAAAGCAAATTATTGCACACTTGCATCCAGGGTAGAATACAAGCACTTCTAGAAACTATAAAACTTGAATTTAAGAAATAGTGTCAAGTTGAAAGTCACATAACTAACTTCCTGACTAATTGTCCTGTTTGTAATTAATAGATTGTTTGTTGAGTTTGTTTTCATTCCGTTTCTATTCACTGCACTGTTACTTTTATGTCTGGCTTCCCAGAGAGAAGATGCAAGTGCCACTGAAGAGTTTTTATGTATAACCAAAACACCCACAAACCTATCAGCTTTTGTTGCAGGTAAACAAACCTGACAGGCTTTGGGACTCAGGAGAGATCTTCCCAGGCTGCTAGAGCCAGACTGATGGAGCCTGAGAGGCAGGGGATTCCCCCTATCCCTCTCTGATGGATGTGAGTTCTGTGGTTTGCATTTTCAGGTCTAGCCCACGAAGCTGAGCACATGCTCCAAAGATGCAAACACACATGCATAAAATACACACAGCCAACAACACAGATTAACAGAGACCAAGAACAGTGCTTTCACTGGCAGTCACGTTACCACAGGGCACTGTCACATGCACACCAGCACAGCCTGACCCTATTCGTCCTCTCCAGCTGGCCAAGACTGCAGCTTGCTAAGCAAAGCAATCACAGGCACATTCATGGATGCCTAGAATATCAGCACTGACTTTTAAGGCCCCTTTCCCAGCTACTCTCTTGGACCTCAACTCTTTTCAGATAAGTCTCCTCTTCTCACTGGCTAGACTGGCTTGAAGTTGGGTAGCAGAACATCAATACATGCTTACACACACCCCAGCTCTCTACAGCAGCCAATCAGGTGTGATCCGTACAGCAGCACTCAGACCATGGTGCATCCAGTTGCTGGGCATCCAGATCTCATATCCTACTCCCTGAGTCAGTCTAACCTGAGAGTGACTTAACACATCAGGCACATAAAATGCACATGCAAAAATAAAAAGCATACTCATACAAAAAATACTTAGGATTAATTATTACTTTAATAAGCAGATAGGACAGACTGTGGTGATCAGGCACTGGTCTCACCCAGGAAAACACAGTGACCAGCAGCTTGTTTACATGCAACCAACCCCTTTTATTCAGCTCACTCTCCATTTTCCCATGCCTGTACTTCTATCCAGACTTCTGTGCCCCTCTGTCCTCCCAGATCAACAATCTTGCCATAACCACTTCTCTCCCATTGGTCCTAGTTTTGCTACATCTGTATCCAAATTTATGATGTGTTTACTAGGTGATCTAGGCATTAAACAATATTATGGATATAGTTATTTTGGTACTCATCCCTTACAATTGCTGTTTAATCATCTGAAGTTTGCCTGTTTCTCTCAAAGCTCTTCCCTAATTGACTAACAGATCTGTCTATTCCTCATGGCACTATCTGTAAATTTGATCAGCTTCTCACACTTCAGTAGGTCTTATATTCTTGTAAGGCAAACAAAAGCCATTTGGAGAAGCAAAAGGAGTCAGTGCTTGATGGTTGGTGTTTAGCTTCAGTTCCTTTCTTAGCACTGTGCAGGTTAAAGCTTCCATTGAGATCTAATTCATATAATAAGAGCTATAAAACCCCCAAATTTTGATTCAGAGAGTATTTTTAGCCTACATCAAAATTTCTGCTCCAAGACAGAAATGAGCAGGAATAGGATAGTCATTAGCCCTACGTTATCAGATTCAGGTGCTATGCTAAGGAGTCAGGTAAAAGGCTCTTGTCTGAACCAGCCATCACAATGAACTGAAGCTGGTTCTCACACAAGCTGGGCTGCTCCCCTAGTCACCATCCAACCACGAAAACATGAAAAGTAACACTTTCACTGAAATGGAGAAGTTTTGAAACCTTAACATATTTTTCATAGAACTAAAATATTACTTTCACCCTAAATATTGCTAGTGCATTTTTCTTCTTTTACAGAAGAGAGGAGCTATACACAAAAAAGTGACCAGACAAAGCCAATTGTTCCCCCCAGGTGGATTAGTTCTGTGTAAACAAAAATGCATTTGCACACTTTGTGCTGCTGCTGAATGCCTAAACAATGTATTGCCCATGGAAAATAATCTTTGACCAAGGTTAGAATGTTTCTAGCAATACTGAAAGCTTCCATCACATTTGTCAGCAGGGTGAAAGAGGTCATCCCTCCCCATCTGCTCAGCACTGGTGATGCCACAGCTAGAGTACTGTCTCCAGTTCTGGGCTCCCCAGTACAAGACAGATATGGAGGTAGTGGAGAGAATCCACTGAAAAGCACAAATTTGATGAAGGGACTGAGCATCTCTCCTCAGAGAAAGGGCTGAGAGAGCTGGAACTGTTTAGTCTAGAGAAGAGAAGGCCTGAGGGGGATCTTATTAACGTATCTGAAAACCTGACAGGAAGGTACAGAGAGAAAGGAGCTAGGCTCTTTGCATTGATGCTCTGTGACAGGACCAGAGGCAAAGGACACAAACTGAAACATATCAGGGTCCATCTGGAAGTCAGGAAACACTTTTTTGACTGTTAGAGCAACTGAGCACTGGCACAGGCTGCCCAGAGAGGTTGTGGAATCTTCACCTTTGGAGATATTCAAAAGCTGCCTGAACTCAGCCCTTAGCAAGTGGCTTTAGGTGGTCCTTCTAGAGTAGGGTGGTTGGACCAGATGACCTCCTAAGGTCCCTTCAGACCTCAACTGCTCTGTGATTTATTTTACATAATGTACTACTTTACTTGAATTTCCCATCTTTTCCCACTACCTGAACAAGAGAAAAAATAAGAAATGTTAGACTTGTTTACCATGTTGAATTCCTACAAAGGTTTCCAGCTTTAAATCTGTCATTAAATACTAAGTCATTTCTATAACTTAGATTAATGGGATTTTTAAATGCATTTAAAGTAAAATCAGGTTAACATTAGACAATATTTTAAATTAAATGCAACACTTGGCATGGGTATCACTACTAGAGAAAAAAATTTGTAATTGAAAATATTACTGTGATATTAACAAATCTTATTATCAGAGACTATCCCACCTTATCCCTGTTTTAACACAGGACAAGTTGTCCTCTAAAATATTATCTGTTCGCTGAATGAAGAGGGAGTCTACGAAACTAACAAACTTTTAGCCCTTAGATAGCTACTATAACATGTGGTGGGATTCCTTCTGCCCTTAGAACAAACAGTTGCCTTGTACCTGTGCATTATCTACTCGTAACCTCTTCTTCAAGCATTTTTCCAGCTCCTCATCTGTAATTACTTTGTCAAATGCCTTTCTCTGACAAAAAACACTACTGAACTTGTTCCTCAGCAGTAAAGCCCCTCCACATTGTTTCCCACAAGGTACTGTAGGTGTTACCTCCTCTAGACTCTTTCAGCCCTGAAACCCACTTATTCTTGTAAAATCTCCAATCCCTTTATGAATACACATGCACTTAGATATTATGAAAGCTTAAAAAATTGTCAGTTGAAAGGGACCTCTGGAGGATATCTGGTCCAACTCATTCAAATGACAGCTGATTTTGAAGGGTCATGATTGCAGAGAGTTTAGGTGGTTATCATTCATATGAAAGAACTCCCACAGACAAAACAGAACCCATTTCTGGGTTTGAATTCAAATTCGAATTTGACACCACCAGGAAAAATTTCTGTCTTTATTTAATATTATGGAAGGGAATGCTATATCCAATTCACCTTTTGCACTACATTGAATCTTAGAAATAAGAAAATTTTGCACACAAATCAGGAAGAAATTGTTGGAGTTGTATAAAACAGGTGGAGAGGTACACAGTAGGTGGTTATATAACAAAATAATGTCTTTAAACCATTATGTTCCTGAACAAGAATGTTCACTAACTATGCTTAGAAAAGAATAATTATAAGCCAAATAATTTTGTCCTTCTGTTAGCAAGGAAAAAGACATCCATTCCACCGCCTTGAGCGATTTCGAAGGAGCAGTAAGGAAGAGTTAGCAGTCCATTTTCAGCATCATACCTGGTGGTTTCCATTACTTATATTGTTATTACTCTCAGGAGATGCATAACTGGTGGTCTAATTGGTTAGGCAATGTCTTGAAGAATTACTTATTAAGCAGAAAATATGCCAATAGTAATTCTGTGCTCACAACAACCAATGTGAAAATATTTCAAAAAAAGCAATTACATAACTGTCTCCAAATTGCCATCGTTAGTTATTCCCATCAAAAAGCTGGTTCTTTCATGAAAACAGTCTGAAAAGAGTGTTTCCACCTCAAATTACTGTGTATTAAATGACAGCAGAATGCCTGGTGGAAGAAGAAGGAGAACTTAGGGCTGGAGGGACCTGCATTCAGGTTTCTCCTGCACTGCAGGTATCCACTGGTATCTCTGGCAAGTCATAAGATGAATGCCAATGTGGCCCTTTGCAGCATTTTTCCAAAATATTGAACTAGCTGAAATATGATAGAATGTATTGCTGTACACTGACAATTCAAACCCTGTATCATAGAGCAGTGACAGATTGGAGTACCTTGTTAATGAGGCTACACTGTTTGTAACACCTGAACAGACTCAAGTATATCCCACACGTGGATGTAGCTACTGTGGACCTGACATGGTAGTCTGCAAAAAAATTATTGGTGTGTTTTTTTTTTTCTTTTTCTCTTTATATGAATGATATTGCAAGGACAAACGAAAAAGAACTGGAAAGTATTCAGTGAGTAATAGCAGTGACATAAGCATAATAGACTATATGACCTTTATTTTTAAGAAGACCTATTTGCAAAGACCAGTGGTGACTGACTGTTAAAAAAATGTCCTTTCTTATTTAATCTATAACCTCCAACACAAGCCACAGGAACTCAACAGTACACTCCTTGTATAAAGCTGTATCATGTATGGTTAAATGAGAGCATGCATTTTGTGGAAACAAACTAGACTCTCCTGATAACCTTGCTAACAGTGAGTAACAAGAGCTCAATACTCTGATCAGGTTCTTTTAGCTATTCCACATATGGAAGATGTAATGTTTAATATAAAATTTACTTATTTGAAGACAGTTAATGTTACATGAGATTTCTGGTTTAGCTCATTGATACAAATATACCAAAACCACAATACAAATGTAAGCTGCAATCCCTATACATTGCTAAGTTTAACCATGATACCAGCGTGGTATCTATTACTGAGCTCTAGAATATGCTCACTGTTAAAGCGCTAGGCATCCCTGACCAGGAAGGAACAGGTGGGTTGGAGTCACCTCAAGCCCAGTGCTCTCTTTGAAAATTTTTTTTGCTGTTGTTCAGTTTTTATACTTTATGTTGGGCTAAGCCACATATTCGCTCTCTCTATACTGGTCTGGCTAACTCAGGGAGCCATTTATAGTGAGAAATGGAAGAAATATTTATAGTACCAGTTGATTCACTCAGCTGTTGATAGCTGTCATCTAAACCAAAGGCCACCCTCCAGACTCTTTTGTGTTGAAATACAGTCAGCTTCTTTGCAGCAGCTGTGGTCAGTCCCATCCTGCATTAATACCTTAGCTTCACAGGCACATTACCCTCAACCACCTCCTCTGAGCCTTCTTCCGTTGTAGAGGTTTATTGGGCGATTGCAGTGAGCTGGACAAACATTTGGTATAATACTGCAATATTTGTTAGTTTTCTTTTTTAAAGAAAAAATTTAAAACTATCTTAGAAAGTTTCTTCTCTGCACTTGACTTTTCTAGCCTCAGTTTCAAGTCAATAAATTGGTTACTTTTCCTGTTAAGAACTCTCTGGTAATATATGTCTTCTTTCAGTGCAAATTTTTACCCAGTTACAAGAGCTGTATATGCAAAGCAACCAAGGTAAACCTACATTTGACATACAGCTTTAAGATTGTCACCCAAATACTTTGGATAATGTAAACTGCAGAAGAAACAAAAGATTCATTGGGTACTTGGCCCAAACTGCCATGGTAATAGAGTAGAAACATTTGTTAACTTAAGTGCTGTCAGAAATCCCAGGCTAATTATACATATTATAGGTAGTGTGGGTATTGGTGAAATAGTAGACAAGTGCCACCGGCATCTGATGCTGAAAAGGAAAAATTCTTCTGTATGGCTTCAGCACTATTCATTGTACAGCTACATCCACTGGAGGTCATGTCAGAAGTAGATGCAAAAATGTATTTTTAGCAGACAAATTTAGTAGGATTAATTTGACCCAAACAGTGGGTTTACTTTGAGGTACCCTCTCTTGGCCCTTCTTTTCTTCAAGAGAAACAGAGGTACTTAAGTGTACAAGTCACTATCTTACAAAAGTGTAAGAAAAAACATTTCTACCACTTAATGTAAATTAAATTAAAAATGAGGCACTGCTCAAATATATCTACAAAGATACTACACAACAAGTATCTGACACCAGCTGAGAATTGTACCCATCCCCAGTCTAGCGGATGAAATGACAGCAGTAAAAAGGGAGACCCAGGATTAAGACACCATTTCCATCTTCAGTTCAAAGATGACTTACCTCTCTCTGTACATCAGAAAGAATAGAACTGTAAAAGTCTGATTCCCATACATCACAGGCTAAGTGACCATTTCTCCAAAAGTTTGTGCAGGAGTTAAACCTCTGTATGCTGGTAAACTAAAAAAACCTGGCAAAAGTTTTGTCATAAGGGAACAGTTGGTGCACTTCTCTTGTAGTGAAGCATTCACTAACTTGAAAGCCAGTTCTTGCCTCTTGCAGGGTCAGTTTCTCTCATACATGTTAACAGATTCCAGATGAACTCATGCCTTTTCAGTTTAGAAAACTCAAATTTTGATGTGCAAAGATTTATTTCAACATTCCTCACAGACTTCTAAAACTTTATTTGTAGTTTTGATAAAACATGAAAAAAAGCTTAAGCCTATATTCTTGTTAGGATGGTTTCTGAATTCCACTCTGAGCACATCCGTCATGTGTCTTTTGTCTGGTAGGCAATACTCTCCAAAAGCCAACTGAAGAATTTTAAGAACTGAGACAAAGAGGATTTTACTATTTTCTTACATATTTACCAAGGCTGGTAAAATAAATGAAATTTATAGGCCACCATAAGGGTAGAAGCCCACCATTGCCCCAGAAGAGCAGTTATGCACTGGAATGTTTCTTCATGGCAGTTTTGGATTTGGGTGGGCGAGGTGGGTTTTTGTTTTGGTTTTTTGGGGGGAGGGGTGAGGTGGGTGGGTGGGGAACTACAGAGTGTGCAAGTTGTTACGGTGTCAAATTCAGCCAGACGCACAGTACTTATCTTGAAGGTGTGAAAAACAAGATGCTAACTGCAGCACTACTTAGATAAACAAATGGTACCTAAGACTATGAGCTTTTACCTGGGGGTTGACATGACCTGAAGACCCAAACTAAGGCAGCGTTTACCTTTTGAGAGCACCCCATACCAACAACAAAACAATAAAAGATTTACCCTTCAATGGAACTAGGCATATAACCATGGCCAGAAATGCAAACAACCAGAATCCAGGATATACCCTCCTACCTGGCACAGGACATTGACACAAAACAAAGATCTACACACCACTGACCATACATCCATACCACCTGGACAGAACAAGCATGTACTGATGCTGCATAGGACAAGTACATACGATATGTAAGCAATAGCAACTGGTTGGCCCACCCCTTAACATGAGCCTACACAACTGTATCTTAGCATATATAAACTCTGCTATCCTCTCTATTGGAGTTTCCCATGCATTAGGCTAGGGCACCTTTATACATATAGCTAAAATACAAAAGAATAAATTCCCTTGGTAATTCTGTGCTAAGCTTCCTTGTCTCTCTCCTCAGCTGATGAAGAACTGACTTTTACAAGGGTCAGGTAAGGGAACAGAGAGCACCTGTGCGCAATTTAGCATGCATTTTATTACTTCAGGTTAACTTGGTAACAGAAAACCACCTAGCACCTTCATAGGCAGTGTGGCTTATATTAGTGAGCTAAATGCGTTTGTGCCTCTCAATTCAAACAAGGGCATATGAAGATCTGAAGCCTTACAGAGTTCAATTCTTTGAGGAAACGAAGAACTACTGCAGGTATTTCTTGCAACTCACTCTGATTTTGCAAAATTTTTCCTAAGTATTTTTAATATTGTACAGACACATCATTTAAGCAGAGGAACATTTTTGTTTAGCTCTTTGAAGACATGAGAAATTCAGGAACTTATAAAATATTCTACTGAGAGGTAAGCCAGCCATCTACTTTCTGAAGTCTTACAACGTTTTGTACTCAAATATTTTTCCTGTCATATAATTTTACAGATTACATCTGTATTTCAGATTCAGCATCCAGGTACTTTCTGCTGATTTTGCTACACACTGACATACTTCCTTGAGACATCACTTTTTACAGTGTTCACAATAAAGTGGTCAGTCCTAATTATTCTGGCCAGCAATAAGGGACTGTACTTGGTAACCTTTTCTGTGCAGTATAGAGATGTTATTGTCAACTTCGATCCTAAATGAAAGAGCACCTTCTGTTACACTGCACTATGAAGCAGAGTGAAGTCTGTCAGAAAATAAGACAGTGATCAGGTAGTGACCGTGTAGTGTAACTATTATCTGAGCTATGACTATGATCTGCTGTTCAGTAACCTGTGGGATAAATATATCACTTAAGAAAATACATTATAATAATGAAATGAGCATGGTCTCCAAATGTCAAACTAATTATTTAGTACATACAGGACTGACCCACTAAAGAGTTTTCCAAAGTCATCATTACTTTTTGCTTCAGAATTCCCTAACATGTAGTGTTAAAAAGGAAGACATGCTGGATTTGTTGTGTGAGTACATGTATTCCAAAACTTTACATACATAGGTGGATCAAGCATGAAACCTCTAAATATTTGCAAATACTACAGAGCAATGTACACAACAGTGGAGTTTTATTTGTTTATTTGGTGGGGGGCTGGTATTTGGTGTTGTGGGGTTTTGTTTGTTTTGGGTTTTTTTGTTTTCTTTTGGGTTATTTTTTTTTTTTTTTTTTTAAGATCACAGATCCAGCACTAAATGTCTTGCAACAAACTGAGGAAACACTGATATCCTTCTAGTCTATGCTGGTATTATCAGTAGTAGGCAAGATTCACACTCACATTTTAAATAAATGCATGCAAATGATAAAGAATTATTTAGGATAGTTGTAGAACATGACATGAGAAAAATGAAGGTAGCTGTATCAGTAGCTGTTCCACACAGCCAAACTCAGTGGAAGAAGTGAAAATCCAACAGGAAAACATTCTCCTGAACTGCATCTTTATAATGAACCCTCCCAGGGGTCATAGTTGTCCCACTTTAATTGACTAAGAAAATTAGTAAACTATATGTAATAAGCCAACTTTTAGCAGAGACAACAAAAGCTTTTGTCTCAGCTTTCATGTGAATTAGAGCAGGCCCTAGGTGGAAATTTCTACATTTATTTCCTCTGCAGGTTTTATAATAAAATCTCTGCCTTCCAAAAGGTAAAAATATTATTTAATCTTTTGGGGGTATTAGAATTCAAAGCAAACACCAAATTCACATTTTCACAGTTAAGAACCTACAGAATTAATCTGAAGTATTCTCCTGCTGACACTCCTATCCTGTGAGATTCTATAATTTACTAAAGTATCTATTTTTGTACTATAATTGTTAACAGAGTTGTGCCCCACTGGCATCCATCTTCAACCTTTTTGTTTGCCTTTGGCTCACTTGAAATGTAAGTATAGGCAGAATAGAAATCCTCAGGAATGAGGAAAGAAATTTAATTGGGGTTCTTTTTAAATGTTTAATCTATATGTGATACACCTTTTGGAAGAAAATAAGAATTTGTGAGCAGTTTTACTACCTATACTACTCCAATGTAAGAAAGAGTTAATGTAGAACAGTCCTAATTCTTTTTACATTTCAAGAACGGAAAGATATTATATATCAGCTAGTTACAACACTTCACATCTGACTGTAAAATTGCTTATCCCCAAACACTTCTCATCCTAAAACTAAGATTATACAACAGAGCTTGGTATCAAACAACTCCATGCTTTGGAAAAAACATTTTAGTGTCAAAAGGGGAGCTGAGCTTTTTACCAATACTATTACCAACTGTCATGCTGACCAGAAACAGATTTGACAAGCCACACTCAGCTATCATCGCACTGAAAATCCCGTAAATTTTGAGGTTTTGATTACACTATCTGTGAACCGCTCTCTCAGACTGAGAGATTCATCACAGATTGATAGGACTGAAGGGACTCAAGAAATCTTGCTGTTTATCCTCCTGCAAAGCAGAATCAGCTATACCTGCAATTCTTCATGACAGATATTTTTCTAACCAGTTTTAAAAAACCTCCAAAGTTGGCAGCAAGGCTGCATATTTTCTAGCAGTTCACTATACTACCCCTTCATTTTTAGTGGTTCTTCCCCCCTATAATTGCCTAATGTGAATTTTCCTAGCCACCAAGTCACTGCTTTGCCATCAACACCTGGTGAGTGCGGAAAACATCCTTCTTCTATATGGCCACATACATACACTATACTTAGTGCATTCCACCTCACTCTTTTTTTATACCATAGAAACATCTACAAGACCAGACTGCATCAGAGCAAACAGCCAACTACCATAACATTTACTTTCCAATAGCAGTCAGTGACACATGGGTTAGAAAAATCCTGTAAAAAATGGATGTAGAGAGACCTCCCTCATACTATTCCCCAAACTTTCAGCAACTACAGTCCAGAGCTTCCTGATATTACTTTTACGTTTTTAAACCTGTTCATGCATTTGGCTTCCATAACATCCTTCAAAAGTTCTTCAGGTATTCATTACGTGAAAAGAGGAAGTTGAATAATCATCCCACAATCACCTTCTCTGTAATACTGAAGATTTTTTATTCTGTATCATGTTTTAATTACAACAGCCTCAGGTCACTCTGTCCCTCCTCATAGCTAATGGTTTCCAGGCCCTTATTCTTCCTCAGACTCAAGCGCTTTATATCCTTCTTGAAATACAGCACCCAGAACCTGAGTGCTGTCACATAAAATTAAGTCTTTCAGGTTTGCTAGCTATTCCCCTCCCAGATTTTTTGACTCAATGTTTGTGTGCCAAAGTAAACCCTGCATTTTTCTGTAATGAATAGCATCCTTTAAACATTTTCAGACTGTATCTTAAAATTGGCAAAATTCATTTGAACTTGCATTCTTTCTTTCAATGTACTTGTAGCCATGAAAATCTAATGACCACAGGCTATGATCTAACTCCTAAAAAATCGACTACAGTATTGACCGGTATCAAATCCAGGATTTCCAGGAAACTTGTTTTAATATATTCTTTTGTTTTGATAGTAAATCTCTCATAACTACTCTCCATATGTTTTTCAAGACAGTTTTGTATTCATCTTGGCATATTTCAAATTATATTTAGGGTATGGATCCCTGGGCTACTTACGAGAATGTCAGGTGAAAAGATTTACTAAAACTGTTATCATTACTTACTAAAAGGTGAAAACTGCTGCTGATATAACTGCTATTTCAGACACTCTCCTTTGTTTCCAGCACTTGTTAATGTGTCATGGAAGGAAACTGGATCAATTGACCTAAATCCGTAACTATTATTCATCTCCTTGTTTTCTTGTTAGTGATATGAATAGCTTCTTTTTCTACTATATTTTTTACAGGAGTAACCTGAAGTTGATCAATCCACAACTCCCAAGAATTCCTCTCCTCCCCTCCCTATCTCTTTATAAAGATCAAAAGCAAATTCTCCCTTTACCAGTCCTTTGGTACCCCCATCTATTACCCAAACCTTAACTGCTTTAGAGATCATCCCCACCTCTTAAGTTCCTAAAGTGAAGTTTACCAGGTGCAGTGCTTAAAAACCTCTAAGTGACAATTAGAAAGTGTTAATGTATTCTTGCTGAGGGCTTCCATGTTTTTCAGTGGCTGACTGTGTATAATAGCCCAATGATGTGTTGGGTTTTTTTGCCCCTAGACTTAAGATGGATGAGGACAAAAGGGGAAAATGGTTCAGCCATGCCAGCATATTGATCTGCTATTTTGCCTCTCTTCTGAATATTAGCTAGGTAGTTTACAAACCTTTCTATTAGCACTGATCTACTTTTTAGTCTTGATGTCCCTTGGTGACTGTGTCTCTTTCTGGTTTAGATTTTCTCATTAGGTACCAAGCAAATTTTTTTCCACAGAGTGCGATCGTGTAGCTGTGCAGAAATTGCTTTGCAGGTTTGTTTTTTTTTTTCCTCCATCAAAATAATAATAGGTTTTGGAAGTTTCAGTTTCAAAAGAAAAGCTAAAATACTTTTTTTAAAAAAAAATAATTCTGATATCTTGGGCCGGGGGAAATAATTTTCAGACGTTACTGCTTAAATCCATTTTGACTCTATTTCCAGCTTTCTGCTATAGAATCATAGAATAGTTTGGGTTGAAAGGAACCTTAAATACCATCTAGTTCCACCCCCCTGCCATGGGCAGGGGCACCTTCCACTAAACCAGGTTGCTCCAAGCCCCATCGAGCCTGGCCTTGAACACTGCCAGGGATGGGGCATCCACAGCTTCTCTGGGCAGCCTGTGCCAGTGTCTCACCACACCCTCACAATAACAAATTTCTTCCTAATATCTAATCTAAATCTACGCTCTTTCAGTTTAAAACCACCCCACCTTGTCCTATTGCTACAGGATCTAGTAAAGAGTCTGTCACCATCTTTATTATAAGCCCCATTAAGTATCAAAGGGCTGCTATAAGAAGTCCCTGGAGCTTTCTTGTCTCCAGGCTGAGCAACCCAAACTCTCTGGACCTGTCTTCATAGAATGAAATCTAACTTATTCATTTAAATTATATTAGAAACTTAAACAAAACATTTTGACATAATCAGAACAACTGGTTTATTTAGGTTTTTTTTTCAAAGCCACAATTACTACACTGGTAGTAAACTTACCTTTGGAGGCCAGAAATATCCCCCATCCCTTCCTCCCTCTCATATCTTCGAATAGTTGGGGGTCGGGGAAGTAAATTTTAGGGAAAAATCAGAATTAACTTTGATACAAAAATATTTTTTCTAGATGAAGAATGAACTCTTGGACTTAAGCTTAGTGTTATGTGTCCACAGAAAATTAAGTACAGGATCATCAAAGAAGAAGCATGGTACAACATTATACCATTATATAAATCCAGAGCTTACTTTTATCTCAAAAACTACTAAGTATAGTTTGTATTCTGGGAACAAGACCACGTGATTGGGAAAGGGGTAACAAATAACAGTAAAGATGTATCAGAGTTATGATGTCATTATTACACCATCTTATATTGGAAAAAGTTAACTGAGGCAGTAAATGGTAAAAAGGGTATAAAATCATGAGTGACATGGAGAAGATGAATAGGGAAATACTGTTGTTGGCTCCTTCCACAGAAGAACTAATGACCATAGATTAACCTAGATTATTTTTTAATAATTATAAATTTTGTATATGTATCATTTATATATATAAATATATATAAATATATAATTTAATAATTATAAATTAACATAGATTAACAGGAAGAAGAAAAAAAAAGGAGGAAAAAAAAACAACCCAGAAGAAAGCCTTTTCTGTATTTACCTGAGCTGGGGAATACTTTCAAAGAAGGGTATAGATTTTAGAAGCTTACAAAGACTCCAACAGTCTTAAAGGTTTTGAGCAAAATATTTGGTGAGGATTGTTATAAACACAAAACCTACTATGTACTCTGTAAGAACTTGACTTAAAAATGGCTACAAGCAGGGAGAACATTTGGCAGCACTATATATAATAGCTTGATTCCTCTGCTTTTCCTGAAACATCCACTTTCGCCTGAAATATGATGCCAAGGTAAGTATCCAAATACCACACATCGTTCAAGCTTCTCTTTTCCTCTGAAAACACAGCTTTGTTAAGCACCTACACTATTAACATTTAATCTCTTGCACATCACTTCTTGACTCTATCTGATAACCTTTCTTTTAAGCCACCATTGTTGCCACTATTTTCAGTACTTTTCCTATTTCTTCAAATATATTAATATCAACGAGTATTTGTGAAGCTTGTTTTCCTACTTTTTGTATTCCAGCACTGGATTTTCATGTTATTAATAATCTGTAAATCTAATTTAAGCTTTTCTCATGATTGGGACAGTAATAACACTTTTCATCAACATATTTCCTGATTTCTAATAAAATGTTTAGATAATTGTATGGCATTTCTTGTAGTGAAGTGAAGGCCATGAATATGGTCTGTCTGCTACATGGTTGCCTAGTTACATAAAGCCTGTAGGAACCTTTAACACCTCTACTAAATTTGGTTGAAACAGGTAGAATCCAGAAGTTATTATTGCAAAGGTTGTATATGGGTATGTCTTGTTCCTTTAGGAAATCAAACAAAAACCCCCACAGTAATTAGCTGCAGTGCATAGCAAAGATCTATTTTCAGCTGGGTAACTGGTTAAACATAAAATGGAAATATTGTATGTTTATTTCATAAAAATACCCAGCACTATATTTTGTGTGCTAAGTGATTTTTTTTTTACTATAGAATTATTTATTATTAAATAACTTTTAAAATTATTGAAATATATATACTTTTGGATTAATAAGCAAGAGTTCCTGCATAACTTTCCTCCAAATTCCCATACTTGTCCTGATAAAATAGGAACACCAAAACTAATAAAAATAGCTTTATTCCCATGCCTCTTTCATTTTCAGCTTTATATCTCAAGTTGGGCTGAAACAATGAGAAAATCTTCTGCACTGCTGAAATACATTGCAAATACAATTTTAATTTTTTTTTAATCCAACAGCTTTCTAACTTTTACAGGAAGATGTTTATGATCAGAATAATTAAAAAATCCCATTTACTTTTTGTGTCTTTTATACCCCCCCCAATACCCCCAAAAAACCCAAAAAACAACCACACACAAATCCTTGTTCTTTTAAACACTCCCCCACCACAATCCACATGGCAAACTCTTCTATTAATTTGCTGCAGCGCAAACTAATAGGTAGATAAAGAAGTGCTGGGGGCCTTTTGTTGTTGTTGTTTTGGTTTGGGGTTTTTTGTGTGGGTTTTTTTTGTTGGTTTTTTTTTTTTTTTTTTAGTAACTGCAGTGGAGCAGATTTTTATAGATAGGGCTTCCAAATATATATGCTGTCTGAAGCAGAACAGCTTTATTCTACCCATATTATCATAACCTTAAATTCTTGTCTTTGCAATCTTAACATTCCTATTTACAAAGGCAATGTATAAAAATAGTAAGGATAAACCGAACATTTTCCCTAAAAAGTGAAAATCCTTCTCTTAATATCTCTCTTTCTAGTCATCTCCTCATTTATTGCTCATCAAGAACTGGAATTTATGCCATATGTACAGCTACATTGCAATGACACATATGAAAATCATTGGGAAAATACATGATTAATTACTGCCCAGTATGCATCAAAGTGGCAGGTAAGTCCCAAATGAACAATGGGAAAATATTTTAGAGACACGCATTGTAGCACCCCTTGAACCGAACCCCAGGAGAAATGCCTTGTAGAAGCTAAAATTCTCAAATGATTAGGATTAATCTAAGTGGAGAGCACAGAAATGAGGGAAGGTGCCTTCTGAAGATATAACACGTCAACCTCATGTCACCAGACAAGTTTCACAAGCTGTGCAAATGATTAAGCTTTTCTTCCTTTGCCTGTGAATGAGTCACTAGTGAATTATCCCCATGTGAGAACGGATGGAAATTCTGCATGCTGCTAGTACACTCACCATATCTATCCAAATCCTTTTTTCACTTCCCTTCCCTCCACGCTGTAGGTTCTTTACAAATGTAAAGGGGAAAGTGTTAGGTACTGTAACACAGATCTTGAGTGATCCCCACTTTTTATTCTCTTCAGAAAAATGTAACAAAATGCTGACTAGATTTTTTAAAAATTCCCCACTCTCCCACCGTTTGCAGAAATATGCCAACAAGCTCAGAAGTTACAGGCAAGGAAAGGAAGCCGTTCACAGAGGCAGACAGTACGTTCAGACACACAACATACAAAAGCAGTACTAATAATCTAATGCAAAATGCAAGCCAGGATCTCTGGAATACACCAGAACATTAAGTTATCATCTAAAAAACCTCTTCTGGTTTAAAAACACTGAACTAGAAAGTAACATCTGCATTTGCTTAGCAATACATCAGTAGGGATTTCTTTTTCCCTCCCTTTTTCCTTGACTAATCCAGTCAAACCAAATTGGATTTAGATTGATTTAAAAAGCAGCTTTGACTTACTTGTCTGCTGATCTCCTATCTTAAAATCTTTTGATCTGGAAAACATATATTAATGATATGATAAGAAGTAAATATTAAGGTCCTGATTTTGCTGGATTTCAGCTAAATAACATGGCAAGTTTGAAAGCACTTCTAATTTACATCCCCGATAGTTTTAGATTGTTTGCCCTATCCTATGAAGACTAGTACTTTCACATTCTAATTCATTCAATGAACAAGACAGTTTCTAGCCTGTATCTCTTCTGTCAGTATGTAATTCAGCTAACTCAATTACTTCAGCTGGAATATGGTTAACTTTTACTCCCCTCCCAAAATTGCAGAAAAACATTTTGATGGAGATGCTTACAAAGTTCATTGATAAATTAAGCCTTTCAGTTCCTATTCTATGTTTAATGTATTAAATTCTGGCATCTTGAAGTTCTGGCATCTAAACTATTTTTTTTCTTTAGGTTTCCATCAGTATGAGTTTCACTGGAAAACTGTAACAGTGCTGGAGAAAATCTAAGAATTTCAGATCTTATTAAATACATATTACACAGGTATTTCTGATTTTTAGTGCTTAAGACTTTCAGTCTTAAGTTTCTGAAGCTCAGCACTTACCAACAGATTAACGGGATTGCACTGAACATCTTTCACCCTTACTCCTGAAATAAAGGATGTATAAAAGGAAAGCTTTGATCTTCCTGGTCATATATAAAAGTGAGAAGGTTAAAATACATCAGTTAACTATACAGGATGAGGAAAAATTAAGTTTCTCTCAGACTAAGGTTTATTATTACAATTTGTTTGACTAGGACTTGTGCCAACAGCTTGATAAATACTATTTCTTTCCTTACCCACTCCTCCAATTCTCAGCAGAACTGAAATTACTGCATGTCAGTATTGATTAATTCATTTAAGAAATGGACTAAAAGAAAAGTTCTAAACTTGCTGAATATTTCCCATTTCAGCTATTTTCAAAGAAGGATGAAAGGGAGGTATTTTCAGTTTGTAGGAAGTTTTTGTTTTGAAATAACTCTAAGAAATTGAGATCAATACTGAATGCTTTTTGAAACTTTTTATAGGAAAAGTTAACATTAAATAATCCCCCCCCCCCCCCAATTTACTGACTTGCAAAGGTGTGAAACAGGGATTCCCCCCACCCTGAGAAATACATTAAACAAACAAGCATGGAATGGGAATACTGGTTCTTATTGCTTGCTGGTTTAAAGACCTATTGAGCCAAGGGCGATCCTGCTTCAGAGTTGGCACTTTCACTTTCACATTTTAGTTTGATTAGTATTAACGCTACTGTTGTATAATTTTTTGGAAGTAATTTAATCCCTGAACCATTTCCCCATGTGTAAAATGAAAACAAATTTGATTGCAAGACTTCCTTTTCAACTTTAATATTATTGTTGGCAAGTAAGATTCTCATTATGCCTTGAATAATCCCACTTCAGCTATTACACAGTACTCTAGTGCATGTACTAACAAATTTCTTCAAATATTTATTTCAACATACATCATCTTGATAGTCTTCAGATTTAATGAAGTTCTTAGAAATATTTTAAGATACAGAAATATTTTTATATATGATTGTATCTACACAAATATTTTGGACTCCAATTCCCTCACCTTCATTTTAGAAAAATAAATTCTGCAGTAGTGGCTGAAATAATTGACTTGCTCTTTGGTTGTCTGCTTCTTGCCAGCCTAAGAATCCTTTCCTGTTTTGATCCTACTTCTGGAAAATCTCTGTTATGAAAGGGTCTATATTCAACAGTAAGTAATTGTTCTTTCTAGCACAAGACCTCACTCGCTGGAATTTTTGTGTTCCAGATTCACTTGGGAGAAGCAGGATGGCACCTGTGGAACTAACCGTACTCAGCTGAATCAATACTATTAACACAGTAAATTCAAAAGGCACAGGGTTAATTGGACTCCTGCCAGACAAAGAGTAGTAAGTTCCTAAATTGAAAGCTTAAGGCATTTGGATTAGCTTTGCTCACCATGCTTGGAAACTTCAGATCATATTTTTCTAGTCAGAACAGAGGCAGACTGTTCAGATGTCTAGTCAGGCAATGAATGATTTTCCTAGGCTGCGAACATTTTCTTAGTCTGCAGAGAGGTAAATTTAAGGTCTTCCAAGGCTGAAATAAATGCCTATTTCAGAAGAGGCACTTAAAGCATTTACCACAAGGTGGGGGACATATTAACGCCCATTCTTGACCTCATTTACTGCAGAGGCTTGAACCAGTCTCCCCTATCACAGGTGAGTGCTGTAACCACCAGGACACCCACAAATCTTTCATGGCATGTACAAAAAATCCTTAATAACAGAAACGGGGAGTATTTGAGAGTAAAAGTTTTTGTCAAAATGAGACCAACATTCAATTCAGCTATTTATCTGAAGCTGTCTGGAGGAACATTTACACTTGTTCCATTTATGGCCTTTATTTCAGAGTACTCAACAGTTTAGTGATAAGGACACTCACTGGATTTCCAAAGCTGAATATACAGTCTCTCATCCAAATCAGCCACAGAAGAGTCTTCAGACTAAGCAAATACCTGTATTTCAAATCAGCTTTTTATCCCAACACTTGATATCCTTCTTTTCCTTAATCTGAATAATTCTACAGTTTTCTTCACTTCTCCACCCCACCCCCACATTTTTGGAAAAAATGCAATTCACTGCAAGACTTTCAACTGTATGTAGGTACCTAAAGACACATACAGATACAATGCCTATAGACAAGTGTATGGCAGCCTCTACTGAATATCTGATGAGCAGAGAAGTGTGCCTCTTTACTCTGAACAGACAGTGCTGGTACATTTCTTTGATTTGCAAAGATGAAATATGTTTCTCCACCTCTTGCTGTGTACCAAATCATTTGACAGTGTGTCTAAAAAAACTTTATAGCTATAATACTTGAATTACACAACAACATGTTTTCTTGCTCAGAATTGTGCTCACAACAGTAGCATACACCAGCTAGTAGCATTTGAATTGCTGGGAACTATGTAGTAGTAAGAAAGCCAAGAATCTACATTATGATTATCTTTAGGCTCACATATGGAAAATCCCCATAAGGCAATCTCTGGCAAGAGACACTGAAAGGTCAGTGGTTCATCACTCACCTGTTGCAGTACTACAACACAAGAAAGATCTATCTTTCCTTTATTCACCTAAAAAAAGCTAAAAATAGTTAATTAAAAAAATTTCTCTTAATAACTTCACATGAAATGTTTATAGCATAGTAATAAAAGAGGAAATAAACCCATGGGCTTTTTTTTTTTTTTTTTTAGAATAACTAAAAAAATAATGACAAAAGCTTTTGTGGCTCACTAAGGAACTGCTTTAAGTGTTCAGGAACCAGAAAGTTCTACTGAAGAGTTGACTTTTATTCCGTGAGCATCTGAAATTTAGAACTTATTTTTCTCTTCCTTGCCACCACCTCGTTTTAGCTTATCACTACTTTTCAAATAGCTTTGTTTTATCTCTTCCTTTCGTCTTTTAGTCCCTTCTATTTTGCCCATTCTCACAGACAGCTTCTTTCTAGTGTTTATCATTATTCCCTTCTTTGCAATTTACCCAGAGAAAAATTCTCCTCTTTATGCAGAGGAATCAAAAAGCCTGTTTGATATTCTTAGACAGAAGTTTCATTACCACATACATATATGTTACAGAAACATGCAGAAACATCTCCAACAGAGCTCTCAGACTTGGACAACGTATTGTAGTCTTATCACTTATATGAAAATTTCTTAGTATACGCAAGCCCTGTATTATTTCTGAGACAAGCTGATGCTGATAAAATGCCCAGCCCTCTTGAACAGTGCTAATGCTCATTGCTGGATGCTGTTCCATATTCTGCATTTGTTTCATAGGTGGAACACTGAAACTGATAGGACACTTCATTCACAACACACAAATTAATTGTGTGATAATTTTATCATTCTGTTCAGCCCAAAGCATTTGGCAAACCAGTTATAGCAACATTGGAATGCACCCATGTCTGTAATAGAGGTGAGAAAGTAAAGGGTAAGAGTCTTAAGAAACCAAATACTTTGAGAAAACACTCATTTTAATATAGAAAAGCGTCACTGAGATAATATCTAGATGAAGAAGAAACATTTTTTTCTCTTACTTGACTTTCTCCAAAGACTCCAGAGCAGTTAATATTTTGGCAGTTGAGTCATTCCCAGCAGGAGGAAGAAAGAACTTCTATTCAAATCTGGACATTTTAGAATCTGTGTTTTGAGTACTGGCCTAATCTCAGAATTAATTCCGAACAGTAATCCGCATTATCAGGATATCTGCTTATCAGAGAAAAGTATGTATCAGACTTAACAGGGATCATAAATTATTAGAGAACTGGAAGGTTTTTTAGTGTTTAATATATTAACTGTTAGATTTCCTTTTTATCTCCTCTGGTTTAGGTACCAAACGGACTGAGTCAATGATGTTAAGAAAGTGGAGGCAAAGAAAAGGCACATAACTTCATCCAGCCCTGAACAGTAACATTAGTTGTTTGAACTACATTAAATATTGTCAAAGAAAAAGCTCTGTTCTTTCATAGTCACTAGAAGCTTTCCGAATCCTTTCACATGTAAGTATCATGACTAGTAGCATATCATGAGACTAAGCTACACAACAGTAAACTGAGCTCTCCTAGACTCTTTCCCTGGTAGCATCCAACACCAGAAGGAAGGTGAGATTTTTTTTTTTTTAAAAAAAAAAAAGCATGCAAGGGAAAAGCCCCCAATTGTTAAAGCAAACGTGCCCTTTGTAAATCAAGTCAAAGATTACCAATGACTTTACTACTGTCTCAGAAACAGTAAATAGTGGAATATTCAGCTACAGATCCACACAGGTAAATGAACAGCATGACTGGCAAAGTAAAAATGAAGATTGTATTTTTACAAACATGCATCCTAGAAGACATTGCTTGTAAGTAGGCATATCTTGGAGTCAAGAGCCAAAAACATTTCTTGCAGCTGGTGATGACAGAAAACGAACATATGGAACAAGTGAGGAGAAAAACGCTGGTGGAATGAAGAACATTTGGAAAGTTAAATCATATTACAAGAAGTAATTTATCAAATTTTCAATCAGCATACTCCTCCTGCAATGACTTATGGATGGGAATCTTGTAGACTTGCAAGAAAAGATGAAGCAAGTAAAGAAAAACAGGTAAAAGTTACTAGGGACTGAGAAGTAAAAGAAAATATAAATAGTACTTGCTGTCCAGCCAAGGAGTGAGTGCCTATCATCCCGACCATTGTTACGTTTTAAGACTTGAAAGGCAAAAGCCACAATCCATTTCTTCCACTGTCTCTACGACTTCTGCTTACATCAATTCTCTTTACTGGACAAAGACACAACCTTTTATTAGTGAACCAATAAACACACAGACCTTTAAGAAATTCAGGACACCATTCAAAAGAAAGAAGTGGTATGTATTAAAAAAAAAAGATCTAAATGTTTCTATAATTGATTTTACAGTTAAGTGAAAAGAACATTATGTCCTCATTTTATGCTGGACACAAGTAGACCATCTTCAGGAACAAGTAAATATAAAGGACAATAAAAAAAAGGATATAATTAATTCATCAGGACTGAATTTAAAAAGTATCAAGCGTGAAACATATCACATACAGGCAAAGAACAGTCCAGAGTTTAATCACTTTAGCAGAAAAAAAATTACTTTTAGTTCAGGAATAACTGGTATCTGGCAGAGTGGCTCCCTATGCTTCTTATAGCAATAAAATGTAAAGCAAGGTCAGTACTCTGTCTTACATCACTCCAAGGAAGATTAAGTGGAAAGTTCTAAATTATAAGCAACAGACAAAAACATGCAGGCATCAGTTACCACAAATCAGCTGATGCAAGATAATTTGTTGGAAAAGAGAACTGCTCTCTACAGGAATCCCAGGAACAAGAGGACCCGAGCACTCATTTGCTTGTCTGGCTACATTTATTATTAACTCTGGCTGATCTTAGAACTTCCAGGACTTGGTTGCAAGATTAACATGATTTTGAAATGAGCTAAACACTCACTGTTCACACATATCTCAATGAGAGCTACTGACTACAGAAGTAAGCTAAATAACCAAAAGGAAACTGACAATTATCTTCTAGATGGGCTACTCCATGAAATGTGTTCTACCACTCATGCTCACATGACTTTCTATAAAGTGATGGTATATTTAGGTGCAAAGCTGCAGAGTCATCTGCAGCAGGTCTAGAAAGACAGGCAAAACTGAGAAGCAGAAGAGACTAAGGAGTCTGTAACAGACCTTGTATTTTGAATAAATATTCCAAAAACCAGAAGCCAAGAAGTCAGTCTTCTTGCTACTACACTGAAGATCTTCCTAATTAAACAAATATTTTACATGCATGACGGAGTCTTTTCCAATATCTTTTATAGATAGAGTTAATATTTCTAGCTGCCCACCAAAAATAACAATGAAGAACCTGTAATTTATCTGTTCAATCAGTCACTACAATTCATGAATCACCATGGTCTGCAGCAAAACACTGATTGCAAAGAAGGTAACGTCTCAAGTCCCCAGCACCACCTCTTCTGAGCCAGCTGGAGTTTGTTCTTGCTGAATTTTTTAGGCTGAGATTCCAGGTAAAACATAAAATAAAAACAACAAACCGCAACCAAACCCAAACCACTAATCATTTTAATGAAGTTAACACTTCTGCTACACCACTGGAATAATTCATAAGTGTAAAAAATCTTAAAGAACAGAACTGTTTTAGTTAAACTGAAAGCAGCAGTATTAACCCATTCAAGCAATGAGAAAGTTTGCAAGCCATTTTACTGATGTGTAATTTAATATCTTGGAGTATCTAAAACTTTCAGGCCAAAAGGTCCAAAGAAAAGGTGGTGGTGATATTTATATTGGAATTTTCACAATTTTCATAATGAACGGAATATATATAGCCGGTATGGCATAGGAATGCCTGGAGTCCAATAATTCTTGGAAGGAAACGATAACTGCTCTAAAGGGCATCATTAGCAATGATACTCCTTTAACCTTAGAGCTATGTATTTCAGTTTGCAAAATGTATATAGACATTTACAGATCTATTGGGAAACTGCAGGACATAGATTTAAAGGCATTGCCACATAGATGGCAGCAGGGTTTGAAGGCAGGAAAGTTTAGCTTTTTATAGCTTGCTAACTCCTTTTAGTTCTGCAGATGTGGAATATGCATTAGAACTTAGCATTTCACAAGTCATGCTTTGATACTTCGAAAGTCATGCTTTGATACTTCGAAATTGATCATTAAATATTACCTCCCTCCTCCACCAAAAAAAAACCAAACCCCAAACATATTTAGAAGTCAATAAAAGGAAAAAAAAAAAAAAAAAAAAAAAGAGGACTCAAGGTATTCATTGTAAATACAAGTATATTAAGCATAGCAAATTGTTAGCTACTAGCATAAAAATCAGTTTCTGCTTGTTATGAGATAAATCCATAAAATTACCATGAAAAGCTTTCATGTAACTTTAAAACATTTGTTGGCTGGGGTAATATCAAGACAAAAACATTTTTTATTACGGGGAAAAATATGACTCCATCACTTTGTTATTTTATACAGCAGCATGAATCTGCTTGTTCATCATATACAGATTTTTATAGTGAAGAGTAGTCAGTTGTCACTATGGTAACACAGGTGCAACGTATCAAGCTTGCATAAGTTTCTAATCTCAGTCCTCCTCTTTGATTGAGTTAAGTTTGTCAAGCTTACAGTCGAAGGAAATCAACAAAAGAGGACTTGCCAAAGGGGAATGCGACCTGAAAATGCAGGTAAAGAAGAAAAGTAGAAGTAGTTATCCTGGATTAATGAAAAGGAAAATCAGAGGCAGTTCTCAGAAGTATTTCTTGGCAACTGCTTATTTTAATTCAAGCATTAATATCAAGTAATAGCCAGGGAGTGTACCCTCTATGACCAAAGTGACAAATTTGAACATATAAATAGAGGATGGCCATTTCCTTAACATGTTTACTGACTAATGCTATTCAGACAACGAAGTATACAAAAAAGAAGAAAGCAAACTGTAGAAATAGATGTTATAGACCAGGTTTTGCTTGCTTTTTTCCTGGACAGTCCCATTACACCTCTTGAGTCTGTTTGCATGAGAAAAGCACTGGCTCTAAATCAGTGCAAGACACACACAATTACTTAATTCCACCCTGAAGGTTCATATATGGCAGTGATACAGTGGCCCTTGTAAAATACTGGAGAATCTCTTTACTACCTCAAAAAAAAAAAAAAAAAAAAAAAAAGCTGCATCATAATCTACATTTGTAGAAGATTTATTAGAAATGTGAACCGAAGTCAAGCCTTTTAGTGGTCTCCATTTTCTGGCTGGTAAATCTAATGGCAGGATAGTATTTCCAAATGCAATAGTATTGATCTGGGCAATGCAACATCAGTAAATTAAAGTCAGCTTTAAAAAATCTCTTCATGCCAACTATAAAGGAGGGATATGCAACAAAAGACCACAGACCAGATATTTAAAGTGACACTTTGAATCAGGGCTATACAGAAGAAAATACAATGGAATATGGCAAAGATTCAAAGGCTTAGAAACATTATTTGTTTCAAAAAAAATCATTTCTCAGAGTCCAAGATCAAACATTCCAGAAAGTTATTAGATGGTGTTGTGGGCTCAAGGTCAACACAACACCACTAACAAGACATAGGTTATGGGGTTTTACTACAGAAGCATCTAGCAAATGCACAAGGTTTTTATTTAGCTTGCAGTGTTTCATGATAAAAACTACAATTCTGCATCAGTTCTGTGCTCTCGCTTTTGGCACTCAAGGCAAGCAAACAAACCAATCAATAGTTTCAGGGGAAGAGAGCCATCCCATATCACACTAAAATTCTTTCAGACTCCTGTGCAACAGAAGTCTCCCTTTAGAAGTCTGCACATCCTCCCTTCCTAAACTGAGGGGAAAAAGAGCTTCTTGTATTCTGTCTCAGAAGGGTTATTATTAACTGGCTGACAGCAAGGCAATGTTAACTTAAAATGCTATTTTCTAGGCCTGGAAAACTGTGAAAGGAGGAGTGGAGAGATGGTGAAGAGGGATCAGTCCATGTATCCCAAACTGACTTTTTGGAAACAGGATTCAAAAACTGGATCAACTGAAAATTTTCCTGTTGAAATAATAAGAAACAGGAAAATACAAAGATATATGTAACCTAGAGTCTCCAAAATAAATCCCTGGACACACTGAAGAAAAATAAATGTCTGGAAGATATCAGTGTTTTAGGATTCAAGCTTATCCTGCAATTACACAAAAAGCCTGGAGTTAATAGTTAAATCTAAAGGAAGGTGCATACACTATACATTTGTCACAAGCTAAAGAGTCAACTAGGGAGTTTTACTTAATTTAACTTATTTCCAATCAACACAGACTTTTGATTACTGAGTCTGTTGTTGAGGAAAACAAAAAAAAATCCAATACAGTCAAACAGGCATGTAAGAAAAGACCTTCTCCCCACACCCCAGTACAACACCACTGCTCTCCCCTTCTCAGCCTCTATCTCATTATTTTTATGAGGTTGAGGTCAGTGCATAACTGTTGCTTTCTGCCATTGCTTACTTCTGACTTGTTTCCCTCCACTACTCTCCACTGACTATGGCTCTTGACAGGCCACGGTCTCTCAGGGTTGTGCCTGCTATAGCATGGGTCCTTCATAGCCTAACAGTTACCATCCAAGGTATGCCTGCTCCAGCATGGAGTGTCTCCTTCCAAGACAGCATCTCCAGCTGTGTACCCCACAATGTCTCCTTCCACGTCTTCTCCAAGTTAATGTCACCATTAATTTTATTTCCTTAGCAAATTCTTCTCATGTAGCTCATTTTCACCTGTATTTATCAGAAGGGTTATATCTCGAAAAAGTCATACACGTTTCTTGGAAATGGTGTAAGAGGGAGACCTTATTAATGTGCTCTTAGGAAAGGAGGTATGAGTGCATGCCTTTACAGACAACAAAAGCAAAATCTTCATGAACTGAGTATAAAATGGGTTCTCTTAATTCTATTCTTGATGGATACAATGGCTGTTTCTTAGGGTAGTCCTTTAAAGACCTCAAACTGGGAATAAGCCAGATACAAAATCTGCTGCAAACATTAAAATAGGTTCTATAAATGAACGTTAAAATACAAAGGCGCATTGAAAATAGCCCAGAGGGTATCTAGATTTGACCCTGGAAATCAATGAGCAAACTTTAATAGTATTTAATAAATAGACTGTGCCATAACCAGCAATAGAATATAATCAGTAAGTAATCTCCAGAATTTAGGGGTACCAATTCATAATTGCTTCTACCTTTTCCTCTCGTAACACAATCTAGCTACCCTATTTTCAATTTGGCTACCACAATCACATATTCTACTTATGTTACAGAGTTAATTGAACATATCTTAGAAGGTCTTAAGGGCAACTATTTCTGTGCTACTCTGCTCTTTCCTAACATGAATTCCTTCATGGGCAAAGGAATACTATTATTTCACTGTTTATTTACACTGATAACAGTACAGTGGGAAAAACTACAGGATTAAAACCCCTTACATTATTTTTCTTCTGATTTTATATTCTATCAATATGCATAACTGTCCATGTTTCAGCCGGGAGACAGTTAGTTTTATTCTTGGCGGCTGGTACAGTGCTGTGTTTTGGATTTAGTATGAAAATAATGTGGATAACATACTGATGTTTTAGTTGTTGCTAAGTAATGTTTACTCTAAATCAAGGACTTTTCAAGTTTTCTATGCTCTGCCAATGAGCAGGTGCACAAGAAGCTGGAAGGGAGCAGAGACAGGACAGCTGACCCAAACTACCCAGAGGGATATTCCATACCATAGAAAACCATGCTCAGTATATAAAACTGGGGGAAGCAGCAGCAAGGGGGGGATGTTTGGAGTTATGGCATTTATCTTCCCAAGTAACCATTATGTATGATGGAGCCCTGCTTTCCTGGAGATGGCTGAACACCTACCTGTCCAAGGGAAGTGGTAAATGAATTCCTGATTTTGCTTCACTTGCACACACAAGCTTTGCCTTACCTATCCAACTGTCTTTACCTCATCCCACAAGTTTTCTCACTTTTACTCTTTCAATTCTCTCTCTCATCCCACCAAGCAGGGAGTAGGCAAGTAGCTGTGGGGTGTTCAGTTGCCGTCTAGGTTAAACCACAGCGATAACACACAAAATGCAAAACTATCTCACCATAAACAGATGCATAAAATAGCGTAGTTTGGATATGTTAAAAAAAAAAAAACTTAAATAAGATACATGCCCCAGGAAAAAGCAGATAGTAAAGTGCTACACCATGCTGGAGTATGCTTGCATGGTCTTTGAGAAAAAACAGTTAATTGGTGACAGGGTGAAAACAGTAAGATTTAGTATCTGCTTTGCCAAAGGAAGACAGAACCATAATAAAAGGGTAGCCCTTAGAAGGACGAAATTAATCAAATTGGTATAGTGAGATCAATGAAAGATTTGTAAAAACACATGAACACTGAACAAATGTGAGGTAGCAGGGAATTAGACACATGACTCTTTCCAGTCTGGGACATGGTGATGCGTTTGTACAAAGTGCACCAGGCATGAAGGACTGGAAGTCTTTGTGCTTGGTTGTTAGTCACTTGTTCAAAATGCACACAGGGACATTCTCTGATAATTTGTAAATTCTGTGTAAGTGGTTGTAGTCTGTATAGCTTTTTCACACTCTCTCCATCTATTTTCCATTACTTAAGAGAAATAATTCAAACTGGTTTAACCATTTTTGATTACTAGATTTTTTAATGTGTTAGCTGTGGTCACTGTTCTACCTCTTTTACAAGGCCAAAGCACCTTATGATTACTAGCTAGTGCTCCTAGGACCATTTCCCAGACCAACATAAATCAACAGAACACCCCATATCATCCCAAACCAGCCTCTAGACATCCAACAGTCACCCACCCAGTTCTCACCATCTTCTGCTCTAGGTACAGGTGTATATCATTAAAACTCAATACTTAAAACTATAACAAAACACGATACCGCATTTCAAGCACTTTTCTCCAGAAAAGAAAAAGATACGATACACAATGTCAGTTATGTTGCTTAAACTATGAAGAGGTATCACCATAGGACCCAAGGTACACAAAAGAAAATCCAAGCTGAAAATTCACAATTTCTCCCCATAACTGTTTAGTTATGCAGCAGAAAATACCTTCAAAGTTTCTATTATCCTCTCATACATGAAGAGGTAAACTTTACGCAATCATCCAGTAACTATGCCATGACTTCATTTCAGATAGGGATGGCATTATAGCATAGCTAAAAAATTCACATTATTCATACATACACATACATATTTTACAAATCTACCTATACACATACACACCCACCCATCCCTCTGTGACACCCTTCCTTCAGGCCAGACCTCTATACATTGGAGCATTTTTGTCAGGAACTCAAACAAGCTCAAATAACTACACATTTCAGGACTGAATTCTATATACATTAAAGTTTTCTGAAGAGACAATCAAAATGTGGACTCTATGAAGCATGGATACACAGAACTATAGGTAGAGACTTAGCTTAACATTTGAAAACAAAGTATTTATGTTCAAACATGTTTGCAACCATGTAATATCAGCAAGAAAGGTGCCACACTGAGTATATCCTCACAAAATACTATCTGAAAACAGAATGCATTTTCACTGTAATGAAATCACTTTAGCTCCAAATTGCGTTCCTCACAGAAATCTTAATTAAATTAACATTGAAACAGGCATAACACTGGCTGAAGGGAAAACGGCACACACTCCCATCTCTGCCTCAGTGGTCTTTGCTTGGACAGTGCTCTTCCTCTGCAGAATTATGCCTAAAACTAAGAGAACAGGATGTGCTGCCTCTATTGGTCTCACTCCCTTCTGCATCCCTATACATGTCTTAACAGAATAAACTAGTTTTTACCCAGATTCCTGACACTATTGAAACGAGCACTTCTTTCATACGCTGTCACTAGAGTTTAGCACATTAACTATGGGTACCTATTGCTTTTGTAGCTCAGAGGTGAGAGTATTTCAACACCCTGTGGAACAAGACAAGTATAAGCATACAAAATAAGATTTTCTTCTTTCATCTGACCTTTTCGTTTATAGCAGGAAATGGGTGGATGCCTTTTAACCTCTCTCCCCTCTTGCCCATTTATAAGTTCTCTTCTAGTATACACACGCCCCCTTCTTTTTTGTCCTTCTTGGGAGATTTTTCTTGGTGATGAATGAACTAAGAGAAATTGAAAACATCAGCTGAAATAAGCATTCAGAAAGACCAAATGTTTATGGAAAAAAAAGTACCCACAGTGTTCCAGATCTTGATTCAGAACTCAACCTGCTCATTTTTTTTTTCCTTCTATCAGGCTTTGCTTCAGGTTCATCTTTAATCCAAAACCTTTGCAAACAAACAAAGAATCTTTCATACGGGCAAATTTAGAATTTATGAAAAGTGAAGTTTGTAATAGAATGCTCAGTTGTGGAGCTCTTTGCCGTGATAGTTAGGTTTAACTGGATTAAAAAATGATGGAGTATTCCTGTTACCCATTTAAATGCTCAGTTATGAATATTAAAAAGAGATGACAGGAGTTCTGAGAAGATAATAAACTGACATGCTTTTAGGCTTAAGCTAATTTTAATGGGGATTTAGCAGAAACCCCCACTGTGAACAGGTCATTCCATAGTACCTTTCCAAAGGTTTTCTTATGTCTCCTTGTGAAAGCAGCTTATGCTCAGCCATCCCGGGGACAGCTATTTCATCCCGGGGACTTGCTGATTTTATTACCAAATAGTAAGTTTTGTGTATCAAAAAGCAGAATGGCTATATCAGATATCAGGGATCACTTAACAGCAAACAAGCAGAAGATGCCTGTGCAGAACAGAAAGTGAAGATCCTGGGTAATATCCAGTTAAAAGTTTTCTACATGAGTGCAGGTTGTTAAAAAAATGCCTGGAGAAACCAACATGGGAGAAATAGCTCAGGTGGTAAAAGTTGCAGTTAGAATTAGGAATTGTATTATTTCTTTTAAGCCTGCAGTGAGATGCTGTTTTGTCAACAAGCCAGGAGCCAAAGAAAGGATGAGGCCTGAGTCACAAAAATTTATCAGGAAATTAAGGTAGTCAGACAGGGTAAGCAAATTAATTCCTTTTGTTTGATGTGTGGTAATTGCAGCTTCTCGGTAATCCACAAACAACCAAAATGGGGTTGAACTGCACAGACAGGTACAGAGGAGATGACTGCAAGACAAAGTGAAGGTTAGCTGCACATATTCCTTTCTACCTCAGTTGTGTAGATTTTCATTCTGTTACTTCATGCACACTCCCTCAGAAGGGAGGGCATCCCAGCAGGCAGTCTGACAGTTACAGCACTTCAGAGGCCCAGTCACACATCCCAAAACTCCCTTGTTCAGCTAATTTCCACCACCACCACCCCACCCACCCCCAGGGCTTTTTCTTCAGGCAAGCACACTGGCATTTGCAAGGAAGCCAAGTCAGCCACAAGTGGAGATAACAAGAGTACCTCAAGAGAAAGGATGACAGCTCAAACAATAGATGAGCACAGAAAAACAGCAAACCATTTTTAAAAAGTCAGGAGGGGAAGCTGTCAGTTTGATTAAGGGTCTGCCCTGGATTTGACTGGGGTAGAGTTAATTTTCTTCCTAGTAGCTGGTACAGAGCTGTATTGTGGATTTAGGATGAGAATAATGTTGATGACACGCTGATGTTTCAGTTGTTGCTGAGCGGTGCTTATGCTAAGTCAATGACTTCTCAGCTTCTCATGCTGCCCTGCCAGCGAGAAGGCTGGGAGGCAGAAGAGGCTGGGAGGGGACACCGCGGGACAGCTGACCCAAGGGATATTCCATACCATATGACATCATGCTGAACAATAACACCAGGGAGGAGCAGGGGCTGGCCAGGGGTTGACAGCCTACTGCTTGGGGACTGGCTGAGCATTGGTCAGCAGACTATGAGCAATTGTGTTGTGCATCACTTGTTCTGTATATTCTTTTATCATTACTATTATTATTGTTTTCCCTTCTATTTCTGTCCTATTAAACTAACTTTATCTCAACCCACAAGTTTTACATTTTTTTCCAATTCTCTCCCCCAGCCTGCTAAGGGGGAGTGAGCAAATGGCTGTGTGCTGTGTGGTGTTTAGCTGCCTGCCAGGGTTAAACCACAACAGGGTCCTTGTATTCTGGCTACATTATCAGGTAGACACTTTCACAAGGAAATTTCCTGGTCACTTAAGTGTTCTTGTTTTGAGGTGTAATGGGGCTTCCATTTAAACATAAAGGATCAAGACCATGGTTTAATAAACAGAAGTTCACTAGCTATACCCTACATACATACAGAGTCTCAATACAGTATGAAGTTGTGCTCCAGTCACAACCAAGAAATAGCTTTTAAATTGCTACTTCAGGAGATGGTAATAATCTAGATGCAAAACCAGACAACTTACCACAGGTCACAAAAGCATCCCCTGCTTATGGTCTACTGTTAAGTAACCACTGACATCTGATATAGCCATAGGCATTCTTTTTTTGATATACAAAAGCTATGGGACAGTACGTTAGACCATAGCGAGAACAACCTAGATGTGCCATGACTAAAATCAGTAAGTTTATCCCTGGTAGCTAAACTGTGTCTAATAATTTTCCCATTATACTAATACTTGCTACTGACATTAGAAAGAGGGTAGATTTTTCAGTACAGATCTCATTGTGAGATTGGAGGAAATTAAGGATGTGTGTAGTATGCAGCCACAATAATGTATTTTGAATCAACTTGTCAGGCACAAAATTCACATGACATTTGTGTTCCTGAGCTTTTCCTGTGAAATCTGATGCCTCTGCGTAATGTGAGTAGAGAACCAGATCCCTTTATTACCATTTTCTGTGCATCAAAATGAGGTCTATTACAAGGCACTTCAACTAAGACCCCTTATGTAACTCCAGTGCCAGGGGTAAGCATCAGCTGTTTACACATAATGACTACAGTCATTTGGGGAAGCAGTAACACAAATCTAGAATCATAAGAGATTTTACTTTCCCTTTAGGGGCATTTAATCAACTTACCTTTCAAGGCACAGTCCCAAAGCCCAGCTCTGCTCCTTCCATATTTTTGTTTTATTCACAAGTTCACTACTTTTGAAGGCCTGATTTATTCTCTGTAGTTCCTGCCAAGTGCCCCAGCTTCCTAATCTTTAGCTTTCACAGTAATCTTAGCAAATACCTACACAATATTTAAATAAGCAAAATCATTTTTGCACAGACCATCTTAACACCCCTATTATCTAAAATTATTATTTGTTATATAGCAACATTCAGCAAAGGTCACAACTGTTTTTTTAGATGTCATTACATACATTTCCATCATCCTACCAAAGCACACTATTAGACCATCAGATCTTTCATGCAACAGCCTCTGCTCTCCTTTTATTTTCCTGTGAATGAGCAATGTCTAGCATAACAGTCCAGTTCCATGACTGGGGACTAATTGTCATGCTAAAGTTGCCACATTGCCACAATACTGACCAATTTTTCAAAAATATCAATCAGTTCATCAAATCAATCGATATTGTAACAGAACTTTAAAACAAGTAACATAGATCTTTAACAATGAAAGTAAAGAATAGTTCATGTAGTTGCAAAAATACCTGATTTTTTTCATTCTGTTATAATGTACTAGAAGTTTGAGGACCAAAAGAGAGGATTTATATCATTAAAAAGTTAGAGTAATAAAATTGAAAACCTTGCAGTCAAGACGAGATTAAATTAAATACTTCAATTTATCTCAGATTTTCTTAAGGTCATATTTTCTAATTGAAATTACTTGTCAGCCCTGACATGGAAGTTGTGTTATTTCTTCATCAATTTGAATTTGCAGTTTTCCGTGTAGCATATTTGGCTGAAAAGTTCAGCCCAGATGTAACAATTGATTAATTTAGCAATGAGAAAGGCCTGACTCATATCTTGACTAATTGCTCTGTTTGCATTAGTCACTTTAATGAGCAGACAATCTTACTGATATATCCACAGTACTGTCGGCTCCTCTCTGTGTATGCTATGGTGCACAAGAGGAAGGAAGAGACATTTTGAGTACTGTCACAAGGAAACTTTTTGGCTTTTAATGTCAGTGCAGAAATGCAGTTTCTGTATGCGTCACTGGAAGACTTGGTTGAGAGTTCAAGCATGACAAAAAGAACCCCAACACCTTCTTTGCCCAGAGACTCTGTGGAGTCTCCATCCTTTGAGATACTCAAAGTTTGGCTTGTCATGGTCCTGAGCAACTTGCTCTGTGTGACCTTGCATTGAGCAGAAGGGTGAGACTGCACAATCTCAAGTACTTTCTGCCAACCTCAGCAGTTCTGCACTTCTCTTTGATTCATGCATTTCCCTTAGAAAAAAAACCCAACAAACAAAACCAAAAAACCAAACCAAAAAAAAAGTATCAGCTTTCAAATCTCAGGTTTTCCTCCCCAAGGGCATTTAACTGTTTGTTTGTTAGGCAGCCTTTAGATTACACTGGAACAGATGCTAATCACACAAGTGAGCACTTTAACCTCTATACCACAGAATCATTATCCTATTTTTGATACTTTTATGGCACAATGATGCTTGCACTGTTGGGTGCACAGTGATCCAGTTTTATTAAAAATATTGAGGGTGTTTTCAACCAATGTGTTCTGTAACATGCTACTTTTCCACCTCCCTGTTAGCTATTGGCCAACTAGTACTCAAGAGATAAACAGGACAACTGATATTTTCTGCTCACATGGGCATCTTAAAGAGGTGTACCAATTAGCTACAACCAACAGGACTATTTAGATTTCTAGCTTTGGGAAGCACCAAAATCTTCTCGTTATAAAACACACATGTGCCTCACATTTTCATGCTTACTCGTGTTTTTAATATTTAACACACTGTCTTCTGTCTCTCACTGAACAAATGATATTGCTCTATTTCCATTTCTACTCATTTTGCCATGGTGTTGTAAAGCTCATTTTAGACATAGAAGTATTTCCCACTCAACTTAATAGGGATTTATGTGCATTGTAAATCTCACTTTAGAGACAGGTGAAAAAGAGTTAGGCAGAGCAGTGTTCAGCATTGCTGCACTGGATCTTGCTTACATAGACCTGGGACAGCTATTGCTGAAAGTTAATAGTCAACTTTTCATTTTCAATAGGCCAAAAGTAACATGTGGGGTTTTTTAAAACACAAGGATATCTTTAATATTTAATATAATTATTGTCTGAGCTGCTTCAATTCTTAATAGCATTATTTACATGTAAGTCAATTTTATAAAGCTCAAGCTTCCATTTAAATAATTCTACAAACTGCACATGGTCACAGCTGTGCCTTCTTTTCCTTAACAAAGGGTAAGTCAGAAGTCACCTAAAGTGATTTGGTTTCCATTTGGTTTTTTTTGTTTGTTTGTTTGTTTGTTTTAAAGGGCAACTGGAAGTTGTAGAGGCATGCAATCTGAATGGTTTTCCTTTCTATTATGATCTCCCACTACTGAAAAAAAAAACCAAAACCAAACAACCCACCCAAAACCAAAAACAGACCACAAAATAAACAAAAAAAACCCACCAAACAACTTACTTCTGCAGAAAATATATTACAAGCAAGGTTTGCAAGTCAGTAGCTGTGACTATTCTGGTAACAGAATTATTTCACCATGCTCATGACTTACATTCTCTTGAATGCAAGTTCTTGGGATAGCCCTGCCATTGTTCTGTTTCTCTTATACATCTTCTACCACATTACAGTTGAAATACAGCTGAAATCAGGTATTATCACAGTTTACATATATTCTGTAAACTCTCTAAAAGGATATTTAGACCTAATTCAACGTCAGTAAATTTCAGTTTAAAGCTGGTTAAGGAAAAATGAAAACCCACCACTTTTTATCACAAACAAAACTCTGAAAAACATGGGCTTTGCACATCGGTGCCGATTTCAGCAAAAGTTTGTTTTAAAATAAAACCAGGTAACATTTAAATGCATCAGCACAGACTATTTCAAATTCCCAGAAGTGAAAAATTCAATTTTTTTCTTAATTATTATTGTTAGGATTATAGCATGAAGAGGGATACTTAGATTCCCCCCTACCATAATGTTTCTATCAATCCCAAATAATTTCTTTTTCCTCTCTGAAAAAAAACACTCTCATTAAGACTTCGTGCTGGCAGATTACTTCCAATAGGAATGCAGACAAGTTTTCAAATGCCAAAGTCCACCACAACATCAATTTTTTTCTGCTGCACAGCTAGCCAAGCTAGTGGGAAACTCTGTAGCCCTCGCATGCGGGGCTGCCTTTCAGTCAGCCATGTTTAATACTCTTACCTCCTTTTTAACTCAACTCATGACCTTTTCATGTGCACTGTCCATTGCAAATTCATTACTAACCTACTCCATAACTACGCACCAGCGCCAGTGACACAACACTGATGCTGAATACCCACACTACAAGGCTGTGTTCCAAAGATCTGAGAACCTGAAAAAACACCACCAATTCAGAAGTTAATTTAAATAAAGACTTTTTAAGGGGCAGGAAAGAAGAGAAACGGTGGGAGACACTAGGTTTACATGGATATTTTCCATTTTTAATATCTAAAACACAAATTTCCTCCCTGAGCAAATACATACCTGTCAGTTACAAAGAGTCAGTGGTAGCACCTTACATCTGAAAGAAGCTATTTGGCCCTGGAGACAGATGTAAATTAATCGAAGTTCAGAGGTGTTGTATTGCACAGTGTATTCCCATCTTTCTTATCGTAACATTCCTTGGATATTTTTATGCAGCTGCTATAGTGTATGTGCTCAAATGAAGTATTTTGCAGGCCCTTGCAGAATAAAAAACAACCAACAAACCCCAAAACACACCTTTAATGTATCCTGAAGACATGTACACACAACACTGTAAAGCTTCCTGCATTTAAGGAATGCAAGAAAGGAGTAAACCCCTTGATGATACGTACCCTAGCAAAAGCAAAAAAAGCCCAAAACTGTTCCTTGAGTGCCTTTATCATTTAATGACTAAAACATGGTATAAGAATTATTGGTGCTAAAAACCCACTAAGGAAACTACATTCTTTAGAACCACTCACTGACACCCTGTCCATTCACATACGTGCAAGTATCCCTCACTTACAGCACTTTTTTTTTTGTTTGTTTGTTTTAAAACACAGCTCCCAGAGGCAGGTTTCATCTACTTTCTCCTTTTACAGAAAGGTCAGTAACTGTACTATTTCTGTTCTATTCTCAGTCCAGTCACTTCTACTCTGAGCATCCATGTCTCATCTTGTCTGTTTAGATTTCATGCTCCTAAGAGTATAATCTATACCTCACTTGATATTAAGTTTTAAGAGATTAAAATGCTGGTGTTCTCTAGGTAACTCAGTCTAGTCTGCGCTTGCTCTGAACCACAAATTCCAGATTAAAGACGTTTCCGCCAGACAAGGGAAAACCCAAATGAGGCAAGTGTAACTAATACTATGAGCTTGAGACAATTATAAAAACTGCACATAAGAAAAGGAGCATTTTATTAATAGCACCAGACAGACAGAAAAATACAGTAACCTGGAAAAAAGCTGCACTTTAAATATCCAAATAGAGTGTGACACAGCAGCAAAATATCAGCCAAATCAGCAATGAGAAACTAATTTGTTAGCCATGCTTAGCCCGTCAAAGGGATGACTGATGACAGCCAGCAATGCCAATTGCTTACTCTGAATATTGGGAAGAATAAATCCTTGCAGCTAAAGTTTTTAATTTTTTTTCATTTTATATATATAGTTATGAAAATGACACTTCAGGCATATAGCTGAATGCAATATTAAATTTTTCTGCTTACTCTGCAGTGCATCAGATAAATTCTTCAGAAATTAGTTGCTATATTGGTATCATCTTTGCTCTTCTTATAGTTAAAAGCTGTGGCTGAACCTCAAGCACCCAAAGAAGTCCCAGACAGGCAGGAAAAACATTGCCTCACTACTGCGGCTTGTCTTTGGTTGCACCACCCATTTTTGGTTAACTGTCACTCACTGGTAATAGAAAGCATTTTATGAGAAGGAGGAATAAAAAGAACTGTCTAACTACAATAAAGTTTACTTTAAGAATGGAAACATACACTCAAACCCTAACACTTCATATAACTTCAGTTTATTCTAGGGAATTCATGCATTGCTTTTCATTCTCAATTTTGAGTATGAGGATGTAAACCTGGTTAGTGAAACCTTTTTTAGGCCTGTCATTTACATTCCATCCATATGTGCTCTGAATCCTCCACAAGCTATTATGTAAGGTCAAGGTACCTCTCTTCCCACTACACAATTCTGCTTACTTTTATAAGCTCCATCTGTCCTTTACCTTATCCTTCTCTAATGTGGTTAGAAATGCCTCACTTGTAACACTAAGCTTAATGCTCTTCTGTCTCTTTACCAGCCAGTTCCTGTATCTGGATGCCATTCCTCTTCAGGTAGAGCAGACTACTGTAACCACTTCCAAATTCTTTCAGTAGCTCTACTTTATCTATATAGACAAAAATATGGATGTCTCAAGATACCAAGTTTTTCCAGCAAGTAGCATCTTGTCAGTGGAGGAATGCAGATGGCCAGGTGTACATGATGCTGTTCTGTGTAGCTACTTCCTATGGAACCTTGGCCAGAATCCTTGTCTGATTTTCAGAACTTTTTAAAGAAACAATTCTGCCTGCTGTGCTGGGAAGCTGGACTTTGCTGAAATTGTGATATTGCTGCCTGGTGTAGGGAAGGTCATGCTGATAGGAGTGAAAACTTCTGTAGTAAATGGATCAAACAAAAATTTCTGAGCCAGAAGGAATAAAAGCAACCTCTGAGCTCATACCATTAAAAGCCAAATGAAAAGCCTGACCAAGATTTCCTGCAAGTTCAGCAGTTCCCTCAAATCCTTTCATTTAGAAAGAGCAGAGAAATTCCCCCAGCCTGCTGCTTTGGATACAGTAGGGAGTGAAGGAGAGAGAACATGGACATTGTTTACTTAATAGACTAGGCTCAGATAGTCTACTGATAAGGGCATAAAGGTGGATAGATTGTTGGAGAGCCTGTCAGTCTTAATCCATGAGCCATGGCAGTGCTACTGTTAAGAAAATAAATAATTACAGCACACACTGGTAAGGTGAAGTCATGACCTCATTCCCAGAGCTCAGCACTGGTCTTAGAATCATATAATTGTTTAGGCTGGAAAAGGCCTTTTAAGATCACTGAGTCCAACCGTTGACCTAGCACTACCATGCCCACCACTAAATCATGTCCCTTATTGCCACATCTACAAGTCTTTTCAATATGTCCAGAGGTGGTGACTCATGTACTTCCCTGGACAGCCTGTTCCAACACTGGATCTGCTTGTTTGCACTGCATTAGATTGTGGGCATCTTGGGGCTGGCACTTCAGGATAGCCAGAATTACCACCAGCGTTCCAGCAGCACTGTTTTATAAAAATGGTTCTTGCATCTCTGTATTAGTGTAAATGTTTGCTGGTCATCCTCACAGCAACAAGGTAAGTTAATTATATGCTACATACAGGAGAACTGGAGGTCTGAGTAGCTTTATATTAATTCACAAACTAAGTAAACTCCCTGGTTATAGATCTGCTGATGCTCTTGCTGCATCAGTCACTAGTCTTGGCCACACAGCACTCATTTCAACAAGAACCTGCAGTTTCTGACTCCCTGGAGAGTAAACTAGTAGACCTAATAAAACTCCTAGGCACCAGAAATTAGGTGAGAAGACAAGAATTACCAAGTCAATAACTGAGATTACATCATGAAGCATTTAATAGAGCTCACCATGTTTGAAGGCTTCTAAGACTGCCCATGCTGATCCACACATCTTTTTGAACAGCAAAATAACTCTAAAGCTTGCACCGTTGCCAAGTTTTCACTGAAACCTGCCCATCAGCAGAGCAAGATGCTTCAGTGATGAGTGTTCCATATTTTTATGAGCAAAACAGCATTATTACTGAGATGAGCATTCATATTTTAGTAGAATTCATATTTTAAAAAAACCAACAGCAATAATAGTGTAAAATCTGATGACAAGTTGCATGGTACATTAATGTTTTCTATAAACAAACATCCAAGAAGTAAAACATATGCTAATGCAGAAGAAGATTTTATACCCATACCTGCCAAAAATAGGTGGAAAGAATCCAAAGAATTCTGAAAAAATCCAAGGCCTTTATGAAAAGCACATTTCTTCTAAAACACGCCAGGGGATTAGCTGGGATCCAAGATTTCACCTGAGATTTTAGCTCAGTTCTGTTAGCTATATCAATTGCACACATGAAATAGTAGAGAGATATTTTCTGCTCTGATAACCTGTCTAAAAGGTAGAAGACGGGTTTTCCCCAGGGGAGGGAAAAAAAAAAAAAAAAAGAAAAAAGAAAAAAAGAAAGTAAGTAGTGAAGTGGTCTAATAGTTAGACAATGAGACAGTCCCCTACCACAGCCAGGAATAGACAAAGCCTGAGGATTAGAGTCCCACAATTTAGTCTTAAAACAACCCAAACAACACCACCATAATTTAAGATTTCCTTCCCATATTTGTATTTTAAAAGGTAGATCATATATATGCATTCTTTGCTTTGTCAGTTCTAGAAAGATGACCAAAATATTGTCAGGGAAAAGTACATTCTGTCTTGCTGAAAAGCTCCAGTAACTGGCTCAAGCTGCTTCTCCATCTTCTGCCCCCAATCTACACTGTACAAACAAGATGAGGTCTTGTATTGAAAAATCAATTTAAAAAGTTAACCATCAGAAAAAAAATAATAAAACATTTAATATTCAGAAAAAATAGCGTTGAGCAGCTACTTACTAGAAAGGCAAGCATTTCTAGACTTCATGACCCTAGCTTTGTAACAACAGACCCTAGCTTTATAACAACATTAGTAAAAAAAAATAAATATCTGATATCTGTAAGGAAATGAAGACTTCTGCATGATTAAAAAATAAAATAAAGATCAACAAGTAGGTAAAATGCAATGACCGATACTTGTGTCAGAAACAGACTGTGGTATATATGAACTACTCTTTTACACCAGACAGTACTGCAACTTCTCTCTCCTACACCTGGCACATAACTCACTGATGTGTAACATCAATATTAAATTTACTGAGCTTTCACAGGTAGGAGAATACATCATCAATTCCACAGCCACTAATGAACACAATATTTCTCCATTAACTTCAACAGATATTAAAGTCCAAAGTCTTATTATATTTAGGTTTCCTCACTGAAATCTTTAACTTTATTTTTTATTCCCTCAAGAGATTTTTATTAATCAGAAGTATAGAGGACAAACTGAGCCCCTCCACATACATGCTTTGAACATAAGCAATTCAACAATACCGTATTATTTTGGATAAAAGCCTAAAGCAGAAACTTTAGCTCATGGAGCATGTAGTTGAATATGAACCTCAACATCCAACTTATAACTGCTGCTCTTCTACTTTATGTTAATGCTTTTTTCAGTTAGCACTCTATTAAGTTTCATGCCTGTAGAAACATTATATTCATATCATTGCACTGTAGCTTTCAGTCACTCTAGTAACTATGCTGACAATATATCATGTCTGAGAGCGAAGGATGCCTCAAACCACAACACACTAGCTTTGGAAATAGGATTTGAATATCTAAATATATGGCAGATTCTGACTGCTTATGAAATACAGTAGTTTTGAAGAGTATCTTACAAAGACCCAACAAAAATCACCCTGACAAAGTGAAAGATGAGTCAGAACTGCCCAGCTCCTCAACTCCAACAGAAGCAAGAAATTGAACACAGCAAACTGTGGAACAACAAAGAAATATCATCTTGATTGTTGGCTAGCAAAAAAGTCTTAAAAGTAATTTTTCTACTTGAATCTAAAGCACTGTTGAGGAATCCAAGTTTAACCTTTGCTTTTCTGTGTTTTGCAGAAATAGTACAGGACTAATAGGAATGAGAAAGGCTCAGACTTCCTCTTGCCCCTTCATATAGGCAATTTTACGGGGTGCACATTGCAAATCATATGGTAGGGAATGCATTATATGAGACAGCAGAGTAGGACCTCTGAACTATCTGAGCAGATCTTTTAGTTTCTTATCACCTCCTACCCCCATGCTTCTGCCACAACACCAACCACCTCCTCTGTTCATAGCACAGTACATCAGCCAGCAACCTAAATCGGGCACAGGATGTTGTAGTGACTGGAACGTGCTGAGGGGTTAAGATTAAGACTATGCTGGTGACAGCACCACAACAAACAAAAACCCAACAAAACAAACCCTTTCATTTCCTTCCAGGAATACCTACCCTGGACCTTTGCATGCATGCACACAGGTGCACAAAAAAACCCCTCAACTAATTCTGAAGCTAAGTATAACTTCAGAACGAGCAGAAGGCCAGCATCTCCTACACCATTTACAGACAATATTTGCTAAAAATTTCAAAGATAGCCTCTGCAATGTTGTGACCACAGTCTGGATTTAGAAAATCCAAAACTTCTCTAGTAAATCCACCAACAATTTTATATGGACATAGAACAAAGGTGAAGGATAGTTTTTGGACTTTTTTGTCAAAATTCATAGAAGAGATTTGTAGCAGGATTTAATCTCCTGCAATAGGAACATTTTTTGAATAAACATGCCTGCCGCACATCATTTTGGTGATGAAGATGACATTTATGCAGATTGTATGCAAAGATGTCAGTCTATTAAGCTACATTAAAATACCAGGTTCCACATATCCAAAAAAAGAAAATTAAGGCAGCAGTCGTAGGAATCAGAGATATCTTTGCAACTTTTGTCCCATAAAGATAGTAACAGTATGCAGTGGAACTTCTGTGTTAAGTATAGTTATAGAGGATATTTATGATTACAGATGGATAGTAAATACTTCATACATCTATTGAAATTAAAAATATCTCAGTTTAAAACATTTACAATGTCTTACCTCAGGGAAAACTAGGCATACCCTTTCTTTCCAGAGATTTCCACAAGCAAAAGGCTCTTTACCCTAAATAGCACTGTAATAAACATTTGCCACAACAAAGTTTATGCACTTGACTCATCCTTAGTTTTAACTACCATAGCAGAAGATTTAACATATGTGCATTATTTTCCTCATCCTCCACAGGGTTTGGAAGTCAGCTCAAGAAATCTGCCCTTTCTGTTGCATTATGTCTCAAAATTCAGATTACTCGTTACTCAGCTGGCTAACAAACCCTTCATTACTTATGAAAGCATAAAATAATAGGTAGTAACTGTTATGAAACTCTAACAAGGCATTCAAAAGGTTTTGTTTGGTTTTCTACGTGAACCTGGTAAATTTGAAAAGGATTCTGCATTTCACACACACCCAAAAAATAAAATAAAATTCTAGGTATCTTCTCCCTGTCCCCAAGCCAAAGACGAAAAAGTTACAGAACTAGATTTATAACTACTTAACATAACTACTTGGAGTCTGGATCCATTCTGGAATGCTGAACTGAAAAATAAAAGGTTTTCTAATAAATCAATAGTTTTGAGGCCAAAGACTACTGTCATGCAGTATTTCTGTGAAACCAAGTGGCAATAAAACCCTTAGTTTTTCACATAAAATGTCATATTTTCCTTACTTTCATTTAAGCCAGATATGAAAGAAACAACACTAGTCCAACAACTTTTACACTTCTTCATTTTTCTCATCTCCTAACAGTTCTTTAGCTTTCAAAAAATAAAGAATCACTTCCAGGATATGCATATATATGAAATTGAAAGAGATAAAGCAAAAAAGTTAAAGATCATCCTCATGCCTTCCAGGAAATACAGACTTTACAAAATACCACATGAAGTTTAACTTCCATACTTTATATTCAGAATTATGAGATAAAAACCTGAATCATTTTTTTTCCTCTTGCTACCATCTGACTCTATATATGAAAAAACCCAGATTTCATTACCTTTTTGGTAGAAAATGGTTTTCTTACAACGATAAAAAGATAACAATGAACAAAATTTGCAAATGCACAAATTGCTACATGATCCAGCACAGATACAGACCCTCAAGGGCCAAACTTTCAGGTATTACATAGGAGGGGAAAAGGATTAAGCATGACATATAACCAGTTCCAATGTATTAATACTAACCTCTTTGAACATCTTCTATCTAGTGTAAATAATAGACGACTTTTTCATTGATCAGAATGACAAACTGGAAGCTTTATTATATCCCACACAGTTTAATTTTCCACTGGAAAATAATTTGCTAAATAAGGAATGAAAGGACTTGAAGGAAAAAATAATTTAATGCAGGCTACATAATACAAAAGCTTTAAGCATAAGGCTGTCAGTATGTTAAATTTAACAGTCTAGCAATGATTCTCCCCAGTTTTAAAAACCCAACACTAATTCAGTTTTTAATCTCAAATGACCATGTCAGACTGTATAATCCAATCATGCTAATACAGCACCACATCACAAATGACCATGTCAGACTTCATAACCAAAATTACAGCACTTTTTTGCCCTTTTGTGTAACAGCAAAGGTCCTAAATAAGGAGGGAACAGGTCAGCTCTTGTGACATTCACCAATTTGCAGGGTTACAGAAATCAATCAAAAATTATCTAAGTCACTGCTGATGAAGCATAGGGACAGTAAATCAGCTGTCCATTTTTACAACACAGGCCACTCAAATTGGTCAGTGGTCGAACCTGCGCTAACCAATTTTAAAAAACCACAAAACCACAAAACAAACCAAACAAACCTAAAACAACCAAAACTAACCAAAACCCAACCAAAAAAATAACCCCCCAAAACAGAACACATACTAAAAACCTCACAAAAACAAATGAACCACACCATACTCCATGGAAACATATCAGGAATTAGAATTTACAATAAGCCCCCACTATGATATATCATGTAAAGAGAATTCCACTAGCTCTTTACATTTAATGGAAAGTGTTCATGGTGCTGTGTGTTTTGGCAGCCAGTGGGGATTGCTGGAAGTGGCTGTGACTGACACAGGGCAGTTCATGGCCTTCTCCCATGCAAACCAACTCACCTGCCCCTGCTACTGAAACCCTGCAATTTACACTCAATACATCCACCCCTTGCCTCTCTAAGGCATGTATTTAAGAACTGTTTGAATACGCAACCATTACAAGCTCTACTTTCAGTATCATCACACCCTTAATAACAACACAGAAAAACTGTTTGTCACTTGTATACACACTATTTGCACCTAGCAAACCAGCAAACTCCAACCCTAGGCCATGCCTGGTCCCAGTGTGGCCCACTCACTCCATCAGTGGGCAACACAGTCTCTGCTCAGGATATTTTACGTCACTCCACCCCACCACTCAAAGACAACTTTTCACACGTCCCCCTGCAGCATTTTTCCTGCATACACCCAAGCAGCAGCACCATGCACTCCTGTAAAGCTTTGGAGTGAGAGGGGGTGTTCCTACCTCTTTCAGAGGTGGCCAGAGCCAGCTGTGGCCAGCTTGTGGCCCCCTCCCACACTAGGCACTCTTACAGCTCCCTACCACCAAAACACTGCCATTAACGGCCAAGACACTGTCATACAACCCAGTGTGACATTTTCATGTGTAACATAACACTCTTTGGAACAATCAATAAAATGACTAAATGTTATCCATTACCAGGAAGGGAACAAGAAATACTGAAAAGAGTAGCTGGTTCAAAAAATCTTCTGTAGTGCTGCCAGGGTCCCAATGCTCTCCCAAACCACTAAATAATAAATAAAACATGATGGCTGAAGTAAGTAGCAAGCAGCACAATTGTGCAGCAGCCTCTTTAATGACACTGCAGGACTTCTGCAGGTGGAGCTCCTTTCAGCAATTACGCTGTGGAGCAACCTCCCCACCCACAAAGCATGTAGTCTGGAAAGGCATGTAATGGTGAGGCATGAGAAGTGGAACAGCTTGTCCTGCTATACTGAAAGTCTGTATGGATGTGACTGAAGCACTCTAAAGAAGTTGAGGTAGGTGTATCGAGTTGTACAGTTCTTACTGTTTAAATGACAGTGATGGAGGGTTGTGTTACCTGTGTTGGGTGGCTGTGGCAAGGTTTTGGGGAGAAGCTGCAGGGAAGCATCCGTGAGGTGGTCTCAGGGGCTACGTTATGCTAGATGTGGTTCCACAGTGGACCCCCCACAGGAGACTGCTGAGTTAGCAAAGATGGTGTTAACCTCTGGGAAAATACATCTCAGAAAGGGCAGAAAATGCTGGCCAGACAGAGGAGGAGGAGGGAAAAGAGTGAGGAATAGCAGAAGGAGTGAAGTTCAGGGGAGGTAGAAGAGGTGGTCTGTGGTGGAACAGATATTCCCTTGTGGCCTGTGGAAGAAACCACACTGGAGCAGGAACAGATGGAATGTCCTGAAGGAGCTGCTGCTCTTGGAGAAGGTCTGTGATGGAGCAGATCTTTTCTCACAAGATTTTAGCCTAGGGATAGTCTATGCTGGAGCAGAAGAAAAGTGAGAGACCAAGAGGAGCTGTTATGGACTGACCATCCTCCTCCCTTTCCCCCTTTTCTGCCTGGAGTTGGGCTGGAATGAAGGTCAGCTTGAAGACGGGAGGAAAGGTGGTGGTTTAATGGTTGGCTTTGTTTCTTACTACCCAAATCTAGTTTGACTGGCAAAAATTTAGAATAGTAGAATCATTTAGGTTGGAAAAGACCTTTAAAACTGAGTCCAACAGTAAACCTAATACTGCAGAGTCCACCACTAAACCATGTCCCTAAGAACCATATCAGCACATCTTTTAAATACCTCTAGAGATGGTGATTTCACTGCATCCCTAGGCAGCCTGCTCTGGTGTTTGATAACTTTCCCCAAGTTGAGCCTGTTTTTCCCATGATAGTATTATCCCTCTACTTATCTCAGCCTATAAGCTTTCTCATCCTATTTTCTCCTGCTCTGCTGAGGAGGAGGGCATAAATGAGAAGCTGGGTGGGAATTTGGCCTTTAATCCCAGTTAACTCACCACAAGAGGACTAGATAAAAAAAAATAAATAAATTAAGATTTTAAGAACACAGAGCGCAGTGCTTGGCTAATGATTTGTTGCCCAGTAAACAGAAAATGTTCTTTGCATGAATGAAGTAGCTATTTGTATTTAAATCTATAAAGCACATCTATTTTATGCAATGCTAAATATAACAAAACATTACAGCAAATCTGTTCAGTTTATAGTACCTAGATAGTTTTTTGTGCTTCTGTTGTCTGGACTATTAAAACACATAACTATAAAAAAATAATATCTATAGGGTTGTTGTGGTTTCACCCCAGCCAGCAACTGGGCCCCCTACAGCTAGTTGCCCACTTCCCCCTGTTAGGATGGGGAACAGAACTGGAAGAATAAAAGTGAGAAAACTCATGACCTGAGATAAAAATGATTTAATAGGTAAAGCAAAAGCTGTGCCTGCAAGCAAAGCAAAATTGGGAATTAATTTACCACCTCCCATGGGCAGGTAGGTGTTCAGCCATCTCCAGGAAAGCAGGGCTCCATCATGTGTAACAGTTACTTGGGAAGACAAAAGCCATAAGTCTGAACATCCCCACTTCCCTTCTTTTTTCCCCAGCTTTATATGCTGATCATGATGCCATGTGGTATGGCATATCCCTGCAGTCACCTGGGGTCAGCTGTCCCAGCTGTGCCCCCTCCCAGCTCCTTTTGCCCCCCCCCCCCCCCCCCCCCCCCCAGCCTCCTCACTGGCTGGGTGGCATGAGGAGCAGAAAAGGCCTTGACTGCATAATCACTGCTCAGCAGTAAATAAAACATTTCTGTACTATTAAATCTGTTTTCAGCACAAATCCAAAACAGCCCCACACTAGCTGCTGTAAAGAATGTTAACTCTGTCCCAGGTAAAAAGCAACACAGAGGGTTGACATTCACAACAGTGATACCATTGCATCACAACTTGGGAGCAGAAAACATATTGAAATGACATGATATTTAAATGCCATGTTCTCAGAAATTAAATTTGATCTTATTAATAAATAAGAGGGGCAAAATCAAACAGAGCAATGTTTATTTAGACTTCTCTACAGTGAACAGATGTATAACATAAGAGAAGATATGAGAGTAATGCTGGACTTTGAAAATGTGAGTTTAAGTCTGTTATGAGCCCTTTCTGCAATTTTTTGGAAGTCTTGTAGGTCTGATTAATTCCTGTAACTGATGCTCATAAAAGAGGGATCTATTCAGTTAAGGCATCTCTGCTTTCAACCAATACGGACAAGCATCTCGGCTTTCTCCAGGTGACATGTCAATGTCATGAGCACAAGTGACAAGGTTAATGTCATGGGGGCTGCAGTGGTGCTCACGTGGGAGGAAGCCATGAACTGCCTTGTGCTCATCAAAACAACTGCTGGGACAAGAATGTCCATGATGGACAGCAGCCATGGGTGATCCAGGCAAGAGAGGTGCTGAGGGACACGGGTGTCACATACACAGTGGGGCATGGACACTATGGAACAGTGCAACAGGAAAACCACTAAGCAGTGCACAGCAGAAAAACAGTAAGTGGCAGAGAGCAGCTCAAATAGAGGGTCATGCATGTCCTCTGCATCATGTGTCACTTGCCTTACTGAAGGAATTTGGGCAGACTGAGTGCAAGATGCAGCAAAACTAAGGAAATCTGAAATTCAGGAGTTGCAAGGATAGGTGTCCATCTTTAGTTTTTCTTTAGAAGTGTGGGTCTTTCTTGTTCTTAATACCGGAATCATTGATCAGATGTTTGTGTTGATTAGCAATAAATTAAGTAAAATTCCATGACTTGAGACCATTCTGCCTGCAGCAGTAACCCCCAGAGAGGCCTGGATTAGTTCATTATCTGCCAGTGCTGCCCAGTAAAAGAAGTGGGGAAAGCATACGAAAACTGCAGCAGATTTGAAGTCCTGCGAGAACAGACTTCCACATCAAATCACCAGTGTCCATACCTCATAGCCTGTGTAAGGAAGGGCAGTGAGAACCCATTTCACTCGCTCCACTTCTCCTCCATAGGGCAGAACAGAGCAATTCAATGTCTTTTATCACTTCCCTAAAAAATGGCTGGATCCAGGTGTTTTTGTCCTGTAATGAACATGTAAGTGTGCCCAAAACTATTGGGTTTTTCCCCCGAACCCAGAATTGTGAGTTGTCTCAGCATTTTATTTGGGGTGTGGGAAGAGAAAAGTATGGAAGTCAGGACAGAGAGCAACGAGTCAGGAAACAAGACTCAAATTATCAGGTGGCAGGGACTAATCTACTGGAAGGAGTCCTGATTTTTTATTGATGTAAAGAAAACTACTGGTTTACCGACCTTTCCCACAAACTTTACAGGCAAAGAAAAAGCCTGTCTCCATCCACTGATAAAGAAAAGCACGCTGTGCTCAGTGGTCTGTGGTCATCTAAAAGACTTTACAGAAAGGAGTCTTGTCACCTGCCGCTTCGCAGAATACTCAGTGAGTAGCCACAAATAGGCTGTGCTGAGACAAAGTACTGTCTGAAAGACAGGTGGTGCTGAAAGAAATCTTTTCCTTGTCTTCCAAATTACTGTACCCCTGTCAACACTTATCCTTAGTCAAGAAAGAATCCTACCCAATTTTTTGTCCAATTTTGGAATTGTCTAGGAATAAGGGCTTTCAAGGACCGAGGCAGCTGGCCTGATGAAAGCAAAAAAGGGCACTGATCATGAGCGTGCTCCGTAGCTGTTTGTTCCTGGACCCCCATGCTTTTCTAATAATTGTCTCTAAGCCACAAGCTCTGGGCTCTGTCAGGCCTTGATCTCTGCTGGAGCTGGCTTGGAGAATGTCCAAAGCTGGTTTGGAACAGTATTTCTCAGACATATGTCTGTGCTGAATACCTAAACCATGCCAAAATACTACATCTCCTTTAACTCCTCTGATTCCAGACAGGAGGGGTGGAACCCTGATTCTTCTGAGACTGGAAGACAGCTCTCATTTTGTAAAAGCTTGAATTAATTTTGTTTGGAGGTTTAAGAAAAGTCACTCAGCCTCTCTCCCTTATAGTTGCTCAAATGAATCTACAGGGTTTGTGAGACAGTAGATCAGAATTGGCCAGGCTTGGGTTATTTGCTTATCCAACCCAATTGTATGAGGAAGGCAAGGAAAGAGCAGAGCAAACCTCGGATTCCTTCAGTCCACTGCTCTTTCATGTAACATAGTTTTATAAATTACATATTCCTGAAACCTCTACATATGTTTTCATGTGTTATTTCTGAGACTGCTTAAGAGTGAATAAAATTTCAAGCAAGCAAAATTTGTACTTCGCTCTTTAGTGCTTAGTTAGCAGTGTTAGAAGTGGGGTGCCAAGGCGAGGCTGGGGCCAGAAAGGTGAGGGAAGCACTCTCACTGGAAACCAAAGAGTTTTAGAGGTACTGTGACTCAGCTGTTTGTTGGGTATACTTTCCTATTCTCACAAAATAAATTGTGTTAGGAAGACTAGTCCCTCCCATCTGATTGTGCCCTCGTCATTAGAAAAAGCACCCCAGATTCCTCCAGTCACGGATGAAGATCACACACAAGTATGTTTGAAGCCAAACAATTATTTTTTCTTCTCCAAAGTCATGATCATTCCATGGGCATGGAAGCTGCTGATGGATATTCCAGGTAGTGCCAGCAGAAAATGCTGTCTTGAAACAGTCTATGCAACACCTCCCCCCCACCCCCCAGGTTCAGCAACAGGAGGGAAGTTCTATGTCACTTTTGTCACAGGAACTTTCTTTAACCATTGTCATTACTCTTTGTCTTTCCATTTATGTAATTGCTATTTTGGGCATTGATTATTGAACTTTGTTTTTTGTTTTTTTGTTTATGGTGGTTTGTTTTTTTTTTGGTTTGTTTGTTTGTTTGTTTGTTTTTTAACAAGAAACTAAGCAAATATCCAGACAGTAAGATTACTAATTACAATGGTCTGATCCAAAAACAATTTCAGCAGTGAAGTGGCACCTGAATCTCTCTTCTCTTTCCTATCTGATGACACATCATTCCTTTCAACTTCTGCTTTTTTGGAATAGATTTTGGGCAGTGTAGAAGTCATTGTGGTTTGGGTTTGGTGGTTTTTTGTTTTTTTTTTTTTTCTTTGAATCTCTGTTCTTTGAACCTTTTTTCTTTCTTTGAAATTGCTTGCTTTTATAAGGTAGAATATAAACAAGTAAAAGGAAATTGGCACACAGGACAGAAGTTGTAAGAACAAAGCGTCCAAATAATCTCATTTTTTTCCCACTAAACTGAGATCATAGGATGGCAGAAGGCCCTGAAACACAAAGATACTTACACACACACACTCACATCCTATGTATGTGTCACAGTTGGAGAGTTGTTTAGAAATACATTTCAAAAAGTTCTCCAAATCTGTACTATATTCACAAGCATTACAATATTTCAATATTGATATTTCTAGGTGGACATAGATGGCAAGATGTTATAGAAATCTGCAGATGTTTTCCCTTATCTTCAAATAAATACAAAATGCAAATTTTCATTTTCAAGGACTTGTGTCAGTACAAAAAGGTATTCATTTTTTTCTGCTTACATGAAATAATGCAAAATCTCAGTCTTTCTGCCCTTTATCTGAGTGTAAAACACAGAGGCAATGTTATTGCATTGTAAAGATGCTGTAAACTATGAAACAAAGCAGGTGACTATTTAGGCTCTAGCTTTAGGCAAACATACATAGGACAATTTTTGATGATTCAGTATGGGCGTTGATAACTATCTCCTATCTTATTCAAGGCACTGAACTCAGAGCTTTATTAGCTTGGTACAGGAATGTTTTCCTCCTATGGTCTAGCACAGAACCTAATCTAGACTCTTGGTTGTTACCTGCTGATAATCTGTGCCTTCTGGTTTTTATTTTTATTCCCTTTCCTATCAGCTCCTCATTGACCTAGGAACTTAGCAGAGGCAGAAATTTCCAGGCCTGGGATAAGATAGTGAACCATGGCTGGAAACCTTCTATGTAATTGAAATACAAATGGAAATGAGTCATGCTAACAAAAATAGATTAACCACATTAACCAAATTTGTTACCTTCACTGTGGTCTTCTCAGTCTCTTTCCAGAATATAAAATTCCAGTATGAGTAGTCTTTACAATTCTATTTTGTGGTTTTCGTCATCATGTATTATGTGGCAGGTTTTTTTTTTTTTTTTTCTTTGGAGAATGGAAAAACTGCAGAGGCTGTGGGCTGTTTAGTTGAATTTCTCTAGCTAGTATGGCAGACAGTCAGAACTCTGTTAAACACTGACAATTTTTGAAACAACAAAAGAAATAAACTTTGTGACTAATACAGATCCAATAAATAGAACTGAAGTTCCATTAAAATTTCATTAGTCTATTCAGCCATATTCTTCACACTCCATTCCTTCCCTTTGTGGGCTAAATCAGATGTTAATGCACATATATTTTTGACAGATTTTGATAACTTGGCTGCTTTTTAGGGATTAAATCTGACAAGCCAGCAGACCCGTTCTATGGCTGGGAATATGGAGGTGGCAATAATAGGAATTATTTTAGGCAGGGGAAGCTGTGTTAATAATGAAGAACAGTTTTCAAATAAAGCAGAAATTAGTGAAGTGCATTCAGAAATTCTTTAAAGTCTCAAAGCATTGCTTCTTTTCCATTTCAATAAAACCATAGTAAATTTCTATGAAGAGCTTAATGACAGAACCATTTGCTGTTGCAGTAGCTGTAAAGAAAAATGACTTAATGAACATGAAGACATAACAAAAGTTGCAACACTAGCTGTTAATATAAAACCCTGTTTTTCCCAGGCCAGGGAATGTAAGTTTTGTTTACTAACATTAGAATTTATAAACTCTTACACAACCTTATTACAAATAAATAATTACATTGAAGAATAATTCCATTTATTTCTTGAAATAAGGTTGCAAAGCTGAGTGGTTGAAAGCTAGGGAATATTAGTATTAACATAGCCTCTAGTTTTGTTCCTATATTTTTCCTAGAGCTGTTTTCCACTAAATAAACTGAAAATAGAAATTATGTTGTGTGGACTCTCACTAATGCCCCCAGGAGTGGTCAGTAGGGCTAGAAGCTTTACTTCCACGTGCCTAGGGCCATCATTTAGCCTTGAAGGAATGTTCTCTAGAGCAAGCTGTATCCTGCCTCAAGCCTGAGCCTTCAGACTAGCCCCTGATGCAGGGTTGCCTCTTTCTCATGAGCAACTGCTCATTTTATGCTCACTTTTTACACTGAATAATCAAGTATTTGTTGTTCCTTTGGACACTGAATTAGTTGTTTAGCTCAAAAAGTCTGTTTCTCCTTTCCTTCACATTCCCCACATAGGGCCCCAGATGTGCTCTCTAAATATATGATCCTCCTTTTTCCTTCACACATCACATGATCTAGATTCCAGTTACTTTGCTCAATTGGCTTCATTGCTTCTTCCCTTGACCTTTAAATGCTTATCCTTCGTACAGCCCTAATTCATAATCAGCCTTTACTGTTTCTGTCCATCATCTCCTTGACTTATCTAGGTATTGCTTTTGCTCAGTGCCTGTCTCAAACTCCTTGATCACCTGCATCTGTTTCCACTGACAGCTTCTGGAATCTTTGGCTAGAAAGAAATAAATATTTTCTTCTCTTAATCTCAAACCATTTAACTCACTGACTTACCTCCTTCCTGAATGACGAGAACATGAAAATCCAAGACTATCTTTTTCACCTAATCAGTTTGATTTTTCTTATTTTCTCCAAGCCCCTTTCTTCTGAAGCAGTCTTTCTGAGTGTCCTCCAATTCTCAGACAGTGTAGGAATTATCTTATCTAGCTGTAGCTGTGTTAAATTGAAAAGTCTATTCTAAAGTCACCTATTGATCTCCCTCCATTCACTGTCAGTTTCCAGAAAGTTAGTTATACTGCTCCCAATATCCTCAGGATGAAACATACTTTGATAGTGTTTCTCTGTCTCCATTAAGAAACCTTAAGAAATTTTAGACCAGATATTTAGCTTTCAAATGATTAGTGATAAGATGAGATAATTTTTGATTTTTTCTGTGCCCCAGTTATCTCTTAGAATTCTCTTACAATTCTACTACCTAAGTAGGTTGTGATTTAAAACTCCTCATGTATAGTTCCTTTCTTAAGAACAGAAACATATTTTCCCCTTATATTGTCTTTAAAAACATTATGGGTGAAATCTTCCAAAGTGTTTTCACCCCAATGTAGACATTCATCATCCAAACACTTCAGTTTGAGTGGTTTAGGTTTGTCAACCAAATGGTTTAGGTTTGTCAACCAAAGTACCATGTGGCCAAAATAAATATCTTGGTTTTAACAGATAACCTTGATAGTACCCTGGCTGTAATAGTGGGGAAACATGTCAGATTGCAGAAGTTAGTAATGGACCTGGTGAAATCTCATTTCAGTACCCAGTGCTTAGCAGTCGTTAAAATTGCAGACTTTTGTAACATTCATTTGTTAATAGTAAAAAAAAAATAATTAATTACTGGCTAAGAGCTCTGTTACACACTTTTTAAAGGTCTAATTGAAAGCACATAAAATTCAACAGAAAAGCTTGAAATTACTTTGTTGTACATTTTTAGAGAAAGAAAAGAGGCATGTCCCTGTACAGCCTGGAGAGAACACTGAGCTCCTTAGCATAGATTAGCAATTAGGGGAGAAATGACTTTGTGTTTCTGGTAAAATATCTTCTCCTGACCAATTCCATTTCATCACTTACCCATTTAGCAAGCAAAGCTGGATGTCTCCTGAAGGGTATCAGTGACACTAATTGCAGTTTCATAAAATTCCAGTTCTGAATCTGCATTAGGGAAGGTTCTAAACCTATAGCTATAGTCCATTGTCTGAGAAGATTATTTTCCATTTCTCCTTCAGTTCTTCTTGCCCATAGCACGCTGGTGTATGCTATAGAGGATATATGCAAAATTATTTTCTCTCTGTCTACCTATGCATATTATTTAAGGAAAGGGAATAGTTCTTGAGGAGCAGATTCTATACTTTTATTTGTGTCAACTTTGCTGTGCTCGCTCCATTGACGGAGGCTTAGTTCTCAATTTGGCTTGTCACAGCTGGCCTGTATTTCAACCTAGATAAACTGATCCCCTACAAAGACACTATCTAGAGGTAGCAAAATTTTCTGCTGACTCTTACCCCAGATGTTCAGCTTCCAGCTGCTTATGACTGCTGAATAGATTTTGATTCAACACCAGGCAGTATTGACAGTAATCCCTCACAAAACCATTTCTTCATATCAGACATTTGCAGCACATAAATCCTATTCTCCAAGGAAAATACATTATGTTTTCCCCTTTATATACTCAGAAACACTGCATACAATACATAATATCATTCCCTCATAAAGAAATTTAATAAAACAAGAATGCGTAGCTATAACCTGCTTCCATCAATGTGTGCAAATACATCTCACTTGCACATGACTGGGGATACAGACCAACAGAATGAGCACTTGCAATCACAGCAAAAATTGCACTGACCTGTCCCCTTTCTGAATGGATGGATTTCAATTCCCACCCGCACCCCCCAATTTCATATGATTAACATTGTCTCTCCAGGCCGTCTGATGATTCTCAGTAGTTTAACATACAATTAAGCCACTTCTGTAAATTCTGCTGGCTACTCAGTGGAAACCTTAAGCCGCCTTTGTAAATCAAGAAGACATTAGGTTTCTAAATCATTGAGACTCCTTTGAAGTCTGAACCTGCAGGAAGAATAATTACACAGTGAGTCAAAGATTAGAATAGGAAAAAGAGGTATCGCTGATCAAATCAGCTGGTCAAATTTAAAGATGGACAATGAAACAAAGACAAATGGAGGTCTTTTTTATTGCACTACTATGTTAATTTCAGTCTTTTGTTAGATATTTTAAAATAAAATATAGGTTGCAGTTATTATTAAAGGAAAATATCTTTACAGATGAGTAAAGTGTGCATAAAACAGATGATGAGCACTTGCATTAATGTATATTCATAAAAGTACTTGGCCTGAGAGGCCATAATTTATGTGCTAGAAGAAGATACAGGTTTGCCAGTTGATGACCACAGGTGATTAGCATGTGTTTGGCTGTGTGGGGAATGAAGAAAGGAAACATGAAGCCATTAAATTGGAAATTTTAAATAAAGAAAATATACTTTCCCATCAGGCACAGTCAAGAGGCTCATCCATTTTCATGGTCTAAATAATTTTTACCCTCCCTTGTAAGATGTTTGTTCCTGAATAATGATTGATCCTAAGCCTATGGAAGTCAAAATAGAAGACTTTTATTTGCTTCAGCTAACTTCAAAAAAGATCTACAGCTAAAACATTTTTATATTGTTTACCATATATAGAGGAGAAATTAATCTAAAATGCATAGAACAAATGTACTTTAAGCTTGGTCTAGTACTTTACTAGTCACTGTTAATTTTGTAACAGAGCTACCTCATCCTTTTGAGCAGGAATGCATATTCAAACACTTAGTAACTCACACTATGGGATAGTAAAATGACTAGAAAGAGGTAAGTGCAGTGCAGGGATTTGCAGGTAATCCCTATACAACAATAAATAGCTTACTGAAATAAGTACATGTGCTGCTATCAAGACTGATATTCCCAACTAATAAACCTGTTGTGAACTTCTTATTCATCGCTTGAAGACTTCCAGAAATCTTACGAGGGACTACATATATACAAACTCACTTATCACAATTCTTTTAGTTTTAAAGAAAAAGAGAATACATTATTTATGAGATTTGGCTGTATGGACAGTTAAGCAACATCCTTTAGATTGACTCAGTGGGTAATCTGATGCTGTCATATGCTATTGGAGTGACTGCCTGGTAATGTTTGCATTGACAGTCAGAAGGATTTATAAAACAGAAGCTCAGCAACACACATCTGAAAACATCACCTGTCTTAATGAAGGACATTGTATTTCATAGTTGGGGCTCCAAATAAAGCATAGTTCCAAAAGATTTTTTTGTGAGCTCATGTGGCAAAGAAATCTGTGATCACATTTTGTGTTGCCTGAAACTTTTTGGATCATAATGAAACCATTCCCTGTTGGTTTATTTTAAGATTTTTCTGTGGTAGATATTTTATCTTTTGTTTCCATACTTCTTGTTTTATGCTACTTGCCCCTCCCAATCTGCACAGTCAGAGAAGGGGGATCTCATCTGCTCCTGATAACACTTACCTTGGTTTTGATTTTGCCAGCTGTCCTTCATGTGTATTAGGCAGGATGTCCTGGCCATTTGCAGTAACTTGTGCTCATCTTGTTCTTTGTTTGGCAACTTTATTATCATTTGCATGTCTTCAGTTTTTCCACCTTTAGTCACCACATTTCTCTGATGCTATAACAGTGTTACAAAAAAGTTTTGTATTGTTGGTTACACTATTTTAGTATGCATGTATTTAAGTTCAAGGCAATCTAACTTTTGTTGTATCCTGATTAGTGCATTTTTAATTTGTGTCACAGTCCTCTGCTTTCACTACGCTAGTCTTCCCTGTTTACAGTAAATAAAATATATATTGGATAACATGGGAGATCTGAAGGAAAACCTCCTCAAGGGAGGCATATTTTCCAAATTCTTTCAGTTTGGAATTTGGACATTTTTCGTGACTAACGAAGTTAATGACTTAGTTGGACTCAGTTAAAAATAACTATTATAACTCCATATATGGCCTGGATCTTTATTTGTGGTGCATTTTCCTGTTCTCTGTTTAATACCTTCCCTCACATTTTCTTCCTCTCTTGAGAGTGTTTAGATTAACAAATGTCAGGCTTGTTTCTGTATTGGCTCCAGAGGTCAGTTGCAGAACATCATCTCCACTAAAGAGAGATAAAATAGCATAATCCAATCACTAGTGCATTAGAATAACAGCCAGGAGATCTGGATTTTATTCCTGGTTCTATCACTAACAGTTTGTATGACTTTGAACAAATAATTATGTTTTCTGCCCTTTCTGCTTTCTTATCTATGCAAAAAAAAAAAAAAAAAAAAAAAAAAAAAAAAGAGAGAGAGAGAAAAAGAGAAACTTTGTTTTACTAACATCCATGAAATTAATGCATTGAAAATAATGTATGGAAGCTACCATGGCAAAACATTCTGGGGTTTATTTGAATTGATTGTCTTTCCTTTTCAATCCAGTGGGGAAAAGGATATGCAGAATGAGACAGGAAAAGGACTAGGATTCAGTATTATAGGACAGTTTTATTGCCAGTGTTAGCTTTCCTGTTCTCCTATAGTTTGGAACAGAGGAAAATAAGTTCCTTCTGTAACTTTTCACTTAAAACTAATTGGTATATTATTCTACACTGGGTTGAAATTTTGGACAAAAACTATCTTTTAGTTGTCATTTTAACAAGAGATATAATAAAAAAAACATATAAATATATTTGGTAGACTAATTAAAAATGGAAATGTAGTAAGTTCTTTATTTATATATTTTTTAAAATAAAGTGTTTATTTGATAAGAAAACCAAGGCTCTTGTTGTAATTTTACTTAGTTTTGTTTAGCTTTCACTAGCTTCATAAATGATATCCTATATTTCAAGTGCTTGTGGTTGGTTCAGGAATCCGTAAGTAGAATTCTCTTGCTGATACCATGCAAAAGGTTAGGTTAGCTATTTTCTCTTGGACAGTTTTCTTTGAGTAGTAACTATGTTTAGGTTTATGAATTGCAGGAATAGAGGTATTCCAAAATCGAGTTGTCACACCTCCCAGAGAGGCTTAAGGGTGAGGATTTCTGGATCTGCTAAGCTTGAAAAGTAAGAAGATAAAGGGAACTCCTAAAAAAAAGGAAGATTAATTTTGGGGCAGGGAGTCAGAAACAAGTGCAAGTTGAGCAAAGCAAGCCTCTGGAGCAGCAATGATAAGAAGCAAAAAAACAGGTAGATTCTGAAAGGCAATAGAAGAACTGAACATGATCATGGCACCAACGTAAGCAAACCAGTCTGCTTTCTCTTGTGCAGTCCTAATGCTGTGAGATCCTTTTGCACTCATAATAAATCAGAATTAAAAACATGGTTCTGGTGAATGTCCATGTAGCAGAGAGATCTTCAGAGGAAAACAGGAATGTTTCCATAGATAAATCATTATTTATAGCATCTCTTAGCAGAGTGGAGACATTTTACATCTGTGTTACAGATAGCAAAAAATTTGAAGTAGTCACAAAATGGAAGTAAAAGTGAAAAAGAAGCAAAATGGAGAGCTAAATAACCAGGATCATACTTTAAGGAATTAAAAAAGATGTACTGAGTGGCATGGCTGAGTTGCTTGTACAAATATGCAATGATTCTCATTAAAGGCACAGGATTCAGTGATATTTAAAATATGCACCAAAGAATTAAGCCTCCATACTCCATTCCCTCTTGTCTAGTCCATGGAAAGGGGTTATGACTGAGTGAGGCACAGACTTTTATTGTGACTCCACATTAACTTTTTGGTTTGACTTAAGTGTCCCACTCTAGCCTTTACTGTCTGTACTGTGTTTTGAAAATGACAAATATTGTGTACTATATAAATTGACTAACTGTATAGTAGTTTGCTATATTTAGAACCCAGAGCATCATTAATTAGGATTCACTGAATTCAACTGAGTACATCAGGTTGTCAATGAAAGCAGACCTCTCGGGTAGATATTATAAATAAGAGCTCTTGGCTGCATGTGAAGAGCAGTCACAACATTTTGAGTTTCTGCTCTGGCTTGCTGAATGATATTGCACAAATCTGCCACTGTGTTCCAGTCTTTCATATCCCAAGACTGTTCACCACTTTAGTTTCAATATTTTCTTATTCATACAGAAATACTGTTCATTTTGACCATATAGAATACTTTCCTCATATTGTTATCAGCTTTTCTGAAAACATGTCAGTCTTGGTGATTAGATTATATAAAGCAAACATACATGTTGTTCACTCTTTAGCTCCAGAGCCATTGCAATAAAATGAGTATTGTCATTAGGTACAGAAGACCAAAGTTCATTTGGCATCTCACCTATGAAAACCTTATGTTACAGCAGATGAGAGATTCAGAAAAGACCTGGCTAATCCTTTTAAAAACAGATCAGTATTCGGAAAAGGGAGCTTGCTTTTTCCTCACTTTGTGCTGTTGTTTTTCTTGGGTCACGTTGTGGTGGTGAATTCCTAGTCAGTCTTCAGTGGAGCTACATTCTTGTATTTACTGAAGATCTGCCTCCTTTTTCCTCAACACCATTCAAAGATGGCTTTTAAACACTTACAGGTCTTCTAAACTGATGGTTTTCTAAGGGTAAAGCAATAAAACACTCTCATTCTAATTATGCTTGGGAGTCCTTATTTTCATGAATTCTGTTAAAAGTAGAGGACTTTGCAATATGTAGCTGCAGGATACTGGTACCTATCTGCAAACAATGTCAAGGATGACAGAAATAAGGTGAGACATCTTCCTGGGAGGCTAACATACTGGACAGTACTACAGGGGACTGCACACCTGCAATAAGAAGCTGTTTGAGGTCCAACCTGTCAATCTTCCTGCCTATTCTTAGTGTTGTCACAGCAAATTTCTAGATGACTGAATTCTTCCAGGCAAGATACTATGAAGTTGTGCTTGCTAGTGTTCCTATGCTCTAATAAAATTTGACATATGTTGTAACTTTTGGATGCAATCAGTTCATGGAGAAATTAGACCTTATTATTGTTAGTACAAAATAATCTCCTCAGTAAACTACTTGAAATGTAACTACTGAAAACTTTCTGTAGGAAAGGGAAAGGAAAGAGAGCTCTTTCTATTCCAAGTCTTCAAAGTTCAGTAAGAGTCATAATGATGCTTTCTTGGGGTGGGGTGGGGTGGGGGAGGAATGCCTGCACACCTCTTTGGGTATTAAGACTGCAATACAGATATTCCTGTCAGGAACATTTACAGCACATCTGTCCTTCCACCCATTTTCTAAAGAGACATGGTAGAAGAGGGAAAGTAGAACTTCACTTGATTTTGGAAAATACAAATTAACTCTACTGCTAATGAATGCATTAATATCAACAGAGCAGGAACTTTAAAGTGAGAGGAAGGGAAGGCTCTTTCCAGAGTTTCTTTATGAACATGATGGTTTCAGATGATTGTGGATTGACATCAGTGTTTGCCATGCGTTGCTGTAAAGGGAACATTCTGAATGAATTTGTTATTTAATATAAAGATAACCCAGCGTATGCGTCTTGATTTGCCTCTAGTATGTATGCATACCTAGCAAGTATGGAAAGGGTGAGTACTTAACGCTTATAAAATATGTTCCTCATATGTCTATCTTGCATTTTACAGGAGCTGATTACACAAATGCTTCAGAATTCACTGTCCAAAAAATAATATGAAGCAACGCTACAAACTATATCACTAAGAAATCATACTCTCTAAATCTTACCCATCTTCTTTTCGCTCAATTTATTAAACTGATGGGCCTATGAAAGATGATACCACCTTCATAAGGTTCTTTTTACTGTGGATAGCTATAAACTCAAACCCATACTAACAACTTTTTCCTTTCCTCTTGCACATATATTTGCAGGCCATAGTCATGTCTTCTTACTCTGCTCTGTTTCTTCAGTCTGTTCTCAGTTCCTGATTTTTCATGAAGGCCTTTTAGTATACTACATTTAACTGTGCCTTCATTAAAGCACTCCTAGAAGATCATCTACCTGGTTTGATACGCTGCTAACAGGTCTGCTGCACTTTAGTCCTGCAAAGTCAAAATTGCACATTCGCTTTTATTTTAATTATTTGGATTTTTTTTGTCTTGGAGAAGGGACATTTAACCCCATTGTAAAGGAGAAATCAGAACTTCTGTACACTATACATCATGCCAGAAAAAGTTAGTCTTAGGACAGTATTATTGTATATTCAATGTCAGGTGTTACTGCTGCATTTCCTTGCTATTATATATATCATATAAACAATTTTTTTCTTGAATTTATAGGACTTTGGCTCTTCTTGAAGGGAAAATGGTTGTCCTTATTTCAGTAAATGGTCCCTGACATAAAAAAGCAATAGTATCAAAATGAGGTTCTAAGACAAAAAAATACCACAGCATTCTACATTTTTTCTAGGAAGCTGTTAGCAGATGAGTGGGAAATCTCAGTATTCAGTGAAGATGCTGAAATAAGAGTGATCTCTGTAGAAGCAGGGCACTTGATAAGAAATTTTCATCTGGAATTTGGCTCATGCACAACAGCCCAGAAGTTGTCCTTACATAATCTAGACCGTATTTGTGAACTATATCCAACCTTTTCCCACATCAGTATGAGAGGACTCATTTGAGCTATAGGCCAAACTTCAAGAAAAAATGTCATGGAAGAAGTCCAATTTCTGAGCACTTCAGTGTTTATTTGTGTGTTTGTCCACACAGTTCTGCCCTTTGTTCTGGATCTCTGCCATCAGATGAGAATTCCCTTGGTGACATACTTCATAAACAGCTTAAAAACATCCTGGAGCAATGTTATGCACCTTGCAAAATTTAATACTTAGTAATCTTTTACAGAAGAGAAAGATTGTGTCCCTGAAGTAACTCAGTGCAACAAGCTATTGTTTGGAAGATATTGAAAAAACTCACATTTCTCTATGAGGATCATAATATGTGGAGGGAGTACTTTCTCTTGTCTCCTTTTGGATTTTGTGATGCCTGTAGCCTGTGTAACTCTGGATGTTATCAAAGACAAGAGCAAAAAATACAGATGGCATAAGTACCCTGTTTTCTCAAATGTGTGTTTTGCCCATTCTGTTTTGACATTAATAATTCGTGTATAGTGGGTATTTGACATGAGTCTGTGGTGCACCTAAACATATGTGGTGTGGTCAGGCTTAGAAAAAACAATGCACTGAAGTCTACAGCAGAAACTCTTTATCCCCATTATTAATAAATGTGGAGATCATCTGGAAAGGTGATTTCACATACAACCTGAATTTTCACTGGTGGAATACCTCAACCTGTCTGCTCCATATTTTTTGCCTTAGATAAGCATGAGATGGACTTTCATTGCTAATCAATTTTATCTTGTTTTTCAGTTGTGTTGCTTTACTATGAGAGATCTTAAGAATACCTCCAGAGGAAAAACAAGATTCTGAAAAAAGGAATCCACCCATAGTCTGCTTTTTTTACAGAAAAAAAATAAAATATCTTTCCAGTCCATGTAAGTTGAAGGGAAATGTAAATGAGCAAAAGCCATGCAAGGTGTGTGCTGCTGTCTACAGGTTACTTGAAAGAACAGTCTGTGAAATGTGACTGTCATTTTCCAAAGTCTTTAAAGCTTTTAAGTAATGACTTAATTATACAAAGTTGTGCTCAGATTTCACACAGTAGGGCTATATTTTTAGATAGACTTGAGATATCTTTGAGATGACAGCACAGAAGTGGTGGTATATGCTTCCCCAGACGTTCTTAATTCATAATACCAATGCTGGAGAAATTTTGGAGATTTTAGTTTCTTATTTCTAAGTCAAATGTAATATGTGAAAATACCTGTTTTAAGCTCTTAGATAGTGTAACAAATTGGTAAGAAGTAATTGAAACCTATTTCACCTCTGAAAAACCAGAATATATTCACAAAGTGCTTTTTTCAAAATGGACCCTGAAATGACAAATGAGAATTTCTCATGCTGTAGTCTATTTATTTGAGGATGAATAGTAAAGTTCTCATAAACTTTCTTACACAGTTTGTTACAAATGACGCTATCAGCTTTACAGACCTTGATACAGAAACTTGTTCAAAGGCTTCTACTAGCCAAGTTTTCCAATGAGAAATACTTTTCCTGACTGTATTTTAAACTTTGGGTAGAGGAAACTACATCCAAGAAAGAAAATATATGTCATGTTTCTGAATTTACAGAAGTGGGTTTTGGCTGTGTAAGAAAATCTTTGCTGGAGGTGGTAGACTAGCTGCAAAAGAGTTTAAGGGAAGACTGGGGAAATCATACTTGTTACTAACACAAATTGTTGCTTGTGCTGTGAATAACTCAGTGGTAATTTCATAGTAATGTGTGATGGAAGTCTCACTAAGTTCAGGATGCTGCAGGCATCCCTCCAATAAATAGGGGATAAAAGGGATAAAAACGTAAAGAAAGGTTTCCCACACAATGTCATTGAGCTTTAATTAATTTTCTGTTTCAAATCTTTTAATGTACATGTCAAACATACATGCCACCTCATCAAGCCTGTGCTGTTGATGTGTATGACATATCCACAGATGTCTTAGAGTAGTCAGCTCCACTAAAACCTCACACTTATAAAGTTGTTGATCCTCCTCCCCACAGCAGCTGACTTGGCAAAAGGTGAAATTGTGAATAATTACCTCCTTTGAGTTTTTCAGCATTTTCATTTCCAGCTGATACCTATAAAAAGTTGAAATTCTATGAAGTACAGGAGGAAAAAGTAAGTTATCTTGAGTTAATTGATCTTCTCTTAAAGTACCAAAAATGGCCAACTATCCAGTGCAGGAATCTCATGAAAAATCTCATTCTTCTTTGGTAATAAATTGTATTTCTTAAAAATCTGGAGAATAAAAATGCAGTAAGGTACACAAAATAGAAGATAAGTTGTGAAATCCATTTCCTTCTTTCACTTCTTCAGGTGTTTAGTACTATATAGTGGACTGTAGCTCATGATGGTCAGCCATAATGGATTTACATTACCAGACACTTATTCAACACACTATATCTTGGATTATAAATGATCAGAAATCAAATGCATTAAAGTAATCCACATGGGAAATGGAATGTATCTTTCTCAATCCCCTTGAAGCAGTGACAGACAAGACAATTTGGGAAGAGAAAAGCTTTACCTTCACTTTCAGTGTTTGTGTCCTTGTCCTGTAGTAATACTGGGCACAGCTACCTGCAGCTTCTCTTTGTAGGGCCAGTGCTGTTCCTGTAGAGATTACATATGTTCTGGTATTGGTTCCAGTCGGTCATTAGACAAGTCCTCCTGGCTTGAGTAAATATCTACAATAAAGAGGAAGCAGGTTAGACCTCCATTACACAACACAGTTTATCTTATGAGGAAGTAGTTTAAAATCACAGATGTTAACCAAACATTTTTTGCTGTTGAACTGATTACAAACTTGATTAAAAACTGCACAGTACTTACTGAGTAGAAAAGCCTTATAGTACCCATGGAACATGGATTCTAGAAATGACACATTAATTTGCAAAAACCCTGCACGCATGTGTGCTTGGCAGTACAAGCCCAAGCTGTTCTGTTTAGGGCTTGACTTTGATTATAACAAATACTTAGAACCATCTCAGGGGCTATGGAATCCCTTTTCTGCTAGCTTGGCTGATGGAACTCTGTCCCCCTCTTCAGCTGAACAGGGATTAATACTATTAACCACAGGTAATCACTTGCAAAGTGTGCCTACTTCCATTTTGAAGTAGAAGCCAATAGCATTGAAGAATTCTTGTTGTAGTTTGAAATATCCCTGTTTTGAACTGTCATGACAGCCACAAAAACTGAGACAGATTTTTTTGGTTTTGTTTTTTGTTTTTTTAAAAGACTTAAGAATTCAAAAGGATTCTTGAGAATGGAAGGATAGCCAACTGAGAAATACTCAAAACATCATGTATTGATGAGTTTATAAACCCACTCTTAGATTACTGAAAGATGTGGAAATTTTTCATTTCTTAAGGTCTAATACATACATTAGTATTAACTTTGAATGAATCTACTTTGAATAGGACCTGTCTATTATATACAGATTATATTCTGGAAGTCAATGACTAGCTCAATTGCCTCTAATATTAATAGTCTTATAATTAAAACTAGTGCTATTCATCTATACATCTCTTCCCATTTTCTTTAAATACTTTCTATATCATGAATGCCATGCCCTGCAGCCCAACAAGCTTAGCTGAGAGAGAGGAGATAAAAATCCCATTGTCCAAATGCTTGCTCAGAGGGTACTGCACAAGGCTTGGGCTAGAGACCATTGGTGCCAGTTTGCTTAGTAAGTGGAGAAAGTGAATGCGTACAGAATAAATCAGAAAGAATCTGAAGAGTTTAATTAAGCCTAGTAATCACTCAATCCAAGACAAAAATTGTTGGAACTGTAATTAGCAAATAATATTTATTCTGATCTTTTCCTACAAGGGTATGATGCAGTTCTAGAGGATAAGCTGATGACAGAAGGCAATGACAAATCTGAACGGAGATCATTAGGTGAAAAACATTCATAATAGCTAAAAATAAAATGAGTTAATTTTCCAAATAAGACCTGTACCACTGGTGATTTCTTACTGACATTGACAGAGTTGGAGTGGTCAAGTGTTGGCCCTACTCTTTTTTTATGTTTTAAAGAGAAACCTTTTTCATAAAGGAATGATTGCTTTGTGTGGCATTGTCAAGAACAATAGATTTCTTCAAGAAACCAGTGAGAAGATTTTTATGGATGTTATGAATTGCACCTCCAAGCTCATCTAAGACTGAATGGAAAGGCCATAGATATCGCTGTCAACTTTACCCCTTCTTTGATAGAATAAGTCTCATAATTCTGGGACAAATTCATTATTTCTTTCTGTTATCTCTGCTTGTCTTGTCATCACATCTTCCTGAGCCCAAAAGGGAAGTTTTTTACTGGCAGGTGAGAGCATGTTATTTAAACTCATCTCTGATTGTCATAGCTGCTGGACAAGGATCTTCCTACAGAAATGGTGGATCTTTATGACTTGTCCTGGGCACCCATTATTACACTCAGAGACACTGTTGAGTTATTCTGTAACCTGTATCGCTCATGTGCATTTCACTATTTTCTTACATAAGTTGTTTATCACTGTGGTGACTTCTGAGTCTTCCCCTGACATTACAGACAAGTAGATACCTTTGTTCCACTTGTTCTGAGCTTCCTGGTGGCACCGCCAGTAACTTAGTGTCACTTCCGAGTCTTCTGCCTCCATGAGCTGGCTAGGCCATTAAAGACAGTTCTGCACTGCTTTATATCAGATTTTCTGAGTATCTCAAGCATAAAATAGAGTCTACCAAGTCACAAAGCCCTGTACCCTGTGTAAGTTGCCTAGCAATTGGGAATTTCAGCTGAAGAAATTTCTGAATTCTAGAACTGAGTCTTAGAGGGAAGAACAGGAAAATGTATCTGACTGGAGCTTTGTCCATTTCTGCTTTTTAAGTACTCCAGACAGCAAATGAATCAAATTGACCTGTAAAATAGATTGACAAGTAATTTTCTTTTTTACATTTCTTTTTTAACAGGTGAAAGATAGTACTACCAATTTGCCATCAACCTTGATTTGATTTGTTTACTATTTTGTTTGTCATTTTTACTAAATGATATAGTACTGGAAGAAAAAAAAAGTTCAAGTTGGATGCACTACTAAGAGCACATGGAATCTGCTAAGCAATGAGAAGATTACCCCCAAAACCCTAAAAAGCCTGGAAACTGGATTTGTGTGAAACTCATGATCACCAAATCCTTCCCAAATAAATGAACCCTCTTACCAAAGGTGCTGTCAATGTTGGAATGTATAACCAGATATCAGACTTCTTTTCTTAAATATATTGTGTTGACAGATGGGCTGTAAGAAATGACGTACAACACAGAAGTGATCAAAAGCTCATTTTCTATTTTACTACACTGAAATTATCTGTCATTTTGTAGCTTTCTCTTTTTTGAGTGAACAAAGACCTGATAGCCACATAAGGTGTTAAATGGAGAGAGGCACTATCGGTGATTTTCTTGACTATCCGATTGTTTGACAGGTTCCAGCTGAACACTTGTTACTCTTGTTTGGTTTGTTGGTAGCCAATCACTCCATAATTATGGTGTCATAGGTCATAATTTCCTTATAACTGAAAAAGAAATAGTTATTTTCAAAATCAGTAACTTGTTTCTACATCTTTGACCTTACTAGCATGTTGAGTGAGGTGGTGTTAGAAACATGCTAGACTTTCTTTCCTTTTACTTTTATTGGTTAAAACTGGCTAGATGGCTGAGCCCACCACCACTCCTTAGTGGTAGTAAATGCAGTTACATCCTGCTGGTGGCCAGTCCCAGGGGGTGTTCCCCAGGGCCCAGTGCTGGGGCCAGTTCTGTTTAATATCTTCATCAATGATCTGGACGAGGGGATTGAGTGCGCCCTCAGTCAGTTTGCAAACACCAAGCTAGGGGTAAGTGGTGATCTGCCTGAGGACAGAAAGGCTCTACAGGGGGGTCTGGGCAGGCCGGGCCGAGGGGCCGGGGCCAGTGGTGTGGGGGTCCCCAGGGCTGAGTGCCGGGCCCTGCCCTGGGTCACACCAGCCCCCGGCAGCTGGGGGCAGGGGGCTGGGAACTGCCCGGCGGGACAGGGCCCGGGGGGGCTGGGCGGCAGCGGCTGGGCATGAGCCCCCAGCGTGCCCAGGTGGCCCAGGAGGCCAGCAGCGTCCCAGCCGGTGTCCGAAACGGTGTGGCTGGCAGGGCCGGGGCAGCACCCATCCCCCTGCCCTGGGCACTGGTGGGGCCGCCCCTCAAATACTGTGTTTGGTTTTGGGCCCTTCACTGCAAGAGGGATGCAGAGGTGCTGGAGCATGTTCAGAGAAGGGCAATGAAGCTGGTGAAAGGTCCAGAGAACAAGTCTTATGAGGACAAGCTGAGGGAACTGGGGGTGTTTAGCCTGGAGAAGAAAAGACTCAGGGGGACTTTATTGCTCTCTACGACTGCCTGAAAGGAGGTTGTAGACAGGTGGGGTGGGGGGTGTAGGCCTCTTCTCTGAGATAACCAGTGACAGGATGAGAGGAAACAGCCTCAAGTTACACCAGAGGAGGTTTAGATTGGACATTAGGATAAATTTCTTCACTGAAAATGTAGTTAAGCATTGGAACAGGCTGCCCAGGGGAGTTGGTGGAATCACCATCCCTGTAAGTGTTTAAAAAACACATAGGTGTGGTGCTTGGGACATGGTTTAGTGGTGGACTTGGTGGTGCTGGGTTAACAGTTGGACTTGATGATCTCAAAGGTCTTTTTCAACCTAAATTATTTATGGATCATTAAAAGAATCAAAATTTGCACACAAAGCAAAACTAAATTCTTAGGAAAACAGCTTTCTTGAAAGCCCTGATTTTTCATAAATATTTATTTTCCACTCCTCAGTAAGCACAGCATTCAAATGTGAGGAATTCAGAAAATAAGTAAATAGATTGATTTGAATATTCCTATCCATCCTGGGATTCTACCACTCCCCAATTTAGTAGGCATTTTATAAGCACCTTCATAACAGGCTGCTGACAACACTGAACAACTAATTGAATCGGAGAAACAAGCACAAAGGATGCTCAATGTGATACTTATTCAAAGCAGGAATTTATGCAATTCCTGACTTGAGTCTTGGGTATTCAACATCTTTATATAACAAATACGCATTTTCTTGTTTGCACTCTTGGTCATCCAAGTTTGCCATGCTCTGCTCCAAAGGAAGAGTAACTGTAAACCCAAACATTCCTTTTGAGATGCTATGATGATGGGCATTGCTCATTTCTCTGAGGTCACAAAGACATCATTTGTTCTAAGATTATATTCCGTCCTGCTTCCCAATGTCTCAAATCTGTAAGGAAGCTAGTATAAAATTTATCATGTTCACCCTTTTAAAGTACATTTATATATTTCATCAAGCTGTGGCATAACAGCTGTATAAGTTATAAACAGGTATACTGGAATAAAGCCCTTCAGTTTAGACTTCTGTCATTCAAAGAGGAACAGAAACTGTTCCTTTCACTGCATGTTTGATTGGCACTGTTGCGTCTTTTACCTATTTGGCTATCTTTACTCAGTCCAGGGTGAATAACTGCCACATTGATAATTAGTTTTTCTTTCCCAGTGTTATAAGAGGATCGCTCATGGCTCTGAAGACTGTTTTCACTAGGAGTGCAAGATAATAGGTGAAGAAACAATAACACAGAAGGAAGCATCAGAAAGATTAAAAAAAGCTATTATTGCCCATTGTACTGAAATTGTCATGTTTTTACATCCCTTGCAGTCCATTTGATATGGGTTCCACTCAGCTGAGACTCAGAACCATGATACCAAGGCTGGTTTATTGCAAGAGGGATAAATAACAGGTATCATTAATAGTTTGTGCATGGATCACAAGCTCAAAGCCAACATGATCTGAGCCAACAGAGTAATTAAGTGGGGAACTAGAAGAACCTCTAGGTTGTTCAGCACATCTTAAAAGCACAGATTTGATATCCAAAGGCCTTAATTTTTCCTCAATCTGTTTTCACCAAAAGAACAACTATTTTTCTTTCTTTCTCACTCTTACAGTTAAGTTAAAGTTTATCCAGAATATTTTCTTAACTTTCAGCTCAGCTTCCATCAGTATTTTCAGTTTATAAACCTAGGAGACAAGTTTCCAAGTGTAACCAAAGCTTATTTGGCCAGAAGTGTGTCAGTCTCCAAGTTGGAGCACATTTTGTCAATAAAAGTGCTGTCAAATTGGGATGCTAATATCTACCCACTGGTAACATAGCAGAGAATGAAACCAACAAATCTCAGATTCACATTAAAGTCTAATAAGTAAGTATATTGAGGTCCCAAAAGAAGCCGTGAAAGATCTGTTGCCCCCTTTTCCCTGACCTGCCCCTATACCAAGCAAGCTACTAAACAAAGAATAAACCTGGAAGGAAAAACACGATACAGAGTTTTGTTTCCTGAGCCTTTTATTAGTTGTTTTTACGTAGCAGATGCTTTTGTAGTTAAAAGTGTGCTTTACTTCTGATTTTAATGAACTAGAATGTCAATTATCAGTGCTTTTTTGGTATGTTTGAATTAGACATGTTCAAGTATATTTACCTTTAAACTTCGGCAGGTTAATGTAACTGTAGATTATGGAACTCTAAATGGTTCCAGCACTACACTGCTTCACTGCTCACACACAAGCCTCACTCTTAAAATATGCATTTAAGCAGACTTATTTTAACTTTTATTTAAGCATCTGTACTTTCCTGCAGTAGATCAGCTTAGAACTTGTAGTCTTAGTGGCACTTACAGAGCTATAGAATTAAGGTCAGAGGATCTTAAGCATCTGTTACCTCAATTAGGAATAAGTATAGAAAAAAACCAATTATAACACTGAAAGTTACAGGAAGAGATCCTGTGCTTATTTCCCCTAGATTGCTCATATCAGTTGTAAAAAACGAACAAAATAAGGTCAGAAGTAGAGGTGTGTCTCCCTCCTCCCCACCCCTTGCAGGAATGTAGCAACATAAAAAGCCTTACAGTACAGGCATTCAAGTTCTGCAAGAACTCTGTGGAAGAGATGCATGGCACAGAGAATTTGTACAATCTAAAACACCACCAGATAAGAGAAACCTATGATGCTATTTTTATTTACTATGCATATCTATCCTATTGGATGCTGAATTTATATATCCCTTAAGTACCTGAACAAGAGGAGCAGATACACTGACAGTAATTAGGGCTTGCCAAAAAGCTACTGATCAAAAAGTAAGTCTGCAGTTATAATGCAGACCTGAGATCAAATAAGGAAGGCAGGCAGCCAAGCAGGTTAAGATCATCACAGCATCAAGCATAGCACACACACAATAGAGCTCAAAAAACCACCAGAGTCAACTGCCTGAACTTAAATGCAGTGCCTGGCCAAAGGGAATTTCTGCATGGGTGGAGGTCCCAGCTGAGGCTGTTCAGGACAATTAGAGTCTGTTGGTGTACTCAGGGCTCTGGCATTACTGTTTAAAGATGTCAGTATTACAGATTTCTTCCTTTAGAAAGGACTGATGAAATAGGATAGACTATGTAGGTTTTATTATACTTGGTTGATGAAGCATTTTTAGACTAGTGATACAAGAAATAACGGTGGTAGATTTTTTGGAAAATGGTGTATTTTTTGATGGAAGTGGAAATCAGGTAGCAGTATAATACCTTACCTTTTATCTAGTTTTCTAATAGCCGCTGTTTGTGTTTGGCTCTTAAAATGATCTTAGTTACGTAAAGATGGTTCTGAACTGTGAGCAGTTTTGAGTGAGACCATAAGGCTTATTAGGAAAGTTTTTGCAAAGCTGCTATATGAATGACTATGGCAAGAGATGTGTAGAAACAGATCCCTGGCAGCGTGCAACAGTTGCATTCTAAGTGTTTGTTGCTCTTTCTAAAAAATTTGAAATTATGCATCAGTGTGAGCAGCTTTTGCTTTTTTCCTTGCATCTGCTGGCCTAAAACGGTGTTCTTTACACTAAGAGAGCTTGGATATTACTAAATTATAGGGCTGTATTGCATTTCAATTTTTTATCCTTCTTTGGTACTTTCTTAACACAGATGTTGCTTCACTGACTCTGTGGTCTGTATATATTGGTCTAATATTTCTGAAACTACTCAGACTTACATGAAAAATAGCAAGAAATCTTATCAGAATGGGGTCTGTCTCATAAAACTTAGTGTAGTTATGATTGACAGCAGAATGGAGTGCTAGAATGGATCTGCTTTAAATGCCTCAGTACTTCCTGGGACAGTTGTTATTTAAATACAAGCATCATTCAAAAATGTTGTGGAAAAATATGTTGTATTGATTTAGCTGATATTTTTATAAGTTGTTCTTATTTCTCATTCATTTTCACAGAGGAAAGGCTAAGGAACCTCATTAAAATGCCTCATCTGTCCTGGAAAACTTTTTCTGTTTCTGGACATCACAAGGAAAAAGTGAGAAGCAGAAGAAATGCAGGAAAAGATGGTTGCAGACAGGTAGTTGCAGTGGAAAGGTTAGTGACATCTGTCTTGTTTTCATCCTTGAGGAGACGTGTATTACTTTTAGAACATTTTGTAGAAACAGCTCAGTGAAAAGCTGTGTCTTAAGATACTGGGCTAAGGAACAGGATGAGCATCTTATGTGTCAGATCTGAAACCACCAGAAAGTGGAATGGGAGAGTAATCCCCCTGAAAGGTGTGTTCAGCTTCATGTGGTTATGGCTATGCTGAATGCACACAGATGTCTCCATCAGCATTATTTTCTTGGGATTGTATATTTAACTCAGATTTAGTTGTATATAGTTTCCAAGTGAAATTGCACCTTTCTCTAGAAAGAGAGTATCTGTATGTTCTGATAATTTTAGCTGATATTTACTTGCCTGCTAAGGGCTTATCTGTACTGTTTGGGGTACAATCCTCAAAGATTTTCAGGCCAGGACTTTAAGGGTTTGAAGAGAAACAGGATGCTCTATTGGTTAGCCAGGAACTAAGCTATGAACCTAGCTATGTATTTTTACCATTTTTTCTAAAAAAGGGCTAATTGATCCAGGACGTCCTTGCTGCAGCTTTTTCCAATTCCTTCACTATTGCTCTATTTCTGTCAAACCAATCTATTCTTTTTATTTAATATAGGATTAAATACATTTATTCTTTTAAATAGATTCTCAGGGCAAATTCTTATCTGTTGTAATAGTGTAAATCCATGATAGTGGCAGGGTAAGCCTCCAGCTTACACAATTGGAATCCCATTAGAAGCAAGAAGCTTTGCAGTGGTACTCTAAGGGATAAGGGCTTTTCAGGAGTCCTCTACGCAGACATACATGCTCACTAAGTGTGTCAGGAAGAGGTATAACATAATAAAACTCTGGTTCTTTTCAGAGTATCCATGAGAGATTTTAAAGCTAACTGGTTAGAAGTTACTGTATGCACATCATGCTCTCTTAAATGGGTATGACTGAGTGCAAGGGTGATGCTATGACCATTTCCCTTCTGCTTGTTAGTGGGCTTCCCAGTGGGGGAACCTCTGGCAGAAGGCTGGGACTGCCTCTTCCCACACAGCAGCTGGCTACACCCGGAGGAGGAGGTTTGCAGAACACAGAGGTGGGCACACAAACAGCAGGAGATACAATAGTATTTGTACAGCAGAGATCAGAAAATGTTGAGAAAGGTGGAACTGATACATAACCAGGCCTTGTGTATTAGAAAATATGTCCTAGTGACCAGAGGTGACTTTCATACCAATTCAAGATTCCATTGAAAAGAGTTTGGACTGAGACCAAGCTTTAATGAAAAAAAAATTTGCACCTGCAAAGACAGAGCGTACAGGTGGAATTAATATTTTTTGGTTTTGTTTCTGTTCTGCCACTTCAAAAAGTCTTATACTTGATTTTGCTCTAAAAATCTAATTTGTCTGTGCTGTGTCCTGTCCCCCCCCATCCCCCTGCCCCCCCCCCCCCCCCAAAAAAAAAAGTGCTCATGGTGTTTTCTACATAGTTTTTAAAGACAGAAGGTTCTAGTCAGCCTTGTATCAAAGTCCTGGCAGTCCTAGGACACAACAGACTAGAATAGACTAATTCAGTTGGAAGGGACCTACAATGATCATCTAGTCCAGCTGCCTGACCACTTCAGGATGACTAAAATTTAAAGCCTGTTATTGAGGGTGTTGTCCAAATTTGTCTTAAACACTGACAGACATGGGGCATCAACCACTTCTCTACAAAGCCTGTTCCACTGTTTGACCACCTTCTTGGTAATGAAATGTTTCCTAATGTCCAGTTTAAACCTCCCCTGGTGCAGCTTTCAACCATTCCTTCACATCCTGTTGCCGGATCCCAGGGAGAAGAGCTCAGCACCTCTGTCTCCACTTCCCTTGCTCAGGAAGCTATAGAGAGCAATGAGATTGCTCCTCAGCCTCCTTTTCTCCAAACTAGACAAACCTGAAGTCCTTAGCTGTTCCTCATAGAGCATGCCTTCTTGCCCTTTCACCAGCTTTGTTGCTTGCCCTCCTCTGGATGCATTCAAGTTCTCAGCATCCTTCTTACATTTTGGGGCCCAGAACCACATACAGTATTCAAGGGGAGCCCATACCAGTGCTGAATAAAGTGGGATAATCACCTCTTTTGACTGGCTGGTTAAGCTGTGTTTGATGGAGCCCAGGGTGAGATTTGTCTCTTGGCTGTCAGGGCATGCTGCTGGCTCCTATCAGGTTTAACCAGACCCCCAGATCCTTTTCTGCAGGGCTGCTCTCGAGGCACTTCTCTCCCTATTTATATTGTTTCCAGTGTTACTCCATGGCAGTATATATTCCATTTTGGACTTTTAGATTCACTATAACTATATATAGATCTTTATTTTGCTAGAAAATTTTGGAAACACTGTAGTTGCATGGGATAAATCTGAGTCAGAACTCTGTCAGGTAAAATAGCACTCCATTTCATAATATCTATTCAATTACTGTTCTTCCCAGGGACAAAAATGCCCCACTTCCTGGGTATCACACTTTTTTTTTTTCTTTTCTTTACTAGTATAGCATTATCTTGGGCAATTGATTACCCCTCAACTTGCTAATGTCTTCTGCCCTAAGGTTCTGGAATCATGCTGAATACTGGAGAAAAAAGAATCTGCGAACTTTTTTTCCCCAGGAAACACGAGCTTATAGAGGAAGTACCTCGCAAGCAGGACAGTTACTTTTTTTTGTTTTTTTTTTCTTCCCCCCTAATCTATTTTCTTAGCTGATTGTATGCAGTTTGTTACTCGACACCTCAGCTTTTTGACCATGCTGCAGTACAGTCTTTGCTTCCCACAGCTGAGAATATGTTTCATTAGCTACAACAAACTGAGAATAAGATCCCATCACCAGGGAATTTCTGATACACATATATGTATTTTATACATATTAATGTAAATGTGTATTCCTCTCCCCCCACCCTCCTTCTGCTGGCATTATGGTGTGCTACTTGTACAATGATATCCCTAAGGGAAGGAACATGCTGTCACAGGAGGCTTGTTGTTTTCCAGGGGCAATCTGGGTAGCCACAGGGAGACTGCTGAGGCTTGTCCAATCTTTGCACCACTATTGCACTCTGTTCATTTGCACTGCTACCATCTGTATTAGCACCGGTACCAAGGGATGCCTGGAACAAATCAAGACGCACTACAGAGCTCTAGGAGCAAAAGTGAAGGACATGGGAGCCTGATGGGCTCTCTGTAGTCCTAGGCTGGACTTTTAATAAGGGATGGTCTCCAATAGAAATGGGCACATCGTGTGAGTTAGTAACTTGCTGTGTGGATGGTGTTGCAGGCAGCCTCTTGGCTTTTATAACTGTGGGTTCTTTGAAAAACAGAGCAAGAGACAGAATCCACCCACAAACTAAGTAAGAATACTTTCACCAACAGGGTTGTCAAGCAGATAAAGATTTAAAGTATATATGTTCAGGGCTGGCATTAACATCTTATGTCAAGATGAGGCAAAGAATGGTAGGAATGGTAAGTTCATGAAGCAGAGTAATAAAAGTCTTGGGAAAGGTAAAACTGGTCAAAAGAGGATACAGCAGTGCCTGTACAGAAATGCATACAACCTGGGAAAGAAGGAGGAGCTCAATCTGTCTGTGGATGCAGTACTGTGATGCCATTAGAATTGTCAGGATGTAGCAGGATGACACTAATAACTGGAGCTCAGAGGTGATGCGTAGGTACAGGCTTTTCAGGAAAGCCAGGCGAGCAAGACCAAGAGCACAGTGTTATCATCTAGAAGAAAGAGCTGCTTAAATTGTAGAGTTTTTCTATAGATTAGACAACAGGCTGATTGTCTGCTTTTATGTCAGGACCACAGGAAAGGCCAGTGAAGGTGACATTGTGCAGGGGATGTTACAGACTACGTGTTCAGGGTAAAGTACTGGATGAAATCTCCAAATCATTTTATTCCTATGGGACTGGAGATTCTGTCCTGCCACTTACTGAAGGGATAGAGGGATTCAAGCAATTCAGGAGGCTTCTGGAGGGTGTCAGGGTTAGCCTTCTAAGATGGATTAGCTCACATGTAGATGTCTGTGCAGTAAAGATACACAGTCAGGTGAGTCCTCGTGTCTATAAATTCTTGGACTAGATGGCAGTATGAGCATTGTGATACCTTGAGCTGGTCATAAAAGAAATTCTGAAGTGATCTGTTTGCCTTTAGAATACTTCCTTCTCTGAACCTTTGCAGTAGATATGTATTACATATGCTGTATTTTGTAGATACTTGAAGCAAAAAATTATTTTAAGGCATTATAGACTCTGTTAAGGACAATTAATCTGTCCTTTGGAGTAAAACCATTGTATCAAGCTGAAGAACTAATACATCTTGTTTTCTTTTCCTGACTACTGTGTCAAAGATACATAATTTAAGAAAAAATCTGAAACACAAGCATTCACTATACCTTCTCTGTGACAATCCAATTCATGTTGCTTGCCTTCTTAAACTTTAAAAAGTAACTCAGTATAAACATATAGACCATGCACAAGGCCAGTTGAGACGGTTCAGAAGGCAGTAGTGCACTTTATCAATCTGTATCTTTAAAAATCAATGAATTAAATCTAGGCTAGTAAAAGAATTATGCAGATATTCTCGACATGATGATGTAGTCCAGCTCATTTACAGTGTGACTAAGGACAATAAAAGGCTTCTAAGGGCTCAGCTTTGTTCTAGCTGGGGATAAAATGTGATAACAATTCTTACATGCTTCTAATCTTTAGTGTTAGAAAGAAATAATGCTCTCAGGAAACGCTCATATGTGACCTTTTTCTCATACTGCAGTCATTCAAATACTGATAGTTAAGTTATTAGCCTGAAATACCCTCAGGAGCTGAATGAGTAGCTCACCCCGCTGCCCACCCCACCCCACCTCCCACCCCCACCCCACCCCCAGAATCTCATATTTACACCTGTTATACTAAATTCATGTTTTTAAGATTATTACCCAAAGAAGCAGAATGGAGATTGTTCTTTTAACCAAAAAATAATAATAATAAAAAAATAAATAATTGTGACTGTATACTACAGCAGAATTCTTAGCCAGAAGTTTTGTGCCCTGATCATGTGCTTTTCTTCTGTCCTTTATTCTTGGAAAATGTAAGATAAGATTCATGTTCTCTCTCCCACTGATTAGCATCTATAAACATATTTAGGATGTTTTACTAAAGTCATTTAACACTTGCAGAAGACAATGGGTCATTATTGCTATATTTTCCTAAAATGAATGAAAATCATATTCATCTCAACTTCTAGACTTAGTGTTTTGATTGTGCCCACATGAAACCTCATTTAGCCATCAGCATAGCAGTCCTTTCTGAAAATCAGTAAAATCTGTGGTAATTCTTCTGAATATTCATTGTCTGAATGTTCATCTCTGTACTTTTTGAACATACCTAATGGTTAGTGTTGGAAATAAAACGAACCTTTACTGTTCTTTACTAAAACGGTGAAAAGAAAGGAATGAGCTACTCACTGTTGCTATTGTACATCAGATCACCTCTCTAAAACGTTTTGATCTAAATATGTGAGAGAAGATGATGCTCCTTCTACAAAACTGAGATCTTACCACAAATGTTTTAGTGTCTTTGGGAAGGCTGGGGATGCAGTAATCTGTTAGAAAGTAGGTTTCCCTATTCTCACTAATATAAAAAAAGCTGGATAAGCATTTAGTTAGAGAGATAAAAAGTTGGGAATTAGGATATCTGGACAACTTTGAACAAGGAGGCAAGATCACTAAGGAGTGTGAAACACCCCACCTGAATGTGTAAGGGAAGTCACAGCACAAATGAAAAGTGATACAGTGACTTGCAAAGTTTCTATTCAAATATTTATTGCCTACTCATTTAATAGAGTTTTTGGTTTTGTGAATGTGATGCAAATTCAAGTCTAAGAAAATTGCAGTGTCTACTGTTTACACAGTCTTCTTTATGACTCCTTTGGGAAGTGAATGGCTCATAACTTAACATGTCTGTAGTTGACCTCGCCCCTTCAGCATCCCAAGAATTAACAATTTACAATATTCTGTGGGAATTGCAACAAGTTCTTGTCCACTTCTTTTGTTCAAGATATTTTCTGTCACAGCTCTTGTGCTTGCAGAACTTGCAATATCGTTCATTCACAATGTAGTTTGTCTTCCTAAGTACAAAAATAGCTGTATTTACTCTGCAATTTCATTTGTTTCAAATTTGGAAGGGATGAAAACCAACGGTAATCGTACTATAAGACATATGGTAGAGTAAGATCCATAGATGTGCATTAATACATGTGATGGTTTCACTTTCAGAAAGTGGTATTTGAATATTACAAAACTTAGATACTGCCTAAATCAGGACAGCTATGCCACATCCTTAGAGGTTTTATCAGAATACCTTTGCTTAATCCAAATAAAAGTGCCAGAATTAATGTTGTTCTTATGAAATGTGGTGCAGGGGGACTTACAGTAAAACCTAACAATTCCCTGACTCTTCTAGATGAAGTAAGAAAAAATATCTTTATGGATGATGATTAAATGAAAGACATGCTTTTGGATTCAAAACAGCATAATGTTATGCTGGTCATTAAAGTGAACTGCTGTTTCCCTCTCATTTTTATGACAGAATTGAAGAGAAAAGCACTTGAAAAATACTGATCTTACAGAATGAAAGAGTATAGTATGATCCTCTGCAAGTGGCAATTTGCAGAAATAAGTGCTGAGTTCATGGATGTACAGAGAGCGGGATTTATTTCATCTGACTTTAGACATCCAGAATGAGATGTCTGCAAGTAAGCTGGTAAATTTCTGCAGTCAATGGAAAGAGAGAGACACTTTATGGAAGTAGTTTCAGGGTGTTATTCTCTTCAGGAAAATATGCCCTATATCAGAAAATCAGTCTATTTTCAAAGAATTTGCCTTCTGTACAGGCAAACACATAAAGGAGTCTGTGTTTGGGGGTCAGTATGCCTATTTCAGTCTAGGGAGGCTGACAGAAGAGAATCATAGAAAGATTTAAGTAAAGGAGACTTCCAGTGAACTACCTTTTCAGAGAAGAGCTAGCTAAGTTATAACAGTTTTCTCAGGGCCTTACCCAGTTAAATTCTGAAAAACTTCAAGGATAGAAATTCTACAACCTCTTGGGATAACTTTAACCTTAACTACCATCACATCAAAGACTTTTTTCCTTATGTCAAATTAGAGTTTCCCTTCTTGTAACTTTTCTGTTGCCTCAGTCTTTATATTATGGTCTCTTCTCAGCACCAAGTCGTCATATTTGTCCTGTGCTACTTCTAGCACAGGATGCCTGTTACAACATAGGCCTCATTCCAAAAGAGGTCCAGGATTCTCATTTGGTGCAGTCAGGATGTGTTCATCTATTTCCCATTGGCCCTTTGGGTCCTTGATAGCTTTCCTTTTTGTGTATGTTTTTCCAAGTGGATATCCAGTTATATGATGACTAGCTATGATGTACCATATGTTAATGCATCTGGTTATTCTGCACTGCAGCATAGTAGAGGCAATTGTCAGTAGTAGCATTAATCTACTTTTATATTCCAGACGTTTATTTTGAAGACTTCTATTCAAACCTGTATCAGTTGATGGACAGCTTCAAAGTTCAGATAGCATCTGATTCACCAGAGGAATGGTAAAGAGTATGATGGCATTATTTGATTATACTTTAGCAAGAAGAGGAGTTTAGAGCAAGCTGGGATATCTTGTTTAAAATTAGTTTGGTCAGAACCAGGAATGTTTGGAACACTTCCTTGAAAATCCAACCAATTCTTTTTCAGTCGTTTCTCCCCCCTCATTTTGCTTCTCAGCAATCCTAAACCATAAGAAAGGTATTTAAATAGAGAGAAATTAAGTATAAGTCAAGTAATATGATGGTACTTGTGCTTAGAAGATTCACTGTGTTGTCTTTTGTCTTCCAAGCTACATTCAGGAATAGCTGTGAAGTGTGCAGACTCTAATTCTATTACTGCTCACAGGCTCAGAAGCCAGATTACAAAGAACGTGTGAATATTGGATGTAAAATTTCATTCTGTGTATAGCAGGGGTCCTCAAACTTTTTAAACAGGGGGACGGCGTGTGGATGAAGTGGCAGGCAGTCATCTGTGGCTGGTTGGTTTCCCTCCCCAATCCCCGGGCAGGGGGGGCAGGGGGTTCTGTAAATACCGAGGGCCTGATTGAGGACCCTGGGGCGCCGTATCCGGCCCACGGGCCGTACTTTGAGGACCCCTGATGTATAGAATCCCTTTCCAAAGTTGATACTCCACTGAGTTGGTCATTTGGTACTCTTGGTTTATTATAAAAAAATTGCTGATCTTGGAAGCAGCCTTCAGTTTCACAGAGAGTTGCATTCAGAGCTGTGGCTACACCATTTGATTTCATACTGCGTTAGCTGACCTTTACCTCTGATCACTCCAGGTAAGTTTTCACGTCACTATCCAGGACAGCGCTATTTCTGTGATGGCTTTAATGAAAATGTGCTCTTTAATCTAGAGTGATTAAAGCAGCTGTTTACTTTTGTATTTAAAATCCTTGTACAGTTACTCTAGGAATCTTTATTTTCTGCTGACAGCAGATTGCAACTTTCAGTATTCTGAATTTATATTATCTTATTATTCTCAGCTAGAATCACTAGAAAATTATCACTTAGAAAGCCTGACATTGGTATTTAAAAAATTTCACAGCTTTAGACAATTTATCACATCTTTCAGTTTTACAGAACCTGGGCAAAATATTAATTGACAGTAAGTCTGAAGAATATGCAGATAGATGGATATTTGCCCTAGGTATAGTGTATGAAAGTCTTGTGAAGATCAAATGTTTATATTCTATACAATCCATTTTCTCTAAATATGTGGTTGCTGTTTGGCTAGTTCTGTATGTCTCCCTACTTCTCTGCCTTTATTATTTTGAACTAGTAATCTTAATAAAAGAAAGTGAAATAAATCTTACATACTTGATTATAATTCAGTTGTGATGAGTTGGCCCTCAAAATCAGATGGTACTAAAAGTTTACAAATGACATTTCCTGTTAGAGATGAGCGCCAGCTGTATAGTTTGGACATGGATTTCAAGCCACAAAGATGTTCAGATCTGTGGGTTTAGTTTTCTTGTCTATCATCACTCTATATTTAGAGATGTATTTTAGAGATGCCTCTCTAAAGCATGTTTCTTTCTTTTGTAAATTGCATCCTATTTCTGTACCCCTACACCCCCCTCATTCTGTACAATTAACTGTATTTTAATCTAGCTGCATGATGCATTCTGTTCTGAACAGGGACCATCATTTATTATACTCATTTTCTGCAGTGTCTGTAAATTAGATAATTATTCTTACCAAGCTTTCCAAAAGGAAACAGTCAAGTTGGTTTTTGCTCAGCAATGTATGCATTCTGAGTAATTCAGCAGTGTCCAAATAATTATCTCTCTTTAAAGTTCTGAGGCAGTAGAACAATAGCTAAAAGTAGCAGTGAAGTTCTTTTTCCAGAAAGGCGTTACATAAAGATGCAGTCTAAAATCTTATGTTGTTCTCATGCTAAGTCTCACAAACTAAGTAGGCTCTGGGTGCAGCACCAAAGAGGGAAATTGCTAACCCAGGCTCCCAACTCTTTGAAAAACTTTCGACTCATGCATTGAGATCTGGCAGTAACTCCTAAGGTAATAGAAATCAGAACATTAGTTTCTGCATTTTGAACTGCATTGTTGCCAGAAATCCCACTCTAGGTAAGAAGGCGTAATTCATAGCCAACAGTTATTTCTAAATTTGGTGTTAAAATTAATTTAGGGTTGATCATCTGTTTCCTAACTTCCCTGTTTTCTATGTCAGCATTTCCATGCATGAGTAATTCTAGCTAATTTTCTTTTTAACTGACTCCCTCGTAAAAATTCACCATGCCACTTTTTCTGTAAGGCAAGAAGAATTTTTCTGTGTTTTTCATTTGTTTGTTTCACTTTTATTTCTCTCTCTTTTTAATGGGCAATATTATCATTACAGTAATTTTAATGTAGGGTAAGGACTGTGGCTCTCAGTTTAAACATAACATCAGATTTCATTTCCTTGTGGTTACAAAAAGTTTACTGCAGCAAAGAAGCCCACATCTTTCTAACATCTCACTAAATCTGTTAAAATATCAGAGTCTGCTTACAACTGTGAAAGTGTATTATATGACACAGACTTAGCACAGTTATTTAGAAACAGAATGGCACTCTGAAAGTACCCATCTATTAGTTTTTCTTAAGCACTCTTCCTTTCCTCCCAGAATATCTTCACCATGTGTGTCTCAGTTGGGAAATGATGTCTTGGAAAGAAAGCTGACTTTATAATTGTTTCAAGAGCTATGTCCAACAAGATAGCAGTTCAGAAATTAATACCGTAATTTCTGACTGACCATTTTCTCCAGTTTTTGAAAAATCAAAACCATAGTACTTTCTAACTCTGCTACTCCATATATCAGGAGACTACTTCAATGCTGTAGTAGGGTGGGTATAATCTGGTTTAATTGCATTTCTGAAAGAATCTATGTGAAAAATATTGTGGTGGAGGGGATAAGCCAGTAAGGCTGCTGTGTTCCAAACTGACAGAAATTTCTGTACTTTAATGAAAACAAAGCTAAACTCTTCTATCACCTTGCTGTTACACAGTTCAAAGCTGGTAGCTGAAGGTAAACAAGTAAGCACCTCAGATGATAAAGACATATTTCCAAGCTTATGTATAGTAGTATCAGTCTTTTTTTTTCCCCTGCAATCATTGGAGAGCATATATCAGAATAAGGTATTAATAGCACATTCACAATATGCTTTCAGTCTCATCTGTGGTAAAAAGCTGTCTTAGGCACAACACAGAAGCATAATATTTTTACTGGTTTTCAGAACTCTGACTGGATTGGATGGCTCCACTTTCAATATGAGAATAAGGTATGTTCTGAAGATTTGCATTTGCTTATGACACTTGGTCCAAGAAAATCGGGTGTTTTATTAACAGAAGGCTTTTGAAGAAATGCACTTAGCTTGCATAAACCAGTATGCTGCCCTGCAGACTGAAGATGCTATAACTTTATGTCATACATATTTGTTTGACTGTCTTCATTCACCAGAGTCTGGTTTGACTCCCAATTTACTTTTAGTACTAGTTTGAAACCTTTATTCCTAAAACATAATACTTTCCTGCTCCTTGCCATGAGTCTTAGTGTTAGAAATTGGTGGACAGTCTAAATAGGGAGTGATTCATTGTGGAGAGGTTGGTAGGAATCCGCTGAAGAGCTTGGACCAGTGCTTGGCTGTGTCGAACAAGTGGCAGCCTGCTTTTTGTACAGAAGTTGACTTCACATCTGGGCTTAACAATCTGTGAGCACTCTTGATCGCATGATTAAAATGGTCTTTCCTGGCTTTAGTCTTTTAAAAAAGTATGAGAAAGCAGCAGACTTTAACAACCTTTGATATTTCTGCCAAATTACTTTTCTTTCTCGTATTATATGTCATCCATTGTTTGTAAATTAAGGTGATTTAAACTAACATGATTTCATGGAAGGTTTTACAAAGTCTTTTTTTAGCCTGGAAGGATGTGACACTATTTATGAGTCAAAGTAGGCTACATTTAATTGTCACTGAGCCTATGATTTATTTGGCAGGATTACTGGGTTTTACTGATTTATCTGTTTGTTTTGCTGCTGTCATACAGTGCCCTTTACTCAGTGACGGACTAATACATTTGGTTTTGTTTGCTTGTTTTTTCCTCATTAGTAAACAGCTCCAGACTCTCCTAATTTGCTTAAGCCATATGCTTTCCAGAGGCTTTGGCCGTTCATCTAAGATAAGAGGCATGATGCACAATGTGCTATGCACAGCTTACCTTGTGCTGTCCCAGGTGTATCAAACATAATGGAGACTTTTTCTTTTTTCTTCTCATTTTATAGATAGTACTATTAATTTCTGTGTACACATTGTTGCTGCAAGTCTACCAACAGCTGAATCAGAAGCTGCTTGCCAGCAACATGGAAGTGAGGAAGCCTGTGAATTATTTTAACTCTTTCCTGATTGCTTTGAATTTTATGAAGCAGGTTTTTTTGTGTGTGTGTGTGTTTAAAACAAACAAAAACCTTTGTTCTTGCAAAATTAAATACATTGAAAAAAGGAAGCTACAGATCCTTCTGGAAATGCCTGGTAGGTTTAGTAAGAATAAAACTAGAAACTCTTACAGAACTGTACATAAATTATAGAAATAGAAATATCAAGTTCCATAGAAATTACTCTAAAAAACCTATAGAATTTAATAGAAATGAGAGTCTTTCTAAAATTGCTTTTTTAACCATCCTATAAATTGTTAAAATGGGGATATAATTCTCTATTAAACTCTTTAAGGAGGCTCTGAGAGTCTTTAATTCTCTATTCAGTTTCAAAGGAGTGATCCCAATTCTGCAATCTTTCTCACAGGATTGAATTCATTGACATCCGTGGATTTGTTCAGGAAATGCAAAACCTATGCTGTACATCATGCCATGCTATAGGAAACTTACCTAGTATAAAATATTATCTTACTTAATAATGCCAACCATTCGTACTGCAGATTTTTATATTCCTAGGGCAAAATCTATAGATTAGTTCGGTGGATGGCTACCACACCATCCTGGACAGCTGAGTTCATGTGCAGAATTAAAGAAATAGGTTTAGAGCTGACCAAATTATTTCACCAGTGAAACAAAAAAAAAAAAAAAAAAAAAAGAGTCCCAGGAAGCAGTATGTCACCCTGGGAACACCTCCATATGTCCACTTGTGCTCTAAACTTCTGGGTGTATTCATGCTTGTAGACTTGAAAATGCTACAGAGGAAGCCTTCCAGCCAAGGACTGGGATTAGTCCTTGTTCATATGTGTAATTCCCTAAAAGAAGAACAGTTGATCTAAGCCAGTTTTCTTAGTGGCCTCTGTGATAAAGAGTGGGTGAAGATATGAAAAAGAGAGTGAGCTCAATTTGATGATTCGTTACTTTTTTTTTTTGCCCTCCCCCTAGAACTAGTTATCTAAGTCAACTTCTGAAAAGTCTGTCTCTTCAGGAAAAGCTGACTCATCTTCTGAGGGTGCCTGTTTCTCTCTGGAACAGCGAGCCTGTTTTGAGCACAGAGGCATTAACCACAGCTTACATCAATACTATGGAAAGATGTAAAGAATTGCTGTCCAGACTTCTTGTATCATAGTCATGTCTGAGAGTTTATCAGGTGAAATCTGGAAACACAGTAGAAGAGGTATTCCTCCGAGTAGGATGCTCTCTCACTCAGTGCCAGTGTGGATGATTGTTAGACCAGGGATCTATCTCATGCCAAGAGGTGAGGGCAGGCACAGCCGTAATCATTCCTGTTCATAGCAATGGACAGACTAGGTGGTCCTCACTATTCAGGATCTACAATAAAAATCATGCACTACACAAAATGAAAAACAGAGAGATTGTGCTTTTTTCCAATACTAAGTCCTAGCTTATGGCCCTCCCCACTACTGACTTGGAAGTTCACCATTGGCATTTTACTTTAGGGTTCTTAATGGACAACTAAATGGAGGCCTTTGATTTGTTTTTCATTTTGACCTGTGCTTAATTTTGAATCCAAGTGATGTACAGTAGCAATCTCATTTGCTTAGCCCATGGCAGGTATCTCAAATGCCTTTCCTGAGACCAAGGTCACTGTGCCTTCTTGTTCGTATCTTGTTTGTGAAGATGTTCTTTATTCTCCCCCCAAATTCAGACACAAACGCTTTACACTTCAGCATTGTATTGCAGTTAGTTTGACTTCTTATTTTGAAGGGAACACAGAGACAGCATTAGTGTTTTCTTTCCGGTCAGATGACTGTGCTGTAATACAATTTTCATACACTACACACTACATTTTAAAGCTCTTGTATACCAACTCTGTCTCTTGCTTTCTTTTTAGTCTTTTGTCAAAATACTACTCTTGCAAGCATTCTGTTTTACTGAAGGTGAAAAAAAATAGAACAGGTGTAACCAGCAATATCTGTGTTCCAGCACAAAGAATAGAAATGGCTTTGAGATTACAATGTAATTTCAGCCTCAGAAAATGAAATCGGTTTCATCCAGGAAGAAAGGGAGAAAAAATGGACAAGAAAAAGAACTGCTATTGAAATGTTTTCTTTCTGTCTCTTTTGGCTTTAGTTACTTCTCCCTGTTTGAGTCTGATTGCTTGTTAAAGTATATGTTTAACATTGAAATGGTGAAAACACAAGTTGTTTACCTGAAATAAATTGCATTTAAAAGAGAGCTGTCATCTTTCCTCCCCCTTATCTTCATGTCTTCACACATTCTTTTGAACCCCAGGATAAATCAGGTGGTAGAAATTATACACTAGAAACAGATTTACATTAATGGTGGTAACTGGCGTTAAATAAAGGTATTTTGAAAGATTACCAAGGAATAGGCACACTTTCAAAAGCAATCAAGTTTTTTTGACCACTGTTACTGATCATGTGCATGCTCTTAGGCTGCTCCAATTGTGGAAAAAAACCCAACCAAACATTAATTTAAGCCACTTTAGCAAATAGACCCTCATTTTTTTTCCTTTTTCTTATTTTTTTTTTCCTTTCTATCTAAGGCTGTATATATTAAGCTAGGGATACAGGAAAAAAAAAAAATGACGGAGGAGCTTCATGATCCCTTGCAAGGGTCATTTGAAATGGCATTGCCATGGGATCAGATGAGCATCACTGCAGTCAGTACACTGTCTTCTGCCTGTAGTGCAATGATACTGTCACCCCTCAGTGTTTGTGTTGAGGGTTAACCCCAACAGGCAGCTCAGCCCCATGCAGATGCTCACTCATTCTCCCACAGTAGGATGAGGGAAAGAACCAAAACGGTAAAAGTGCAAAAAAAAATAAAAATTTGTGGGTCGAGATGACCCCAGTTTAATAGGTAAAGCAAAAGCTACATGCCCAAGCAAAGCAAAACAAGGAAATCATTGACCAATTCCCATCAGCAGGCAGGTCTTTAGTTTCCTGTTCCAGGGAAAGCAGGGCTTCATTGTGCGTAACAGTTACTTGAGAAGATATCATTGCTCTGAACACTGGTGCCTCCTTCCTTCTTCTTCCCCCAACTTTTCTTGCTGAGCATGATGTAATATGGTATGGAATATCCCTTTGGTCAGTTGGGGTCAGCTGTCCTGGCTGTGTCCACTCCCAGCTTCTTGTGCATCCTCAGCATCCTCGCTGGCAGGGCAGCGTGAGAAGCAGAAAATGCCTTGATGCTGTGTAAGCACTGCTCGACAATAGCTAACAGCTCACCTAAGTAAAACACCATCTTGGTCACAAATCAATAATGTAGCACTGTAGGAGCTACTGTGAAGAAAATTAACTCTCTCCCAGCCAAAACCAGTATGTTTTGAGTCATCAGGTAGTATATGGCTGATTCTCTTCCCCTTCCCACCTCATGGCGATATTTGGGATCTGGTATTTAAAAAATATGGTACCATTACTGAACAACAATTTCCAAGGACTTTCAATGTGCAGCCAAAACAAAGACAAAAAAAGCCACTTTACCCAAACTGTCACATTCATGTGAAAGACAATGCCATAGATAGAAATTTCTTTCATATCTTTCTTCTTTATTGCTACCCCACATATTTGTGTGTTTGTGATTTAATTTAAGGAAAACAAAATATAAATTTTATGAACAACTGTTCTACAGACCATTTAAACTGACTATTCTTTCAAATAAGAACAGGTAAAGTATTTGAAAGCTGTCAAATCTGTTCAGCTGAATGAAAAAATCCCGACCAGAAAATTTTTTTTAAAGCCTCAGTATTTAAAGGCAGTGAAACCATTTTAAACATATTTTCCTTCTTTTTCATGTTTTTAACAAAGTTAAGATATTTTGAATTGTGGTTGTTAACAAGTGAGTCTCCCGTTATAAAGTGAGAAACAAGATCAAATGAAGACATGGTAGCAGTATTAAAATATACAGAAGGGTTGCTGCAGACAATGAAATTAACTCATCTCCATGGCCATAGGTAAGTTAAAAAATAATAGGCTTAATTTCCATCCATGAACATTTGTGTTGAACTGGAGGAAAACTGTCCCTGGTGACTTACGGTAAGGATCATGAAATGATTAATAGATCAATTCAAACAGTTCATAATTTCCATCACTGTAAAAATGTTTAATGCCAGGGTAGATAAATATTATTTACAACTGGTTAATGTTTAGTTGACTTGGATTTGAGTCAAAGACATAGTAGGTAACCTCTTGATGCCGCTTTCATCCTTTTTTTTTTTTTTTTTTATATTTACTGTTTAATACTCTACAAGTGACCACAGAGTTCATCAATGAATTGGGTTTTATTTGGCACAGTAAACCATCATAAACAGGTGGTACACTTCAGAAAGGAACTGAAGTAGGTTCACATTTTTCAGTGACATAAGTGCTTGAAATTTAAGTGTATCAGATGAAATGAACACTCAAAGTTCTTCTCCCCCCTGACAATGGAAAGATCCCAGGTGACTAGCTTAGAGTTAGACATTGATGCTGTCAGTGTCTAAACTTAGCTGAAATGCATCTCCCACCCTGTCTAAATCCCTGAGGCCTGACTTCAATAAACATGGTCAGTCTAACACAAAACAGAAATGTGAAGCTCTTCCCAAGAAGAAATGATAGACATTTTCTTTTCAAATAACATAACTTGGATAGTGTGGCAATCTGTAAAAATGAGTAGAAGGTTTGGTTGGATTCTCAGCTTTTTCCGGGAAAGGTCCAAATATAGATCAATCTTTTCTCAGAAGAGGGCCCACCAGGAAGCAGAGCAAATTACCTCCATAGCAAAAAATTCAGTATTTACAGAGTCTGCACATTGCAGCAATGGTCTGACTCCATTTTCTTGGAAAACGGATGGAGGAGAAAGTTTCAGGATGTCAGTCTTGAAGGGACAGAAGTGATGGCTGGCAGCCCTGATTTTCACACACAAATTCTGAAAGGGAATGTGTCATTCTTGCTGAAAACTCTAAGTTGCTCTCTAGTTAAAAGGAAGGATTTTTCAAGCTATTCTTTAGCATATGTTCCAGAAAGCTTAGCTGCCTAGGGTCAGTGTTCTTTATTCCATCCATGGATGAGTTTCAGGCATATAAATATTTTGTGAGGATTTGAGATGTCTGAAAATCCTCCCTTATTACTTTTACAGAAAAAAAAGATATCCAACAAAATAGAAGTTCAACAAATCACAAAAATTATTTAAAATATCTTTACACTTCCTGAAACAGCACAAAGACAAACAACTTGTTTTGCTCTACTGTTTTCCTTTAAGAATGCTACATTTGTTTATTTTTAGTCTGATTTTGGGGTTTAGATTTTTTCTCTAATTAGCTAATAACATGCATTCATAACAATTTGTGTGATTATAATTTGACTTTAATTGTCTGTATAGTGCCCTGACTCACTTGGCAAAAAGGAGGCTTATAAATATAACTCATTATATTATTGACATGCTTTTGTAATTTTCCATTTTCCTTTTAGAAATGCAATATTAAAATATTTGAAGCAATGAGTTGTAAGGAGAATGGGGGGTGCATCTAATTAACTTCCCAGAAAGAGAGAAATCTGCATGAGATTTGATCACTTTTGGTTTTTTACTATGTAGAGGGAATTGAGTAGAATCTTATTGGGGTTTGTACCAATATTTATCTACACATACTTGCCTTTTAAATCCACCTGGACAGTTTTCTCTTCAACAGTCCTCAAAGATATGCATCAGTATTTAAATAGTCTCTGTCCTGATTTCATTGTTTGTCACCACTAAGGCTTGTTTGATTGTTTCCTTATGTTGCTTGTTTGTTGTATCCAATTCTGCCTTAAGTTACATCTGCTCTGCAGCCACTTAACTAGTTAGTTTGAATGAGAGTATCAGTGTAGGTAAGATACAAGCATAGAACACGATAAAACAACCTTTCACATGTTTATGAAGTTTCTTGGGTGGGTTTTGAAATCACAACTGATTTGCATACAGTTCAAGCTAGGCTGATATCTGTACCAAAGCTAGGGAATCTGCATAGAGTCTGCTTTGAAGGCATTGCTGTGACTCTGTTCCAAGCAATGACATTTGGTTTGTGCCTTTAGGTATAAGGAAGTATCATTTCCTGATGGTATTAATAACTTGGAACTTAAATTAATTCCTTCAGCCAATCTCAGAATGCAAACACTAATGCATCTGTAAACCTCAAAGCTGCATCAGTGGAAACTGATGTAAGTGGACATAGTTGTTACTTTGTTCTCTGGACTCTACCTAAACCAAGTGTTTCTGACCAATTTTGGACCTTCCATAACACCAGTGAGAAACTGGGATGCTGCAGCAGACAGTTGAGTTTTGGTTTGCCCTTCTACATTTAGTCAAAGCCAGTCTTTGGTACTGAAACCAAAAGAAATATTGAATAAAAGTACCCTCAAACAAGGAATATATTGAGAAAGTCCTTATTTGCAAAGTTGTAGGACACACTGCAGTTGAGAACAAGATATATATATTAATGCTTTGAACATGTGGAATATTAAACTCTAGGTTTGACTTTTAAAACGCATCACATTAATGGAATACCCTTTTCTCTAAATGAGCATCGACCACTGTGTGAAAACTGGTGTTTCCTGAGTCTGGATGTCACAAAACCACAAGAATTGCTCTTGGCCCAGACCAAAACCCCATGTAAACCAGAAAGCTGTTTGCAGTAGTGGCTAAAACCAGATGCCTAGAGAAGAGTGATAGAACAGGACCAGTTTATCCTAAGTTTTCTATTAATATCCTTCCACCCCCAGGCATCTGCATAGAAACCACCACTGGCTTTACATTTAGCAGTTGTCAATGGATATTTCTTCTATGAACTGATCCAGACTTACGCTGAGCTCATCTAATCCTTTATGATCTACAGCAACCTTTGTTCACTCAAAAATTAAAGACATTGTTTAGGTATTTTTAACTAATTTCTCCTGCAAAATGGGATTTATTGCAAGTGTGGGTAAATTTGAGCTGAAAATCTGAAAAATAGATTAGGTTTGTGTTTTGCATGTTTCATGTCTTCTACAGATGGGAGTATTTCGGCTTTTTCTGCTACATTTTTACTTGCAAGGATGAAAAGCTGTAATTGTTTTTTTGGTACCATGAGAATTGAAGAGAGATATATATATATATGTGCATATTTTACTACAATTATGTGAACATGATACTGGGAACAGATAAGATAATAAAGTTATGAAATATAATGGGACTAAAAAATAGACCTTTAATATGTCCATTATTTACATTAGATATCTCTTGAGGATTCAGTAGAGACACTTCTATTTCATCAAAAATGTCCTTTCCTTAGTAAAAATAGCCTCCACCATTTTCTTCACTGCTGCAAGAGCTACATGTGATTCAGCAGATTTGGAGCCTGGTTACATCATTTAGCATCTGTGTCTCTATCTAGATGGCAAGGTCAATTTGTTTCTGCAAATAGATTTCCCTCAACTACAAGGGGCAATCAGTTCATGAATTCCCAGAGGTTCGGTTCTTCTTGCTCTCATGTCTCTCTGACACAATTCCAATTGGGGATGCTATCAAGCATTATAAAGTTAACCTTCTGGTGTATACTGGCAGCAGCACTCAATTTTTATCTGTCTTTTAGGTCCCTTGGTGCTGAAGTCCTTGTTTAGTCAGATTTGCTACGTGATATTAAACCCTTCTATGAGTTGCAATCTTTATCACTTTTGAGCATTGATGAATGGAAGGCCGAACTATGTTTAAAATGGTTTGAGAATATTCACATGTAGCTGTTACAGCTGAGTTCATCTTTACTTGCAGGTCAATCTTGCATTCTCTTTTCTTTTGGAGGAGTTAAACATTAATAGCCATCTCTTTGTACTCATGCTTGCTTCTGTCTACCCTAAATTCAGCCTACAGCAGACATCACTCACGTACTCATTAATGTGATGATATACCAGAATTGCCTGTGTTTTGTCTCCTCCAGTTGTTATATCTCTAGGTTGGCTGCTTGAACATGCATTTTGTGAAACAACAGTGTGTTCAGACAGTATCTCCCTAAGAACTGTGGTGCTTGAGATGGTTATTTCATAGATCCACCATTGCTGCTGCAAACAGGAGCCTGTCACTATTCTCTATTAGCAGTAAACTGTCAGACATTGCTTCCTCTGTCTCAGTTCTATGTGTGCACAAAGCATACAACTTGGAGAAATGACAGCACTGAAAGATGAGCCTATCTCTGAGTTTATTTACACCATACAACAGAATGGAAAGTGAACATTGCCAAACTAATACCAAATGCCTCACCCATTTGCTTCTCTTTCCTTGCTCTGTTCTCAGCTACTTGCTTTGGGGATAACAGAGTAATTGCTTGTGGCTTTATATCTTACACCCTTGTATTATGGGCAGTATTTAAATTGGTCTGTTACACTACTAACGAGTTGGGCTTTTGTAGACCGCAAAGAAATCCAATGTTTTCAACAGAAAATTCTTTTTTTGTTGTTTTATATTTACATTGACTTTTTAGAACATTTTTTTTTTTCTTTCTTAACTGTTAGCCTTGAAGGAGAACTGCCAAGTTGCATGCTTCATTATATTTCTTTTCTGTGGTTAGCACTGGTAATTACAAGAGGAATGTAAAAAAGTTTATTTTAGTTTATTGGTTCAATGTTTGTTCATTTTTCCCTCAGGTGCAGTGTATAGTGGATCAAAACCATCCTAGTAATAAAGTATTAATTTATTATTGCAGCTTTACAAAAGCAGTATAGGATATATATATTACACCAAAATTATAAATGGATTATTTCCTTGGAAAACTAACAGTCTATATAAATCAATACCATACCAAATTAAAAATAACAGTTTAGTATTTTTTTTTCTAGCAGGCACATTTTATTAAAACAGCCATCTGAGTTTTAAAAGAAGTAAGGGAGGAAAACTGTAACATTAATTGATTTCAGTGCCATTTGTTTTATGCTTTGTTAAAGTTTATTCAAAATGAGATTATATAAAATATGTTATTTCATATATATTTATAGGAATCACTCTTTTTTTCATTTTTTGTTCCAAGGAAGTGGTTGGAATACGTTTTCTTAGAAAAGCAAATGTAGAAATAACATATAAGATGCTAATGAAAGATCAAGAGTAATATGAAATAAGTATTAGGCATTTAATCTTCTCCCTTGTAACCTGGTTTCCTGACATAACTCCACTGACTTCAATGGAACTACATCAAATTACAACAGCTGGCTCCAGGCAAGTGAACATAAAGTCCTTTCAGGCTGGGGCAATGGAAGTCCTCCCTTTCCAAAACATCAAACACCCAATAAAACACAAGGAATAAATCTCCCGCCGCTTGGGTCTCATAACTCACAGTGACAGCTCAGGTCAAGAAATCGCTCAGTCGCATTAATGCAACAGTAATAAATCTTTAGAGTACCAAGAACTGGGGTATTCAGCATGAAGAAAAAACCTCACAGAGCTGTGCAAAACCAGCTCAGGTCTGTCAGTGTCAGCATTAGATGTGGTTAATAAATCCCTTCCATTCCTGAGAGCATGGTATGGAGACATTCAAGTTAGGTCTAGAACCAGTAAGGCCATGTCTAAGTCTGAGCTAATAAGCTTTGCCACACTTCAGCTGGCTTCCATGTGCTTGCAGTGATTTGTCAGTGCCAGCTGGATAACCCACTCATGGCTAACAAAAAGTTGACTGTGCTAATTTCTTCTCAGAGCAAACTTTAACCTTCCTTTCTCTTGGCAACATGCAAAGCAAACGTAATAAAATCTAAGAGCATATGGATAGAAGGTAATGCCTTTAATTTGGAGCATGCATATGGCTGCAAAAAATCAATTAAAATCATGCTAATTTTGCAATAAAAATCTCTGCTACAAGGTAAAACACTGAGACAAGCACATAGGAAGGTTAAGGTAGGATGGTACAGAAGTGCTTCTGTGATTCTTCACTTTAGGAACTGGGATTCAGTCTCCTGATTATCTCTTGGATAATTTTGTGAAATCTCTTGAACACCTGCCTGATCATGGTAATCAATATTTTTGTTTATTCACACACCTTGACTGCAACCTGAATCTTTTTTTTCAATATGTATGTGGAAGGTGGACAGTACTGTGACTATACAGTCCTAGGAAACAAGGAAGGTAGGGAACACAAATTAAGATACTATTCTAGTAATTTCTTCTTTCTGTTTATATATTTGTTCAAATAAACACTGCAAAAGTCTTGGGACAAACTTTTACACGGTGAAAAACTATTTAAGTCATGTTGCTGAGGGATATTCTGAAAAGCCATTTCCCACACTTGATGAATTTCTAGAAAGTTCTGAGAAAGACAATAATGTTTAGTAGACAATATTGCCAATGGGGTCCATAGAATATAGTTTCATAACAAGGTAATTCTGTGTAAATCAACTATGTGAAGCTTCTTGCCCCTTTTTGTAAGTGTGGGTGTGCTTGCTACTTCAGGGCTTAAAAGTCTAGCCCATACTAAGAGGAAATGTTCAAAAGGAGATATAGATATGTATAAATTATTATTAATTTGGTTAACAGGTTTACAAACACAAACCCATTCCAGATTTGACGTGCTGGATCTATGGGTTATGTGCAATCTATGGAATAAGAACAAATGTTATCAAACTGTTACTTGTTTTTTTCTTGTTTTGTCCTTGATCCTTTTTTCAGTTGTGCTCCCTGAAGCAGGTGGGCGTACAGTCAGGGAAGCACTGGGAGGTCTGCTTGGAGCCTCTAAAGATGGCTTGCCTGGCTGTCTGCTCTGCTCCCCTGCTGCAGGCTGTTGCCTCCCAGCAGAGATGACAGAACAGCCTGCATGTGTGATTCACAAAGTCAAGCAGTTTAGCTTAAACTCACCTTCACTGGGGGTTTAAACTAAGTCATCAGTCTTCACTAAAACACATGACAAATACACAAATTTTGTTAAAACCTTTTCTCTGAAGGCTGAGGGGTAAGGGAGAGTGCAGTAATGTTCAAAAGTCTGGCAACTCTGTTTTGCATGTATACCTGCAACCTAAGATTCCTCTTTCCCCATCATATATGATTCCATTTAATTAATTGCATTTCATAGCATGACCAGTCTCTTACCTCTCAGAGGAGAGGAGAGATCTTTTATTTCCTGAGTCTTCTCCTAGTGTGTCATGGTACAAGCATTACAATGGGCAATATCCTTCCAGTCCCCATTGCTACTGAGCATCCCAGTCTGAACCTGAAGGTTTTGTTTAAGGAAAACTACACACTGCTGTGGAGCTTGTCTAATAAAAATCATGGTGCTCTGAACCACACCAAAAACTACACCATTTCTCTCCACTCTTAAGCTTGATGTGCTTTCAAAGCATTCCAAAAGTGGAAGTGTATCTGACTTTCTACCCACAGCCTGTGACTAATGGGAGATGCTGTGTGGTGGTATGGACTTATCACACACAATGTGTGATTAGCACGTATGTGATAAGGACATACTGTTTATAATGTGGGGGGAACTTAAAAAGCTCCTCATAAATGTTACAAAACTAGAGAAGACAGTGCTGGCACTCAAGGGGGAAGATTTAAGATATTATCCTAATGTCTTTACTTTTTGCAAAAGAATGTGATTTTCTATGCAAGGCATATGTAAACTTGAAAGTACAGCAGCTTGTTATTTCTTCTTGAAGATCTCCAACTTGTCAGGTTTTAGGGAACAGGAAGGTAGCCAAAATTTTGTGAGAACAGAATATCCCAAGTAGAGAAAAAACTTACTTGTTGCCGTTCAAAATTTTATTCTGAACTTCATTTTCTAAAGTTAAATTACATAGTTGATAACAAAGTTCATTGAGTCTTTCTGCATAATGAACAGAGACTGTTAATGGCAGGACATATAAAAGATTTCATGGTGCTTTTTCCCTGAATGTGTTCTACACTTGGTTGAGATCCAAGGGCCATGCATTCTGGATCCAAATCCTAACACAGAGCACTTGAATAGCACAGAATACATTGTTTTGCCCTTTTGTGCCTCAGGTTCCTACATTTGCCAGGAAACTCTTCTGACAGAATGAGAGCACATCATAGTCTGGGTTTTTAATGGAGGAACAGGCAGCTGAAATACAGACCTCAATTCTGATACCACCAGGGTGTGTCAGAGCATTATCTGACACAATTACATACCCACTGACATGCTTTGTAGTGTTATGACAGGTGGTTTAGAAATTTAAAAAAACACATTGGAAAGAGCAGCTGGGCTGACTAAAGGTATGCTTAAGTATGGTCCTGACCCCCACGTCACGATGAAGACTTCCAGATCACATCTCCAGAACTTTCTGCTGCATCACTTCAAGTCCAAATTATTCTAACTGAACAGAACCAAAAATCTCTTTAGGATGTGTCACAACAGTCCAGCATTTAAAAAAACGGAAAATAAGTAAGTCATATGGAGATGAAAGAAACATAGATGAAATATAGAGATGAAACAAATAATGAATATAATCCCTTGCCATAGCACTCCAGATGTACATAAGATCCTGTACAGATGGACAAAAATTTGACTTAAAGTTATCTTCTGGTCACAGCAAAATGTTGGCCAAAACCATTGCGTTTTCCTAGTGTTGATGCTGTATTTCTTGGTATTATATTTCCACATATCTGTAATACCCCTGAAATTACCTCTTATCCATCCATTTATTCTGCTTTGGAGTTCATTTGCATTTCCTTCCATTACTGACCCTGTCACTTTACTTTCATTACAGACTTCTATTGTTCTACTCAAACTATTTATATTCCAGTCCTTGGTTACACTTCAGTCCATGACTTATTTCTGAATTAGTTACAAACCCAGACACATTATTCAATCTACTGCTTTCCTTTCTCAGCATCTTATCTCTCTATCAGAATTCATCCTCCCACTTAGTTCTTCATTCAGCCATGTAGGTCAAGGATGGCTGATCTTTATTCACAGTTCACAACCCAAAAATATGAAATAACACTTTTTTACCCACTTCCTAAGATATTAGGGGTTTTTAATAGTTAACTGTTTTGCCTCCAACAATCTTTCTTAATAAGACTCCGTTACAGTGTCCACAAATTACTCTAGATAGTCATGAAACTAGGCAGAACGTATTCCTACCATTCAGTTGTACCTTCAGCAGTTCTGCTTGCAGCTGATGCAAAAATGTACAGAGATGTGTTTTGTGGATGCCTGTTGTTGGTTACTCCATTGCGTTTGCACCTCACCAACAGATACTATTTTGGTATGTGATTCTGAAACATTGGGAAAGATTTTCTTCCATCCATTCTCTTTTCTCTGTGCCAAGTAACGTCAAGATGGAATAAACTGTCTTCTGGTAGTCTTGATGCATGTATGTAGTAGGTCAAAACAATGTATCTTTCAAATTTTCTGGGAAGTACACTCCCAGATACAACCTTGCAAGGTTACAATCAGCATCTGAGCTGTGGTAAACTGGGGAGAAATAAGCATGAGATACTCCGATTAAGCTTTGGAACAGTCCTTAAAAAGACAAAACTAGGAATTATTTTAATACTGCATTTTGTAGCAAGCTGCTTGTAATCAGATTTTGTTCTGCATGTTTTCCTTTAAATGACCTTTGTGTCTGTTTTTCAGGACATTGTTTACTCTGTATCATGCTGTCTGGCTTTATAAATGGATCTGTTGTGTGCTAAAGTATCAAATGTTGGTTGATGTGTTTTGGTGTTTTGGTTTTTTTTTTGGGGGTGTGTGTGTGTGAAATCTAGACAAATTATGCCCAATGCTTTCACCTTCAATGGGTTCAACAAAATCAATTCAGCTATATTGGTAATGTACTTTCCAACACTCAGCAGCCATCTAGGCCTGAATTTTAATGAAACCAACACACTGTGTACAGGCTGCTGCATGAGTGGTAATAATACCTTGCACTTATATAATAATAATTCTATTTACTAGGCAATATACAAATGAAACACCCAGAATGTAATGCCAAAAAACATTAGAAGTCAAGATGTTTTTTCAAGCATCGTTACACCTGAAAATATAGTGAGCTGTAATGCTTCGGGGTTTTTTCTCCCTCCCCAGGCTCCCTTAAAGTAGGGAGCTACAATAAGTTTAGCTACCTGGTACTGGTGCAAGCTGTTGCACTGAATGTATGATGTTATGTAACCAAGACAATCTCTAGGTACATTCTGTACTGTTTTGTGAACTGCACAGCATATGGAAGAAAGGAAATCTGGAATTATCAGCCAGCTAGTGATGAAACAGCTAAGTCCGGGACATTTTCCTACAAGCTGTGCTAATAGAGGAGAGCTAATTCTAGTATGACAGTCTGATCCCTTGTCTGTATGACTGCATTACCTCCTATTGTCTGTATTTCTGTGCTCAGAATCCTGCAATTATACAGGGTACATCCAACATTATCAGATCAGTTATCAGATTCTTCAGGGGCTAAATCTGAACACTTGCAGGAAGCATTTTCAAAAAAAACCCAACAACAGAAGCTGTTGCATGTCTGGAAAAGATGGAGAACATCTCCTTTTGTGCTATGGCAGTATTTTACTACTGAAAACAGTAATTTGCCACCAGAAGTGGAAGTACGAGCAGGGCAATGAATGTGTGTGCTAAGTTGAACTAAATATCCCTGAGAGGATATTTATATACTTATGTCATTTGCTAGTCTTAAGGTAGTTATTGGAAAAGGTCTGTTTATGGGATTTTGTTTTATTTCACATGGTTTCACAAAATCTTTAAAATGATTAATGGGAACTGCCACACGATATTGCAAAGACCCTGGGCCCAAGGCACTGTGAAATGGTCCCATCTACATCCTTTTTGTTTCTCTTGCCATTGCTGTTTAGTGTTGTGTTTATTATCCCAGATTAGTTGCTCACATAAGACATTGGGCACCCTGTAGTCAGGACGAATACTCATTTTCCTCATCTTCCTCTCTTAGCCAAAGCTTTATGAACAACACTCCCTTCTCCCTTAATTAACAGTGTATTACTAAGAGGAAAAACTATTGTCATTTAGCTTGGAATCAATGTTACATAATTGACATACCCTACTGTGATGTCATACTGCTGTAAAATACCTTGACATGATACATCATAGCAAAGGATCCATGATTAGAACTGTATCCCAAGAAACAGTGTAAAAGAAACAGAAGTCTACAACTCATTTAATCCTAATTTAGAACAGAGATTTTCCACAAAACATCTTTTCACATGGCATGAAATTCTAAGTTTTACAGGTCTTTATTAATGTATATTAAAAAAAAAATAAATCATCACATTTGCAATGTATGTATTATTTCCCCTCTGCTGGTGTTCTTATTGCACTGATCCTGTTCTTTTGCTGGCATATATACTGTGCAGAAGGTAACTTCTATGAATTGTCATAGTTTCAGTTGAATGAAGCTGTAATAATGTGTTTCTTCTGAGAGTCTGGTTGAGGGGCCTCTGCTAACACTGGGAAAGCATCAAAAGCATGAATTGGAGATGGGTGCTCAATGACTCTGCAAAGCTCTCTCATCAAATATACTTTCTTCTTTATTAGTGCTGTAAATGCTCTAAGTGTGGAAAAATAATTTTGCACATTGCTACAAAAAAGCTTGGTTGAAAATGTATTATGAAATATGCAAGTAATTTTCCAATCAAAACAGGACAAAAATGCACCTTGTAATTATTTATGTACATTTCATGAGCACCCAATTCAGGGTCCTTGGGGCTTGAATTCAGGGAACCCGAGCACTCACAGATTCATTGGCAGCTGTAACCGGATGAAGTGCAGGAAATATAAATTTAAGAATTGCAACCATTACTTACCCAAAGACAAGGGATACTACAATTACACAACACTTAAATTATGCAAATTGTATCTGAAGCATGAGACTAAAAAAGCCTGGTTTTGTATTGCTTTGTGCCTGTGTTGCCCAGCAAGCTTCAAATTCCAGCTAAAGCTTCCTTTTGCCAGACACAGTGTCACCTGTGAAAGTACATACTCTGTCGTCTAATAAGGGTTGAGCTCAACTTCGCCCCTACTAAAGTTCTGCTCTATCCAAATTCTTAATTTGAAAGGGAGGAAAAAAAGAAAGGAAGTACAGTATGTAATTTTATTTGCAAACTTTACACTGTCCATTAGATTTGGGTGGAATTGGTCTACAGGCTCAAAAGTTATTGAACAAATAAGCCAGACAGCAAGAAGTTATTGTCTGCAATGCAGTGTGTTTCATTGCTTTACAAACCACACTATAAACTTGGAAATGCATCTTCAGCCAGTGTAAATTCATTTATCAGTACTGCTTCTGTGAAATCATGCTGAATTTTGCCTGTTGAGATCTGACATCTTTGATAATTTCTGTTAGAAATACCTGTTTTGTCACATTTGTTGTACCATAATCAACATTCAATTTTCCTTACATTCTCTAGGGTAATAATGAAAAGGAAAAGAGGAAGATAAATGCAGCATAGTTTCTATAGCTCGGTTAGAGAATTTTAAGAGAGGACTTGGGCTGTTTTATTGGATACTGAATAACATTACAGAAAATACTCATTATCCTTCAATCCAGGGTGGGAAGGTGTTCTCAAAGATCTAAAATCACAGAAACAACTGAAAACTTAATTTTACTGCAAATGAATTATTACATCTAAGGATCAAGGGATAAAAGGGGGAAAACCACTGTGTGCAAGAGATACTAAAAAGTGGAAAAAATGTCAAATGAACAGGCTATGATAAAGGAAGTGACTATTATTATTATTGAATACAGTTTCAAATTTTGCTTGTTGGATGGCATTTTGAATAGAAACTCAGGTTAATTAAACTTTTAAACAGTCATATTTAATACTATTCACTGTGTAATGAGTGATATAAACAGCCAGTGCTTATTAGAAAGAGATAAAGTTGACAAAATTAAAGGTTTAGGAGGTGGTAGAGTGAGCTTAGAAAAAGAATATGCCATTATGTAAAACCAAGTATTAAACTTCAGTGTGGATGACTGGTATATCTTTTAAGTTAAATGAAAGCAAAACATAGGTTTAAAAATTATAGGAAAGAAAAGATCTGCAGTATTGTTATAATTTTATGTGAAGAAACAGAGGGACTATAAAGAGGGCATTGAAAGTACAAATGGGAATAATGAAGCAGTACTGCTGAAGCATATTAAGATAAACATAAGAGGTTCTTTAGATATGTTAGAAGACAAAAATAGGAAAGAAAATATTATGAAATTGAGGGAGAAAACAAAGCATGGCAGTGTGAGTAGCTGAAAATGAGTAGGCAAGTGAACCACATCCTTACTAGGAGATTATCATCAACATAGCTGTGCAGACATGGGATTCCCACCTGCTTTTGGAAACAAACTGGAATAATAACAGTGGCAGAATAAGAAAAGGACACATCCCATAAGGATGCTGTTTGTAAAAGATTGCATTCAAGGGTGGAGAGTGAGCTCAGAGTACACTGGAGTTTTGGGTTTTTTTTTCAGTCAGTGATGGCTCTAAATGGTCATCATCTCTGGAAATCACCACTTCTTGATTTTACAGGTGTAGAAAGAGATGCTAAAGAAAGAAGAAAGAAATGGGGTGGAAAACCTCTGAGGTTTACAGCTTTCTGGGCTATCAGAGGTGGTTTAGTTGAAATCTGAGGATTTCTTATTAGTATCAAGAAAGATTCTTTGCTTGATTCACTCTCTTAAAATTTGTTTTGTATTTCTTTCCTTTTGAAGCAGCTGCTGTTGACAACTAGTGGATATTCATCCTTTACTAGATTAATTATGTTTCTTCTGTTCTTAAGTCCAGTAAGAACTAAACCCAGAATTTAACTCCTGAGATAGAAAAGCTTTTTTACTGCAGACAGTAGTTGTGAGCTTATTGTTCTTTGATTTTGTGTAGCTAATAAGCAAGACCCAGGGCATTGCTTCTTTCCTAATGTGCTGCTTTTTCTGGATGATGGAAGGAGGGGGAGGAGGCATGACATTTTCTGTTAATAATTATGCATACCTGGGTCCTTTCATTCTCATAATAGTGAGTGATAAAACCAAAGCACGTTCTTTCCTCTTGGTGCCTATTTTGTACATAATGCATCTGTATTATGTGATAATCAGCACATCTCCCGCTTCATTATAATATATATAGCCAAGAATTGCAGGAGTTCACATATTCTGTTATATTCAGTTTATCATCTTGTGGAACCCTCAAAAGTGTTGCAAGGTTTGGTCATTAGCAGTCTTTGGAGTATATATTGCCATGAGATGGAGATCTGCTGACTATTCAGGAAAGAAAAAGTGCATTTAAAAGAACCAAATATCATCACAGAAGACTGCAATGAAATAACTTTTAAGCATTTGATTAGGTGACTCTAAAGCCAACGAATTTAGGAAAAAACAAAACAAAACAAAACAGAAAGGGCAGCTAATAACCTTAATTCAGTAGTATCCTGGCAAAGGTTAGCAATATACTTGATACTAAGGGAAATGTGGTAGAAGGTTGCTGATTGAGCAAACAGGCTAATGGAGATACATAAACTACATTAACTTGATGGGATTGTGGAGTGTAAGCTTGGCTGAGTTTTTAATATACAAACTATTAATTACATGATTTAACAAAAAATAATGAATTCAACAATTCTCTCTTCCCCCCTCCTTCTTCCCCCACCCTCTCTCTTAGTTTTAGTGGGAGGAAGGGACAGCTTAGGATCTGGTGGTACACTGGGACAGGAATAAAAAAGAGGTTTGAAAATTGTTTTGAGCTGTTTTAAGAGAAACCAATGTCTTTATTTTTACAAAACTTAGAATAATGTAAGAAAAGCTTAGGAAAAGCAAACATTTCAGGGGTCTGAGACCTTCCAGAAAAGGTGGTATAGTCCAATGCAGAAACAATCAAGAAAAGGAAATCTAGATTTTATTTTTACCTCTGCCACTAAACTTCTATTTCACTATTGGCATATCACTTTGTCTGACCTCTCTCCCAAACAGCTCTTCTCAAAATGGGCTGAGAGTACTTCAGGGATGGGCCGCTTCTTCTTATATATTTTCATTGTATATTGGCAGTTCTGGGTATTGCCTGTGATTTTATGTTTTCTGAAACATTTGCAAACTGCATGAGACCAACCATTCATTGTAACGCCATTATTATTATTATTGTTGTTGTTGATGTAGCTATTGATAGATTATTACTCATAATAATATCAAACTAGAATATACTGTGTGATAAATGATGCTGATAACTTATCTTGTGTAATATGATACACTGCAAGTGGTCTCCCTGCATTGTGGCTCTATCAACATAACTGATTGTTGTTTATTATGAATAAAGTTATCAGCATCTGATCTCCTGTGTGTTTACAATAACAATAAGTCTGTATAACTCCTAGATTATTTATATGCCTTTTAAGTCAATATTACCCTTCCAGAGAAGTGTATAAGTTAAATGAGATAATTTAAGGAAAAACACCAAAAAAACCCCCACAACCCTCCAAAACCCACATAAATAACAGACACTGTGGCCAAGAATGTTTAGCTTTCAAACAAATAAGTTAACAGAAAGGTTATATGAACCTGAGGCAAAAGCGAAGCCCTCTGCACAAGACTTATTCTTTTAACAATAATAAGGCCGTGTAGCACAGCTGCAGATAAATGGGAGACAAAAGGTATCACAGGTAGGTCACAAACTCCAGTAAACCACAGGATTTTAATGAAGTACATATAATTCTGCACTGAGCATTTCATTGGAGAGGAAATGGGGAGGAGACTCACCAGGAAAATTCTTCATCTTAACACAATAGACTGCACAGTGTGGGGATTTGAGGAACATGACTTCAAAGTGAAGGAAACTTGGTGGCCCACCTGGAAGCCAGAGAAACTACATGCAGGCTAATAAAGCTGTAAATATTATGATTACTATCTTTAATGTCAAACCTTTCCAAAAGCTGAAAGAAGGGGAATCCAGAGATGTCCTTCAATCTGCATTCTCTACACTATCCTAACCTGATAAACTTGCTGTTAGCAAGTGGCTGATCTGAACAAGACAAGCTCCTTTTGTCCCCCTGCCCCCCTTCTTTGGTACCTTTATATTTAAATCCAGCCACTTCAGTCTGAGAAAAGGGGCTTTACTTTTCACTGAACACTAAGGGAAGACCCTGGCTTGGATAAGGGCAGCACAAGTACATCTTATTACATACTTGTATCCCATCTCTAATGTAAGGACACGGAGTGCAGAGCACAGGAGGAAACTTAAATGGTCATCCTGCTGATACATTTGTCATCAGGTCTATCAGCGAAAACTGGTGTCAAAGCACAGCAGCAACTAATCAAGTTGCAAAGACATCATCAGAATCATAAACAAAGTCTCTACCTGTTCACACTGGCAAATAAAGCGTGCCGTTTCAGTTTAGTGCAGGTTACAATAGCTGTGCTATAGAGCCCACTTTAATAAAGTCAGTTTGGTAGTCATTGTGATGGCATCTGTAGCTGGGGTTACATATCACAGCCAAACATTTTCAGATAATTTCCTTCTTAGTATGTAATAATGCTTCTTCAAATGCTTGAGATCCCATCTAAAATTAAATGCTGGATATTCTGTACCAGCCTTGTGGGAGATGGAATATTTTTTTCTTAAACTCTGTGTTTATCAGTCACAGACATACTTCATCCTTTACATGTGGTGTCATTGGATACATCCCAATATTATATCATTGTGGCAAGAGACAGAAATTTTGTTTTATTTTTTTTTCATGCAATGATGCAAGAAGGCTCTGACCAACTAAGGAATAAAGCTTAGAAAAATAACAATTAAGGAAGAAAACTCCAGCTCCATGGGGACAGAGAAATATTAAGCTATATCTTGCTAAGCAGATAGTGAAAGCAAGAAAAAAACAACAAAGTGATGTGATGAGATGACTCATTCTGGACACAGATATTGCAAACGGTGGGGAATTTAATTGCCTTGCAATTAAAGGGTGAAGGCACAGAGAGGGCGATAGCTTCTATTAGGCAGGAGGACAGCACCACTACCAATGATTCATTCCTAAAAAACAAAGACTTCTGAAATACTGTGATCATTTGTAGATGTCTGCAGGAGAATTAATACGTGAAAACAGGAACATTCATATAGGCTATTACAATGACAGAGTTCCCTCAAACTCTGACCCAAATGTCTACCATACCATATGAAGCAGATAAGGTTTTATTATAAAAACTTCCAGTGAACTCCAAAGCATAGTTCTTTTACCATTGTAGTTCTATAAATGAGACTCAGAAATCTACTAAATTAGCTTTCTTTTTTCCATTCACTTTATTGTCAAAAGAGAGCATTCCCCACAGAGAACACTAACAGCAAATACTGCTGACTGAAATGTGATACCTGAAGCCATTTCCCTGGCAAATAACTGAGGAAAATATCCAAATAGAATCCATCAGTCATTAGAGATATTACACACTCACAAAAAAATACCACTTTTAGTGAAATATTTTTTTTATTAATAAGGTGGGGAAGGAAATCAGAAGCTGGGGAGTGAGAGAGTTATAGTTAGTATAGGAAAAAAAAAACAAACCCTACTTGCAATTCACAAAGGCTAGCATTCCCAGATGATCGTGGGTATGGCTATGAGAAAAAAAAAACAACAAACACAAACCAGCAAAACCACCTTTTATAAAAACTTCCATTATCCCAACATCCTCTTATAACAGATTAATAGACTAGCTGTCTAATCTCATGTTTCTTTCTATTGTCTTTGATTATCCAGACATATTTGGTGTCACCCAAGTGGCACTGTGATAATTGGGATTTTGCTGTACCAGCAGCTGAACTTTATTATCATATATTAGTAAATTGGATCCCTTGCCAGCATTCTTTAATACATCTGCATATAAAAAAAATCATTTATAGCCCCAAAAGAACAAGGCTCATCCTCCTCAAAATTTACTTGATTTTTTTCTTGTTGAAAAACCCACCCAAGGAGTGGGGGCAAACATGAGCATTTGGGTGAAAAACAGTGATTCTCTCACTCTGTCACCCTAAAAGTTCTCTCACTTCTACTTTTTAGTGTGGTGTTATTGTGTTTATGAAATAATATGGGCTCCCTCTGGTGACTAATTGAACACCTGCAAATTCCCGAAGCTTTTGATGAAAGACTGAAGCCTGATGGATCAAAGCATCTGCCTGTGTGCAGGAGGGTGCCACGTCCTACATTTCTGTGTGTGTCTAAATGCCATAAAAACCCTGTAAGCACCAAATCCAAGACAGCCACCTCTTTTCTTCAAAACTCCAGGCATGCAGTTTCTGTTGTAATGTTTTCTAACCACTGAAGACCACCCACTTGAAGGTAAGCAAGGCTAGAATTACAGATTTCACATGAAGACAGTGATTTTTGCAAGCTCATTTTCTGTTGAGAAAACTGAGCCAGGGGTGTCACTGCCATGCAAAAACATGCTGTAGTTTTCTAGATTGTTTTGATATGATTTGTTTCAGAGGAAAAACAATGTCAAGTTTTAATTTGCACAGTGTGTTTGATAGGAAGCAAGGCTAGACTGAGGTTTCAGGGACTTCTGAGGCAGAATGGAGAAGTTCATAGAGATCACCACTGATGGTGGTCTCATCCCTCAGCACGGAATAAAGACCATTTTCAGTGGGCAGTTTGGATGCAGCGCTTAGGTTTCTATTAATATTGTGCAGACTGCTTCTTGTCAGATGGTCTTAGTGATCAAAAGCCTTCCTAACTGTGTTTTTCTTTATGACTATAGACGTAGTACTTCATAAGAGCTGTTACATATGGAATTCAGGCAGTCTTATGCAAAAGTAAACAAGAAATGTTAGTTTAGATGAACAGAAAATAATTGGTTTTGTTTAATATAATATCTTTTCAGGGACATAATTTTCTCTGTTTTAAGCTATCCTGAAGGTGTCTCACTGTTTGTTATCATGATGCAGGAGTACAGAGATGTCTAAGATGAAGACAGAGCATGTTCTTTAAAATATGTTAAGCCTTTTAAGGAGGAACATCCCGGCATCTGAGATCACTGGCAGTTGTCTCTGTCTTTTGGGTGGATAAGGCAGCAAGAAGAGGGAGAAAAAAGGACAGTATCTTCAGAGTCATTCCAGAGCTGTACCATTTTTCTTACTGTATCAGCAATTTTTCAACCTTTAACTTGTTTACATGGTAATAGTTATCCACAGTAATATGCTTCATTACATTTTTTCTTAGGAGTTTCATAAAACCTTTTAAAGACACAGTAAGAGTTAACTTTATTTTGTGTTTCAGCCTAAGGACTATCAGTATGTAGCATCATTCTACAATCTGGTTGTTAATAGCAAAAATGTATTTTTTCTACTTTTGTATTGGAAATGGCAATGCTCCTGTAAATTCAGTCTCTCACACTACCAGACTATATTCAACATTTTAATGCTCAATAAATTAATAATTTCCTGTTAAGGCAATGCACTTTTTTTGAAAGTGGTAGCTCAGATTGCTATACTCTAATTTATAAATAGCCACACACTTTACAAAATCATTAGTCACGTACCTGAGAGTACTTAAGTCCCTTCCCAGTCCCTTCCATTTTCCTCCTGTGAAATTCTGTCTTTGTAGAGGCACACCTCAATTTTTGCATTATTCAAGCTTTATGAATTATGTTCCTGTTTTAGCAAATACAAAGAATGAAAATTTTCTTTATGTTACCTTCAAGCTTAAATGATAAATATTTATGTTGCTTTTGCATCTCTGCTTCTATTCTACTTTTTAAAAATTTTTGTAGCCTCAGAGGTATCTTAAAGTTTAGGGTGTATTAGCATTTTTTATTAGCTACAAGTTTTTTTAGTTTTTATTAGCTATGAATGTTGATATATTGTCAACAGTTGGTTTTTTTTTCCTATTTTGCAAAGTTTTCATGTTCAAGTTCATTGCTGTCTTAATAATGAAGCAGAAAATTGATTATTCCCACCTTAAGTGTGTAGAACTGAAAACCTACTGGACATATTTTGATATTTCTACTGGACATATTTTGATATTTCTGTAATTTGAGATATCAGAAAGATATCTTTCAAGAAAAACTTTCAGTGTTTTCAGAGTTGAAAGAGAAGTTAACATGTAAGGTTTAAACAAAGCTTTTTTTTTTCTACTTACAAAATGCACCATTTTAACTGAGTTAATCTTGGAAAAAAACATTCATTACATTTTTTGTAATGATCAGGTGATGTACAAGCATGGCTATGAGTGGTGCAATGGTATGTTCTTGTTGTTTCTGCAGCAACCACCTTATTTAATTTGCTTAGCAACTGAAGCAAAGAGTTTTGTTCTTAGAAATCCTATATTCTTTTTATGATCCATTCCATTTACATACTTTCTTAATCTGACAGTCCATCTCAAGCAACTGAAAAAATGTGTGTGCATAAAATGCAGGAGGTTTTACAGAAATAATTGCTATCTTTGCTATCGCAAGAAAAAAAAACTTGTCTCATTTTGAAAGATGGAATAGTTAAACTTTTTGGAGAGAACAAGTTGAACTGCTAAAGAACTCTTTCCACTGCAGTCACTATTATTGCATGAAAAGGTGTTCACTCAGTCATTTAAAAGCACATGAGACTTTGATGTGGACTATGAACTCTCTTCTCTATGTTTTCCTTTGGGTGGTATAATAGATTACAGACATTTTGTTCCAGATACATAGTTTTCAGTTAAATGTAAGCTAAAGTTAAAAATTATTTTATGAATTAAAAATCATCATTAGATATCAAAAGAATGAGTATATAGGAGAGGATAATCTTTGGTAGGTTGATGGGGTTTTTTTGGTTTGTTTGGTTTTGGGGTTTTTAGGTTGACTAAAGGTTTTGCTAGTTGATTTCAGAAACATTTCAAACAGCATTTTGCATTTCAAAGGAGATTGATGTCATTTTTATATAAACTTTGTAAGAAAACCTTCACTAATCAGGATCCTCAACAATCAAAGATATTGAAGAACCACACTGAGCTCTAATTTAAGATTGTGTAGCTTGATATTAGTGAAATAATATGGCTGGGTGACTTGGACAAAACTTCATGAAAAAGAGGGCAGGTTCAGTCAGAGCCTCTCCAGGTACTATATATTCTTATTACTTCTTTGTTGTTCCACTTTGGCTAACTTCTTCACTTTTGAAGGTTCACATTGGTGTAAAGCCTCAGAGATTTTGCATCCTGTTTTTAGGGGCAGCACTTAGACTGAGCTTCTGTCTGACAGCCCCACTGTCTGTTCTAACCTCCATCCAAGCCCCGTTTGCTTTCCAGCCCACGGTGTGAAGCAAAGCCGTGCCTCCTGCAATATTTTCAGCACCTCTGACCTGGTCAGCAGCACAATATAATAATGATGTCCTGTGTGCACTCCTTTTTTTTAATCAAGCACTAAGCCTGGAAAAAAAATAATCCAGTAGTGATTATTAAGGAAAATCTGTGATAACTGTTAGTCCCCATCAGAGGAACTAGCTTGTTCCTTACAACAAAGTCTGTTATGCATGATACACACACAGGGCAAGGACAATTCTGATAATCAGTAACAAATCTTTCCAGATTTTTTTTTTATTTTAGTATTTATTTATTTTATATTCATCTTTCTCATGGAGGATTGCAAAAGCAGAAGCAAGAGCTTTTGAATAATACCCTTTTTTACAGGCAAAATCCCAAGTAAGTTGCTCCTGTTATGCAGGTCAATGTGATTTTAAGAGAATAACAGATTTATTTTTTTTTTGTTTTGTTACTTTTATGGTTAATTTGCATTGCTGGGTACTTTGATCTGTGAAAGCAAGGTCACTTCTGCAATGGCTAGGTTGACTTAGTCAGCCTTGATGTAATAAATGATGGAACTAAAGGACAGAATGACACTTTAAAGGTCAAAACAAAGAACCCATGGATGTTACCTTGAAAATTTGATAAAGCAGGGCCTTTCTATGAGGTAACCATATGACTGGCAGACATGCAAGAATCCATGTTTGATATTGCCTAAGAAACTATTCTTTCAACATGGATTCTCCACCCTACGTTGAACAATGGTATAAGGAGGGGGAAGCAGAGCAATCAGAACACTACTAAACCCTTGTCTTATTAACGGGAAAAATAAAATGGGAAAGGAAAACTGAAACTAAATATGAAAATGGTTTCTGTCAATTGCCATATTTTCATGTCCTCTCTCAAAAACACGCTCTTCATATTTAGTTCCTACAAGTATAAATAACATTTTCTAATGAAAGCTAAAGGTGTCATAGTCAAAGTGAAAAAATTTCAATTTTGGGCCACGACAGATAATTCATACTGCATATATTTGTGGAAATGGCTAGATGGCTCATGGCTACATAAGCCCTATTTCTTAGTCAGAAGTAACCTAAACAGTCAAAAATGAAAAAAAATGTATGTATTTTAGTAAGTATCATGAAATCAAAGTAAGTGCCTGATTTCATTTGCTACACAGAAGTCTTGCAAAAAACTGTCTTGAGAGACAAAAGATATTGAATTGTAAAATTGTAAACATTTCTCATTTAACCAAGTTTAATATATTATTCTCCTGTGGGAAAATACATTTAAAACCATCTTGGTATTTAATGAGAGAAGCTGTTCCTGTTTAAGACTAGAGATATCTTTTTGGGATCCCATTAAAATCAAACAAAATTGAATTAATTTGAGAACGTATTTTGAGGGGGAAAATCCTCATACCTTTGCCTGCCTTATCTCTGATACTGAATTTTTAGTGATGACAAAAACCTGGAAAAAATGGCAGTCTGCTCTTTAGCTGTTTCTTTTTGGTGCCACTTTGAGGATCCTTCATTCTTCGTATCCTAGTCGCTGCTTCCTTCCTTAAAAGAGCTGAGGGGATGAATAAGAAATGTTGAGAATAATACTGAAATTTGGAGGTGGAACTTTCCTTTAGAGTCTGAAGAGAAGAAAAAAGTATTACCTGCTTTCATCTTTTTACTGGCATAACTCCTTTATGGATGGTTTTGGTAGCCTCATTAGCTTAAGAAATTTGTTAATGCAGGTGCCACTGTGTGCTGTCTTTATTCTTGTGAAAAGAAACCCTGAAACATCTTTAAAATACAAATACAAAGATTTTGCTCTTTCTTATGTTATGAACACGTTCTGAGATTTCTTCAAGTATAACAAAACTGTCAGGAGTTTCTTAGATGTCCAAATGTGCTTGCCTTTTTACAGATGTATATATATATATATATATGTATATATATATATATATATATATATGAGTTTCAGGGTATACTTTTAAGCTTAATTGTGACTAGCTTAGATATTGGGGTTTTTAAGCATTGACCTTCTTACTATTTCTTGAAGAGATCACTTGTTTCTTTGGACTTCCTTATGAAGTATAACAATCAGCTCCCTATAAATAATTCCCTTTATAATATAAATATATTCAAATGGATGAATATTTTCATTATTATTCCATACTTACTGTATTATGCCAAAACAAACTGATGTTTAAATAACTGTGCTCTAAAGAGTCACTTTTAATCTTAAACATTTTCTTCAAAGTCACACTTAAACGTTAAGCTCTGTGTGAAAAGGATTTGCTAGTAAAAATCACCCAAGGTTTTTTTCAGTAGCTTCAAACTGAAGGAGGTTTTCCCCCTTATTTGGAAAGGAAAATAGGAAATTTCTGTTTCAGGAAAGGAGTGACTGGTTTGGATAGACTAGTTAATGAACCATTTATAAATCTTTTTCATAGAGATCATGGAAAGTATTCTCTTTGTACTCCTTGTCAAGGGGGATGTCATGTTGTTTGGGAAGAAGACATAAAATTGCTTGCCCTTAAACCAAAGCCCACTTCTCTGAAGAATGTCATCTGCAAGTGCTCTGTGCACAGGACTACTGGTTTTGATTGGGACAGGGTCTGTTTTCTTCACAGTAGCCTGTATGGTGCTGTGGATTGGGTTTGTGACCGAAACAGTGTGGATAACGTAGGGATGTTTTAGTTATTGCTGAGCAGTGCTTTCACCGACTCAGGGCTGCCTCTGCTTTTCACACAGCCCCACCAGCAAGGAGCCTGGGGGTGCACACAGTGTTGGGAGGGGACACAGCTGAAACAGCTGACCCCAACTGACCAAAGTGATATTCCCTACCATATGACATCATGATCAGCATGTTTTGTTTGTTTATTTGTTTGTTTCTTTTATCTCAGCCCATGTGTTTTCTCAATTTTACCCTTCTGATTCTCCTTCCCATTCTACTGGGGGAAGCAAGCAAGGGCTGTGAGTTACTTAGCTGCCTACTGGGTTAAACCACAACAGGCTACAAGAAATCGATTCTTCTAAACATTTCACACAACATCAAGGTTATCAAAACACTGGTCTAAATGAGAAGGCTGGGTGCCCATGTGACTGCAAACATGGGAGCTCACAACTGAAGGCTAATACTCTTTTGCATCCTTTTTCTCTTTCCCCAGATCTGTACCTACATGGTAAACACGGATCCTTGTGCAACGAAGAGTTTTTATTTTACAAACTTGTGCCCACCCTTCATTAAGGGAAAAAAGACATCTAGGGGCAAGTTTTATTAAACTGAACACTTCAGTTTCTAAAACAAGCAATAAACCCCCAAATATAAATGTTAGTCCAAACATCAAATATATGAAAGTGCTGAAGATTTCCTTTTCCTCTAAAATTTCATCAGGATGAGGAATGTTTATATCAATTGTGCAGAATAAGTACAGCTTTTTTCTATGTCAGTTCATTTTTGCGTTAGTAATGAGCTTTAAACTCAACATTGTTTTAACTGGAGCGCATACTGGAGTGGATATAGGTATAGTAGGAAATGGATTTAAAATGCTGTTTGGGAAGCAGGACAGAAATTTCTATAGCCTTACAGCTTGTTTTTTAACTGTGAGAATTAATAGTGAATAAATGTTGAGTACTAGAAACCTGTAAGTGTTTAAATGCATGCTGCATTCTGTGTCAATTTTTAAACTGCATCTTGGTTAGGATTCATGACTAGGGACCCAAACAGCTGCAAGAGAAGCAATATGATAAAACAGAAAAAAAACCCCAAAACATCAAAAAAACCCAAAAACCAGCCTCATTTGCCTACTTCATTGTTGGCTATGCATGGCTGAAATCTTATTATATGAGGTTTTGGAAAATGTAGTCATGCAAAGCAACTAGACGTAGTATCTTAGTATCATATTGTGAACTTGGTCATTTATTTCAGATCTTTACAAACTTAGAGAGCTATGGGATATCTTACAAGAAAACATAATGAATGCCAGCAACATAAATAAATACAGTAAGACTTGCTCATCACTAGCTGAGCAGTTATTTAAGGTGTGGTTGTTTTTCCATTTGCGTGTGTTTACTTGGTTTGTTGACTTGAATACTCTTTCCACTATCTCCACTTTCCTTCTTATTATGGAACTGCCTCTCAACAATGTGTATTCATTCTTAATTTCTTTTGGTATGGCATAAACACTATACATTCACATAAAGACTGGAACATTTAGTAATGGGGAGTGCTGAATAGAATAACTCCTTTGTCATTGCACCCATTCGCTTGGCAAAAGAAAAGGAACAACATTGTGCCCTTGGAAATATTTAGTTTCTTAGAAGAAATAAAATTGATGATACACTAACTTGGTAGTTCTTTGGTACTTTTCCTTTTCTTAATCAAAGTTTTTTTCCTTCCTTCCATTTTGAAATTTAAGAATTAAACTTGCTCTGGTCTTCTTTCAGCAACACCAAAGATCTAGTAAGGGGAGAGGAAACAGAGTTGCCTTATCCAGAATTCTGCTTCTTTTCTCCCATTAGAAATGAGGTGGGGTATTGACCCAGTGTATTTTCAGTCAACTACCTGCTAAACCTAAATTAGAAATTAAGAATCTGCCGCTCTTATGTGGCAAATGAAGAATTATTAATACTTATTTAGGTGTGCCCAGTTAATATCTATATGCCCCAACGATGATGTAACGAAGTTAGGTTTTCAATGAAGACATCTTAGGTAAGTTAAATGATATGAACTTCTGCTGCTGCAGCTTGAGAGTTCACATTGATGTCGGTGTCTGTAAAAACGCTTAGCAGCCTTTAAATAGTTTTGAAAAAAAAGTCTAGAATTATGTAACTTGAGATTTCTCTTCTGCTTTTCCAAGATGAATGCTGAATTTGTTATTCTGGTCTTCTGACACAATTATAATACAGGAAAACCTCTCTTTCCTGGCTCAGATGCTCCTGAAATGTAGCAGGAGCAGCAGTAACCTTTGGGAAGAGGGCACCTTGAGACAAAGGACATCAAGCTGGCTTCAGGATTAGGAACAATTTCTTAATTTCACCTAGTTTTATCTTGCTCTGATGTGAATATCAGCATGAGTCACCTTGACTCCTGATAGGTACTTGGGAGAAATGGGCACTTCGGACCGATTTTGAATGTCTGTGTGTCTGTGTTAGGGTGATGTGATATGTAATGTATAGTTTCTTTTCATAGACGCAGAGGGGATTCCTCTGAGACCTCAGACGTATCACTTCATTTCAATGTCTCAGCTTAATATGGGGATATTATCTTTCTTGCTCCTTGTTTTCTTCTCTTGTATCAGCAGTTTGTAGTATTTTCTGCTGTAGGGGCTGCTTATCAACCTATTTTTCTTGTGCTTTAAACAATATTTCTCTGTAATATAAACAATGGACTCTCCTTTCTGCTGCAAGCTTAAAATACTTCTGAACTTCATAAACTCTCTACAACTACCTGAAAGGAGGCTGTAGACAGGTGGAAGTAGGTCTCTTCTCCCAGATAACTGGTGACAGGACAAGAGAAAACAGCCTCAAGTGGCATCAGGGGAAGTTTAGATTGGATATTAGGAAAAATGTCTTCACTGAGAGGGTTGTCAAGCCAGTCTGGGACAGGCTGCCCAGGGAGTTGGTGGAATCACCACCCCTGAGGTGTTTAAAAACTGTGTAGATGCAGTGCTTAGGAACATGGTTTAGTGGTGGCCTTGGCAGTGCTGGGTTAACAGTTGAGCTGGATGATTTTAAAGGTCTTTTCCAACCTAAATGATTCCACAATTATATGACAAATCAATGCTCTGAAGTAATGCTTTTACATAGTACAATGCTCAGTTGGAATTTTGTTCTCCTAGACAAGACCTTTACTCAACATCCATCAAACAGAGAAGATTTACATAAAGCAGACGTGTCTCTCATCTGCTCTGTTTTTATGGGAAGGAATTAAGAGATACTTTAGTAAGTTGTTCCACAAAAGCAGTCTAATTAAAGGGTAGAGGTATCCACAGCATTTGGAATTATGCAATTCAAATTACTTGGTTTTTTTTTTTTTCTTCCTGAGGTGAAATAATTGCCCTTGAAGAAAACACCTTTTCGGTCTGTGGTCTTAAGGTCTAGGGGCTGGGCTGAAAACACAATCCAAGTTTTCTAGTGAAACTGCACTGTTTTCTGTAAACCAGGTTTCAGAAGGAATAGACACAGTAACAAAAAAAAAAACCAAAAAAACAAAAAAAAACCCCACAACACCAAAACATAGCTTTGTAGCCTCAAGCACAGGGTCTTTGCCTGGTTGGATGGGGAGTCTTTGGATGACTTCTTTCCAGGGTTCTTCCTTTCTGCGTGATATAAACATTGGACTGTTGCATCTAAAATAAAAAAAAAAAAAATCATAAGATTTCATCACCCTCTTATCGTGGCTGCCAGCCTGATATTTACAGTACTTTCCTGGCAATTCCCTGAGGCTAAGGAAAGGAGTGTGTCTTCAGCATGCTGGTTGAACTCTCTGTTCCATCAAAGCTAGCTAGTGACACCACCTCCAATATCACAGCTCTGCTGAAGACTGTCAAACAAAATAGAACAAGCGGTTGTGTTTGCCTGTTCTCAGAGGGGATTCCTGGCTTTGCCTGAGTAAGGCAAACCCTTCAATCCTGATCAGTGCCTAAGAGATGGAGGAAAGCATATTTTCACAAGGAGATATTTGTTTAACATTTGTATTGGCAAGTTTTATGTGCCTCCCTGTTCAGAGCATGCATGCTTAAACAATCCTCCAGGGATCTGGATTCCGAGCCAGGTATCTAAAAGGTGCAATTGCACACTTCAGGCATCCAAATCTTTTTGTGTATGTGGACTCTGAGCCATTTTCTGCACTAAGCACCCTTTGTAAAGCAGTATTAACTGAAGAGAAGTTAAGGTCCTTGTTCAGAGACTCACAATAAATTTTGATGTAGCCAGTGAGAGAACGTTGTTGTCTGTCCTACATTCCAGCCACCAGCTATGACTTATTGTTTCTCCTGCCTGTGTATTGATCATGCATTTATTTGTTAGCCGCTTGCCAGAAGAAGGCCAGCTGATAAACTAAACATATGAAAAGAAACCCAACATACCCAAAAGAAAGCAATGTACTCAGGAAATGTGCAGCTCTCACTTAAAAGGAGAACAGATAAGAGAATCGTGGGGGTTGTGCCAACCTCCTCAAACCTGCAAGTTCCTGAAGCTTCTTAATATGTGACCGTACAGTTCCTGATGTTTGTCAGCTTTAAACCTCGTAATCTGTGCCTTTGTTCCCCAAGCTTTTCTTCTTTACATGAGTGTTCCTTTTATTTATTATTATCTGTGTGGCTACATGGGGGAGAATAAGCACAGGATCTGGTCCTTAAAGCTGCTACCTCATGTTGCCAAGTAACTTGAGAGGGAAGATGGTCTGTTTTCCAGGGAGGGCAGGAAGGTTCAAAGTGCTTGTGTGAAAGGATCATAGGTAAGAATTTAGATGTGCATATCTAAAGGAAAAGCAATTGTCAAAAGTGAAAGTTAAGAATGTGCAAGAGACTGACCTTAAGAAATATAGTACAGTAGAGCTCCTTTTGCTTTCCTTTTCTAGCTTGTAACCCTTTGGTCAAATCAGAGATGACCTGTGCTCCTAAATGTATGCATATGCATAGTCCCTCTGAAATCCATGCCTTTGGCATCCATGTGTGTTATTTGTGGTATAGCGATCCACTTGAATTTCAGTAAGGAGAAACGTCTTCCACATCAAAAGAAATAAGAAGAGGAGATGTTTGAATTTACCAAGAACTGTATCTCTGCTTAAGATCAACCACCTGATTTTGCTATTTTCTTATGTATTGCTTTGCATCCTAAATCCAGTCATGTTGGTCATGTTTTTCAGTGTTTATTACATGCCGCTGATATAAAAAAGAATATTAGTGAGTTGTAGTTGAGTATTTCTGTGTTCATTTTTCTTGTAGTCCCTTCTCCATAGGATATCTGTAATTTCATTGTCTAAAAAAATAACAAAAGAACTGATAGAGTCACATTATATATAAATACAGACACAGACTTGTAACATACCATTTTTTTGACTAGAAGTTTTATTAGGCATATGAGAGAAACAATGGCAATCAACCGTACAGCCATAGTTACTTTCTCTGGAATCACCCCTCTCTGGGGCCTGTCCCTTCAATGACTGCTGCTTTTTGTTGGCTTTTCTGTTGCAGGGCCTGGGGAAATGTGTGCCATGCAATGGAGAAACTGAACCCAACACAATATTGCCATTTAAAGGCATTCTGTACCCTAGGGTACACTTTCTCATCTTTGCAAACTTCACAGCATTTCGAGCTATAAACAGGAGCCCTGATCCAGTGTGACTGTCTTTGGCAGACCATGTTACCTCCTGTACCTTCCCTTGACAATAAAGAGCACTTAGGCACCTACTGTAGCTATGTATGGTCATCCCTTACACACATGCAGAGATAACAGCCTAAAGGGATAGACCATACTCCCTTATCCAAAGGATGTCATGTTAAATTTTGGGTTCTGTCCCTTTAGGAGTGAAAACTAAGATTCTCTGGAGTATACACAAACACATTAGGGTTATAAAAAGCCCAAAGCATAATAAGGAATATGAAAGAACAAGCATTGGTGACAAAAGCTGCCTTTTTATTGCTATACAGGAAGATCCTTAGGAATGGGCTTGGGCTAGATTTATTGCTGGTGCACAACACTTGGCTGCTGGACCATTCTCACTGGTTTGGCTCACATGCTCCTTTCCTTGGGATTTGAAGGACCTCAAGGTAGCCCATGCTTTGAGGGAATGCTTACTTGCAAAGCTGGTGAATGCAGTCCCATGTGGACACCTCTGTCTCTTTTGTCTATGCACTGTCCTCATGAAAATGTCATGTGGTAGTGTCACTGCATTTCTTGAGGAGCTGCAAATACGAGTAAAGGACTTGGAGTATCTCTCAAATGAGGAGGGACTGAGAGACCTGGGACTGTTCAGCCTGAAGAGCAGAGAGCTCAGGGGGATCTTAGCAGTACCTGATGAGGGGGGAATAAACAAGACAGTCAGATGCCTCTCAGTGGTGCCCAGAGCTAAGAAAAGAGGCAATGGGCACAATTTTAAATGCAGGAAATTCCATTTAAACATACAAAGCATCTTTTTTAATGTAAGAGTCACCAAATACTGCAGCAGGTTGCCTAGAGTGGTTGTGGAGTCTCCATCCTTGGAGATACTCAAAATGCAACTCGACACAGCCCTGAGTAATAAGGTCTAGCTGCACCTGCTTTGAGCTTGGATGTTTAGACCAGGCAACCCCCAGAGGCCCCTTCCAACCTCAGCCATTCCAGTGATGTTGTTCTGGCATCTGGGTGATGAACTTTTAGGCAGCCTCAGGATAGTATCAGGTGCCAATTGAAGAATTCAGCAAGAATATGTGAATATCAGATATGGAAAGAGCTTTGGATGTCAGACTAATTCTGGAAAGTATAGACAGAGTGTCACAGCTACACACAGCAAGCTGTCAAGTGCATGCAGCAAAGCAGCTGGAAGCAGGCAGGACTCTCAATCCCTGCACTTTTGTTTATTCAGTTCCATAGTTACAACAGCAGACACATCTTTTTTTCCCCAAAAGAAGTGATGGCCAGGTTGACACTATCTTTTTTTAAATCATTCTTTTATCATTCTTATAAAACTTTACAAATATAAGGTGCGTATAAGGCACATCTTCCCATTGTACAAGTGATGTTTTATACTAAGCTTGAAAATCACATTGAAATTCATGCCAGTCAGTGGAGTTCTCTAAGCATAGGATGCCCATACTATTAAATAAAAGAAGCTAGCATCTGAGAGCAATGGTCAATATGGTTAAACAGTCAGCCACCAAGAGAAGGTGGCTTTTCCCACTCCCTCTGTTCAGAGCAATCCTTCCATGGTGCTATCATTTGAACCATGTGCAAGGGAAAGCACCATTGGTCCAGATGAAAATTCTTCCCAGGAACATGGAAACAGTCAGAGAAGTCTGGATGCTTATGGGCCTGATTCTCTAGCCTGTGATTTGGTGCTGCTTATTATATGAAGAGAGACCTGAGTTCTCATGAATGAATACCTCACCCAAATCCAATTTCAAGATCAAGGACAAAGAAGATACATTCTCTTTAATGACTAATTTTGAAAATTTTGGGGCTGTTAAACATTAACAAGGAAAAAGAAGAAAATAATAATAAAAAAAAAAACCCACACCTCCCTGTTACTGGAAAATTCCGTTGCAAAACATTGTCATAAATTGTGTGGGATTTCCTAGGCTCTGGGCTTGTTCTGGAGTGTTTCACAATGGAACCTGACAGAGCTGCATCAAGGTCAATGGATTATCATCAGTTTAAACCACATGAGGAGCTACTCCTTTCTATTTGTACAAATGTAAAATGATCATTACAGAGAAACAGTAAATAGGCAAAGGGCTTTCATCATAAGGAAGGATCTGAAATGGTTTCTTGGGATGTTTTCAGAGGAATTTCTATTTTTGGTTTGTCCTCCACCATACCCACTCATCCCCTGGAGTTTTACTTGTTCATTTCTAGAGCTTAGGCACTTTTATCAAACACTCACTTTTACTACATTTATTCATAATTCTTTTACATTTACTTGTAATTAAGTCTTTATTGATTTGACACAAACCAACAGCTGCATTTCACTGTGGAAGTCAACTGAAAAATATATGCCATCCACTAAACATGGACAATACACTTGAGAATGCAGATGACATGTATTAAACTCTGTTATCATTTTTGTACCTCTTCAAGCACAGTATCAATTATATATACACACACTTGCATCCAGAGCTTCTACTTGATAGGCTGCATATAAAGTCTTTGCAGTAAAATGAACTATAAACAACTAGCTACACCGAGATGTATTTTGAATAGGTTTTTTGTATTAAAAGAAGTCTTTGATGTGGAAATTATTTTTCATTTGAAATTCACCCTCTTAACACTTCTGAACAGCATTATATTTTATTGAAATAGGGGCCTTAATACACTCCAGAGCTGCAGAGAGTTCAGGAACCTTCCCAAAACTACTAACCTTCAGGTACAGGACTGACTGTGCTACCTGCTCATCCTGGGTTTTGGAGACAGGGCTGTTCACAGACCCCTTTAAGGAAGGGAACAGTAAGTAATAGGACAACTGTATTGGGGTGACCTGGAAAGGAAAATGTAAGGAAAAGGTGGGTTGTTGCCCAGATGTGACCCAAGATACAGTGATTTTATGGCATTCTGTGGGCAAGTAAGTGGGTGAGGAAATGCTTTATACATGGATAAAATGAAACCTTGTGCAAAGGAGCAGGGATAGAAACAGCCAGTTCCTGAGGCTGAGTACCAGAGGGTATTTATCAAATGGCTAGACTATTTATCAAATAAGTCAAGTATTTATCAAATGACCAGAAGACATATCTGGAAGTCTCAGATGAAGCTTTACAGATATGAAAGTTCCACCTTCAACTACATATTTAAAGAATAAAGTAATAAGAAAATTGAAATATCTAACAGTGGTAGTGAGTGCTGGTTTTGACCCACATCATTCAGAAAATCTGACATGGTAAAACTGTCCATTTTTGCTCCCATAATTTGTTGGGAGTCCATCCACTGACTAATATGGCCATAGAGCAAGTCCTGGTTAGGGACGTAGTTACCATAATTACACGTTACTACATAATGTATTGATCTTAAGCTATGAATTTTGCATATTAGGATGTCTTAAATACTTATCTGGGCACATAGATGACACACAATCATTATAAGACTTAACGTCTTCCTAAGCTTTGGCCTTCAGCAAAGGTATAAAATCTCAGTCATTTAGTTCATCCTGAGTTTTGGACGCCCTGTTTTCATTTTTAAACTTGCTAAAATGTAATAGAACATAATATTTTTTTCTTAGCAAATTGTTTGCAAATACTCTCCTTTTCCAATTATGTTCATTCTTTCTAACAGCAAACCTACCAACATTTCAAGGCAATCTAGACAGAATGCCTGCATAGTGCAACAAAAGGAAAATAACAGTGGGGAAATTGCTTTACTTGTAGAAGGAAAGACTTCTGGATTTTAAGTTATTAAACCAGACATCACTTATCACTGTGCAAACAGTGAAAGAAGCATTTATCCCTCCTCCATTCTCTTCTTGTCCTACCCTCATTCACAGAATGAATCTTCCCATTCAGGCCCTGTACCTGAATACTCGTGCTAATAGAATAATTAGTTTCATAGGCATTGCTGATTAAGTTAAATACTTATAAATATTTATAACACTTTGCATAATATTCAGAGATTAAAAAAAAAGAGAAAATTAATGGTGAACTTCTTTCTACAAGTTCATTTTTTCACATAATCCAACTAGTAATAGGAAGGTTTAAATATAGTTGTCATAGTTACAGGGCAACATTGCAACTATTGTAATAATGGAGTAATTTTCACAGCCTTTCATTTTTCTCTTTCAAATTGTGCTTGCACCAAAATCCCATGCTGGCAAGATGCAAGGTGCATTGTGTTTGTGATGTTTTTTTTCCTCTAAGCTTTCTAAAAGGTTTGCAGACACTCAGATTTCATTCAGAAATGCCCTGAAACAGGCATTAGAGCTCCACAAACAACTCCCCACTTGAATGGTGTGTGTGTCACCAAGGTACCAAGGCTTGCTACATAATCCATGCTCAGCACCTCTCAAGGGTGATGCTGTGCCTTTGTTGCTGAGTAGGGAGCCACCTACACAGTGGGAAACGCTGAGCAAAAGGATGTGTTTGAGCTCTCATCCCTCTTGAGGCCATAGGTCTATACATACAAAGCTGGATTCATCCCTATGAACAGCAAGTATTTAGCAGAAGGAACAAAGATAAAAGCTAAGCCAGACCAGGCTCCTTCGAGAATCAAGAAAGTACTTACAAAGAATAAATTCAGCCTGTGTTTGTTCTGAGTCACCCACAGACCTTCTGTTTCTCACCAGTGCTTCTACAGAGTTCTTGGGGAACTTGACTGGAATGTTTTGGATAGCTGCCTGGGTTAGGGGTAAGAACTGCAGAACACATCGCCTTCCCCTGAGAGCAGCTGCCCACATCGGAACAGCTAAGTTTCTCAGTTTTTTGTTTTGTTTTTTGTTTGTTGTTTTTTTTTTTCTTTAATCAGAAGGCTTTTGGGGAAGGAATATCTTATAAAAATAGTAATGGCAATAGAGATAGGGGAAGAAGTCAGGCTCCATGGCCGAGTGTTTTGGAAATTCATCCAGGAGGAAAAATCCAAAAAATCCTAAATCCTTCCTGCTTGGAACATCTCTGGCTATCAGGTGTGAAACAAAAGAATAGTCGCAGCTGCAGTTTTGCCTCTCTCAGATGGATGCCCAGATAGCTGGTGACAGCCAGCTTTGCTATTGTCTGCTGCCCATACAACTTCATAACCCCAACATACCTGTGGCAATCTGCAGTCTCACCCAGTGGTTACCTGCCATCCGGAACCTTCTGCTTCAGTCCAACAGCTCTCCCAGCATGGAAAAAGGGATTGAGCGTTTTTCCGCATGAACATTTCATATTTGCCCATTAAAAGGATTAAAGCACTGGGACTCTGAGCCTAGGATGAGGTAGACCTTGCACTCAGTGTTTTAGCCTCTGTGTGCAGAATGGAGGGGAGAAGGGAAAGCCAAAGCTCTGAATCACACATGAAATTCTAAACCATGGGATAGAGAAAGGACTACAGTCTGAGGTGGTGGCTGCCACTCTGCAGTGTTACGGGACCATCTCTGGAAGGCCATCTTCCACGCTTTCCTCCAGCTTCAGCTGTCTGCTTAGGGATCACAGGAAAACTTGATTGGACCATGTGCTACTGCAAAGCTTTCAAGCCCCAGGTCTGCATTGGTTACCGAAGCCAAAGGAGTTACTGTAGGTCTGTTGGAACTTGATAGTTAAACTAGTCAAGATTATCAAGAATCACACAGCTGAGGGGCCTGAATCAGATCACTGAAGCAGCCCTGGACGACCACTGTCCTTTAGTAAGGATTTATTTCCCTTTGAGGTAACACAGTGAATTGAGCACTACCAGGAGGTTTTGCAGTTGTCTGCTAAATGTCAGACACGATGTTACCTTGATGAGGACAGAAGAAAAAAGAATGCAAATTGAAAATGAACTTCAAAATTTAACACATATCAGTGGGACTACAGTGTTTTAGAAGTTTGATTTTTTTTTCCTGATTTTGTTATATGTAAGGTATTTTGAAGAGTGTGTATATCTGTATACCTATATGCACTTATTTACATACATAAGCATATAAATGCCATCATCAGTCATCAGGAAATAGCATGTTTATTTTGATTGCAGTACCTTTTGGTATAAGCACAAACTCTTTTTTTAAATAGAAATACAGGTCCATGTGGAATTATGCCTAAGTGAACTTACACCTAAGAACTTCCCTAAGTGACGCGTATTTGCAGTCAACAGTTTATGGTCATAAAGCCATAAGAAATGCTAAACACAGCAAACAATCCACACCGAAAAAGTGACTGGTTTTTTAATCCTGCTGTCATTTTTGAAAGTTAAAGATGTTCTCCTTCTTAATGTCCTTAGCCTTTCCATGACTGAGTTCTGTTATTCTGGTATACTTGGGTTCTTACTTCTAGATCTCTATTATATTGATGAGTTCCCAAACTGTGCTCTGAATAGCACCTGTGACACACAGTCTACCTCACGGGGTTATGTACAAACTCTTAAAACAAGAAGTGTATATACAAACTGTTAAATAAAAGGAAATAAAAACGAGTCACGCTGGACTAATGAGATGATAGGAAACTACTGTACCACAAATATAACTATAGACTACATTTGCATTCACTATGTAACAGAGATGACAATAATTGCAAAGTTAGCCTCCTTCCTCATACCAGCACTGAGTGAAATAATCAAAAGTATAAAGGTACAACTTTTTATATATATATATATAAAGTCAACACATCCAACACATATCACAAGGACTAAACAGAGGCTAGCTAGAAACCTGGAAACTCCTGAGGTATGCTTTGGAGTGCCTCAGCTATATGCTGCATGTGTTAGTACTTTCACGGAGAATACCATGCCTCTTCTGAATGATCTAAAGCATCCAAATGAGCTGTTGATGGCAAGATGCCACACGGGAAGCTGGATCTAGTTGAAAAGAAGCAAAAAATGGTTTCATGGTAACTACTAAGTCCAATTATTCCCTGCTGCATGCAGACAGGGATGTAATGAAATGTAGGCGGTATAGGGATGGAGATTACTGCAGCACTTCTATTAGTCATAAAAACAAGGCATCTGATGAGACAGTGCTGATGGAGAGAGAGAACATGCGTGCATGTGCATGCGCATGCACACAAACACACATATAGATATATGCACGCATAGTCCGAGTGGCAGTTCAGGCACTGCAGAGATGGAACTCCTGAACTATTTAGTTCAGTTCATTGCACTGATCAGGACAGGTCTATGCACTCATTTAATTGTAAACACAGATCAGCTTTCCAGGAAGGTCATGGTAAGGCCATAACTATCTCATTAAGCAAATTGTTCCACTATCTGATCAGGCTTGAGTTCACTTTTTGCATGCCTCCTTTAATATCTAAATGGAAAGGGTAAAATTATCAGCTGGTATCAATTAGTGCTACCTACAGTCAACAAAACTACAGAGACTTATAAATAAATTAGGGTCTGGCTTATTAGCTGCATTCTTTTCTTATGTTGTTGCCTTCCTTGCATGTTTATTTCATTGAAAATCTTCAAGATTCAATCATGCAGGAAGGAAATGGAAGGTATATATATTCATACTGTGATTAAATAAAGTACACTTTACTAGGATGGAAAGAAACATAATCACAAGAGGAGAAAACACCTAGGAACAAAGTAAAGATGAGAAGATCTGGATTTATATGTTGGTTTGTGTTACATGCTGAGATAAAAGGCTTTGATTTCTACCTCTACTTTTTGCTACTCAGAGGGCTGGATGCTACCTGATTCAACTATGTGACTCAGAACCATCTTTTTTTTCACTCATCAGACAATGTTAGAGTTTGATTTAGAGATAAATTAATGACTTTCTCTATTTTGATGAGTGCTGGTGCCTCCAGAGGATTTACGCTGCAGCTGGTGTTTGCTAGTTTCCTCGCCACTTAGCATGCCAGTAGACATGGGTATGTGGATGGATATGGATAGGACAGATGATGCCAGCAAAATGTTGTTGTGGGATCCCCACACACTACATGACCCTCCTGTGGCAAGTTATTTCAATTTTAGGGTGAATTTCTGAAATGAATGTGACAGAAGCAACAAACAAAAAAATAAAGAAAAAACCTTCATAATACATTTGGATCAAAACCAACAAATAACCAGGAACAGTCTTTAAAACAATGTGTTTAATTTGTGTTTGTTCTCGTAATAAGCACAAATATTATAGAAACTAGCACTCTACTGAGATCTTAAGAAACATCTCCAACAGAATTCCCTTGTGTTCCTGTATCTAGTTGTTTTCAAGGAGATAGAGTACCAGCTTTTGGTGAAGCGGGTCCTGGCAAAAAAAGGAAATTCAGCATCTAAACTGCTAAATAAGCATGTAATATGTGGTATATTCTTGATACTCATGAGTGGGGTAAAATCTACATGGAGTTTAGGTGATTAACTTGCTGTTAGGAAGACTTAAACACTTGCATGGATCAGGGCTTTATTGCTTATAATGCAGACTTGAGCAGAAACAGCATAATACACAAAACCTAGGAAAATAACATTATTGTCCACTTTATAGCTAGGAAGTGGAGACAGAGGAAAACATAACAATGGTCATAGTGAAAAACCTAAAGGTTCATTCATTCCACTAACATGTTTCTGAAAATGACCTGTAAGATTAATTCAAAGCTGAGACAATTAAATGTTTAAACCTAAGGAGATTCAATCCATTGGTCCTAAACAATCTGCATGGTGTCAATGGGCGTGACACAGGGTCTATTGGACACCCATGCCCTCCTAACGGATCAACTTGAAGGCAGCCAATACTCACAGGACATCTAAGACAGCACTTACCTATGTTTAGGTGACTGAACTGCACCTTCCAGAGTTTTGGGAGTTGTTTAGCTCTTCCAGTGGAAGTGTCTGTGATGAAGGAGCTGAATCCCCCTCTGCATTTCAGTGATTGTGTTGACTGCACTTGCACTGGATGTAAGTGCAGACACATATGTCAGCATCTATAGTTTAGGGTCTTACTTTGCAAGCCCAGTCCTATTCTGAAAAATATTTAGGATGGAGTTAAAAAGAGAAAAAGCTTATTTCCAGGCGTATTCTCCACACTGTGCCCCCTCAGTAAGGACTCCCAGATTTTGGCAATCTGTAGACTAGGTTTTTATCTGAGACAGATGTTGAATCCAAATATTCATGTTTAATAGGCCCCGAAGGAACTTCATTTCTGGTATTTTACTATTCTCTTTTTTAAAATCCATCTACCTTTTTGGCCTCTGTACCATTCGGTGGCAATTATTTCTACATTTTTAGCTTTAATTTATTTTAAACTTGCTGCCTACTAATGTCTTTGGGCACTCCTTGTCTGTGTAAATGAATAGATACTTCCCCATTCACTTTCTTTCATGCTGATCATAGTTTTATAAACTTCCCCTTTAAGTGTCTTTTTCAGGCTGAGTCATCCTAGTCTACTTAATTACTCATCTTGGAAAGCAGCTATATGTCTCCAGCTACTTTATTGCCTCTGTCTGTATCTTGTATGGGTCACCTAGGTAAACAAATAGTTTGGTCACGGTGAATAGCTGTGAAATATAAATCACGTATATATCATTATCTGAACTCCTGAAAAACACTTCTGACAGGCCTCTCCCCCTAGCTGTCTTTCATGTAGGGGATCTTTGCCAGCTCACTAAAGGCTGTGGCTTCATTTAGGGGCTAGATGACCACAAGTGCATTACTGTAGATGAGTCTTTTTCGGTTCTTGGCCCTAAACTACTGATTTAAATAATGTGGAAAATGGATCACAGACCCCTAAGTTCTCACGGCCTCCCTGAAAATGTGGTCAGAGCTACACTCTTTTCCTACTTATAAGATTTGAAAACAAGAGGAAAAACCAAACAAGCAAGCAAGCAGACTATAAATGGTGTACAGACTTCTAGACAGGCCATTCAAATGGATCAAAAATGGGTTAAGGAAAATGTCCCACTGGCTCCATTGGCCAGGAGAACTGCTCAGCAAGCCAGAGAATCTCGGAACATGTGTACCCATGGCACAAAACCAAGAAGCAAATAATCAATTGGGTGCTTTATCAACACAGTATTCAATTAAATTTCAATTAAAAAGGAAAATAATGCAGCAGTCATTAGCTAAGCAGTGGCCAGGTCCTTGCACGAAATGTCAAGATACCCTTGTCAATTTGCAAACTGTTTAGATAAGGATTAAATTCTCAAGACTGCACGCTCTTCAGGAGGCCACTGCAGGCATTCCTAATGGACTCTTTGCCCTAGCCTTAGAAACCCTTCCAGTTTCTTGTTTATCAAAGTTAATACCTCTCTTTTGAAAGATGATTCAATAAAGCATTTCTGAATGGGGGAAAAAAAATCCAAAGTAAAAACGAGACATTATCAGGAACATGTGATTGCAAAACAACAATAATTATGTCTTTATCATGCTAGAAGTCAAATTATTTCTCCATGGAAATTATTTTGAAGATGACAGCTTGATAGGAAGTGCCACCAGTCCAACATCCACAGTTTATTTACCACTCCAACAACCAAGCTCTAAAGAAGCAATTTCTCTCTGTTTCTCAGTTTACCTTCTTTTAGTGCGTAAGGCATAAGACAAAACCAAGCAGCTGAATGAATGATGTTATTTTGTTTGATTTAGGGTTAGAATTAGTAGATTTCTTAATCCCAGGCTCTGATAACTGACCTGTACCTCTCATGGTACTATTGTTCCATGCAAGGACCGTTTTGCCTTCCATAGTGACAGTAGTAGTCCCACCAGAGCAGCAGAAGTTGAAAACTGATTTCATTTTATGACAAAAGGCACATAGAAACATGGAGGTACTATATGCTATATTATGTGTGGAAAAAAAAACCAACAGAGAAGAGATATTCCAGTCACTGGAGAGATAAAAAACATAGAAATAAAACAGATTTTTAGCTCAGTCTCATAGATGGAGTTAGGCTTTCCATCAGGTAGCACAGCTTCTGGCCTTTGGCAGATGTTGGCCTCTCACATCCCGACGTTTACAGTACTACGGCTGGTAGCAGTCCTTGGAGTGCTGCAGATGTAAGCTTGCATTGCATATGTGCTTCTTTCTCAATTGTAATGTAGTTTAAAATCTATTTCATTTTACTTTTTCAAACTCACCTTGTAAAAAAAAGTGTTAGGAAGCAATTCTGAGTCAAGTATGCTTTTTGCATGAATAGCAGCATGCTGTTATTCCTGTATTTAGAACCATGCCCATATACACTTACAAAAAATTGCTGTTACGTGTGTTTTTCTTGACTATGCTTTCTGAATTGTTCTGTTGAGAGCTGAAAGGATGCCACAGTTACTTGGATTTTTGTGTTAGCTTTTTTCTTACATATCCTTTTGTACCTAGACCAGATACACTTTTCTCTATATATTTCTTAGTCTTCCTTTTCATGGCTGTCACTACCTTTTTACTTGCAAAGGGACGTCTCTCCCCAGCTGTGTTTTCTCTTCTTTCATCACTTTCCTTGTGTGATTACAATCCACTGATGTCTTTGCCATATTGCCCTGTGTCAGCAAACTAGGACATATTAGAGGCTGTTGAATGTACAGAATGTATACCCAAGGTTACTGTGTGTTTTGGTATGTAACATTCCTCCATTCCATGTGGGTTACAATTATTATGGGCTTATGGCTTTTAGTCAGTACACAAATCAGGCCCTTTTTTTATAGCTGCAGGTAAAACCTACAGGCTACCTACTGATTTTTCCATGCCTCACTGCCGAGTTTGATTTTTTTCCCCTATATTATTCAGGAATTGAGGAGCACTGTGCCTCACTGAAGCTACAGAAGTAAATATAAATAGATTCACATGGCTTCAGGGATAGGTACTTCCATGGTTTTGGGGAGCAACATTTTTTTAAAACAAGCACAGAGGCCAGAACAGAGCTATTGCATCACATTAGAAAGACAAGAGACCAGCAAAATAATGGAGCAGGATTTCCACTTGAAGAAGTGAGATTTTTCCCTACCGAACACAAACATCACTATTGGCAGTGCAGGCAAACTCCCTGGAGGGCTGCCTTTTCACTGTACTACAGCTGGACATATATCTGGTTTTAATTATTATTTTGCTTTAACATTTGTCACACTGAAAAATGCAAATTGGGATTGACTAATACCACCTGGGTGGTAAATCAAGCTAAAAGAATAAAATATAAAAGCAATCAAACCTACCAGTTCAAATCTATACATAGTAATAAAATTTAGGGCAGAAAAATAATTTAAAAAATTCCACATTTTTCTAACTCAGAATGATATTTTATTTCAGAATTTATCATGTAGAACAACTTGAAATATCTGAAGAATAGCTGGAAAATTAACTTTTTTGTTAAATAGGTTTTCACTTGTTTGCAAGCAAAGAACAAAGCCAGAGATTTGCACAGCATATATGAAAGTTGCACCCTGGGCCTGAGGAATGCCAGTGGATAGCTGTCTAAGACAGTTCACAGCTATCTACAGCATGCCATATTTCCTCTGTGGAAGACATCTGCCCTATTCAAAATGAAATTTGCCCCTAAAAATAGCTGTATCGGATCAGTTCACCTCTCCATTTTGCTCAGGATCCTGTCTTTGACCATGGCTGTTAGTGGATGCCTAAAAAAGACTAAAAGAACATAACAAGTGTAGTAATACTTCGCCAGAGCATGTTCCCAACTTTCAGGCATCTGCATATCAGGGATTTTGGAACTCAGAAGATCTGTCAGAAGCAGAGATAGGTTTTTTCTTGCATTGATCGCTACATTAGCTTCTTAAGTCTATGTGACTATTTCATATCACGAAAATTCCGTGACAAGAAATTCGACAGGATGACCAAAATGCCATGTTGTCACATTTTTTCATTTTCAGCCAGACAGTTTCTCATCTCACTACATGAGCCTGCCTTAGTGTATAGGGGAAAACGTGGATAATTTTTTCCTACTTATTTTCTTTTCTCCTTCCATTGACACAATAGGCTAAGTGTCAGAAACAATGTACAAAACCAGAAATGCAGAACAGCAGGTCTTTTCTCATCATTGTGGCCACTTCATTTGATAAACTTATAATTCTTGAATCTTATGAACCACAGATTAAGTAACATTAGGTACGAGTCTGAAGATTGGGATGTTCATGTAGCTTAACTGAGGGAAGAGAAGGTGAGCTGGTGATACAGAAGGGAAGAAAGAGAAGACAGAGAGGGGCAGTAAAAGGACTGAAACCTAGAAAACACATTTTGCAATTGTCTGGTTCCTCACAGAGGAGAGCTGGTCCAAAACTCCCACTCTAAACTCTCCTGAACTTTGCGGAATTGTCAAACGCATGTGGCTTCAAACACAACAGTTCAGGCTCCCTTCTGTTACTATTCCCACCAACACTTGGCACAAAAATTACAGCCTTCTTCCAAGGATCCTGATGGTATTTTCTAATGCCAATTGTCCTGGACATTGCCCCTGCAGGGTGGGTATGACAGCACTAATTTATAATCAGGCAGTTAATTGTTACTTGCTTGACTTTGCTCAGCAAGATAACAGGGAGCTCAGAACAGATCCTGTAAACCTTGTTCACTGTCTAGACATACAGCCTCCTGTGGCTGTTATGGTGAAGAAGCAATAGCACTAAGGAAAGTTGGGAGTGGAGCTGTAAACACCATCTTTTATCTTTCCCTTAGATGGCAGTCAAAGAAATTCAGGATATTTCAGTATCTGACAACCGTACCGTGACTTTGCCAGAGCCCCACAGAGTTAATTGGTTTTTTATGTCTGGCCCCACACTTTTTCTTCTTGAAAAATATAAACAAGCTTTTTTCTCATCCTTCTCAAGGTCTTCTGTGCTTCTACATGCACTAGTGGGAGAGGGGGAGAGGGCACAATAACTGGGTATTCCTTATGGCAATAATTAGCCAATGACCAGAATTGCTTGGGTGCTCTCTGCCCCTGATGATCACTAGTGAGGATATGTAACAAGCTGTGACTGGCACAGGCCTAGGGCAAACATCTGAAAGTAAAAAAAAATGACTGCAGAGATGAGCTGGAATTATAGTCTGCAAACTGCTATTTAGTTTCTTTCCCCCTTTTTTTTTCCATATAGAAACGTGGGACACTTTTTTTGATCTTTTTTTAGTGGGACAGAATATATTGTTTTCAATTGACTTGATAACTACCACAGACACAGAATGACCTCAGCCTCTGACCCTGAAAGCATTTTTCAAGACTAACTTTCAGGAACATATGTTGGAAATCGGGAGGTATTATGAAGGAAGCAAGTAAGAGAACAGGAGTTCAGAACATAGGAGCAGATATGGTAATACATTTAATTTTTCATTTGTTTGTTTGTATGGGGGTTTTATTTCTTTATAAATGCTGAGAGATTTCACAGAAAGACCAGAAGAACTGAGTACTATTAATAGCTGCTGAGTACTGAGCATTTTTGAAGCTCAAATGGTCATTTACTTATTTAAATATAAGCTTAGAGATACAGCTTAGTGTGGTCCAAAGATGCTGCAGAATCTTATGTTTTGTTGTTCTTTGCAAGAGGGTTCCCTACTTAAAATCACCATGTGAAATGAATATTGATACTTATACACATAATTGCTTTAGCGTGTCCTATATCTTCTCCTTTCTGCCCTCTCCATGGCTGACCTAGAAAAACAGCTTACTATGGCTCCGATGTGTTGCCTGTTGTAGAGTACTAGAGAGCTGAAAATCCAGCTTCACACTTTACGGAAAAGGGAGGAAAGGATGCTAGGAATAATTGCAATTGGGTGTATAATTTGCCACATGCACACTTTTGCTTGAAACAATGGAAGAACTTAAACCCAAATTTATCCTGCATTTCCTGCCTCCTGGAGTGGTTGCCTACATGGCTGTGATCATCTCAGTCTTCCTTAACCATTTTTAAAGTGATGTGTTGGATCTTCTTTATGTCTTTCTTCCAAAGGATGGGGAGAGAGTTTCAGCTACAAATTTGAGCTAGTCCTTTACTCTCTTTTCTTGCACACACAAGTAATTTGACACGGCTCCCCTGCTGTGGCTATAGGGACTTAATGACTGGAGGGAAAGTTTTCTTCTTAGACCTAGAAATATAGGATAGGAGATAGGAAGGGATAGGCAACTGTGTCTAGCTTCTTACCACCGTAGGAACCTGTGTAATGGTAGTACATGAACTACCTGAAAGTGAAGGGCTCAGCTTGGGAAAAGAGGCCCAGGGAGTGTTTCTTAAAATCCAGAGATTCAGTAGGAGCATTCCCCACAGCACTTCTATTTCCATCATTCTGTCCTCTGCCACAGAGACTGACGATTTTCTGTCTCCTCAAACACCGTAACAAGCCAAATGCCATGAGGACAAAGGTCTTTGAACCTCAAAGCTTACAATTTGGCTGAGGAAGACAGCATGGGCGGAAAAGGTCAAACATACGACTAATGTCTTGGTCCCGATGTCCCTTTGGCTTTAGTGAGCTTCCAGCCAATTGTAACATATGGCCAAGCACAAGGACCCAGTCTTTGGAGACTGTATGCTTTGGGCATAGCCTTTCCTTTTCTAATCCTTTGAAAGGTTAGCAACACAGCTCAGGCCAGATATAAGAAATCATGCTGCAGAAGTACATCCTACCTGGATAAATCATTCTTTTCCCCTGTGTGACTTTTTTTTTTTTTTTAAAAAAAAAAAAGGTTTGCAATAAAGCAATCTCTCAGCATCTGTGCTATGGAAATTTCTTTTGACCTTGCTGAATGGCTCGGCTATCCATCATGTCAGAGCCAAGTTATCTGCAAGGTGAGCACTGGGGACTATCACCTCACCTACCTGCCCCAGTGACTGTAAAACACAGCAGGAAGCCGGCCTTAGCTATCCCCGTGACAGATACACTCTCTTCCCTGCTTAGGCTTTTCCCCTCACTTTTTTCTATTGTTTGTTCCTCACAGTTCAGTGGTGGAATGAAAGCAAGCATACGCACAAGGTCTTACTTACCTTTAGGTGAATCTCTGTAGCATCAATCTTGGCAGTAAATAAAATCTCAGCTCCATCACCTCTGTCTTTTCCTTGTTCTATTGCAACATACATTCTTGTTTCAGACCTGAAGAGAGGCTGAGTTGCTCTTTCCTACAAGCTTTTCCTCACCAGGATATTTGGCATCAACTTCAACTGTCAGGCAACAAAGGAATGGGTACATGACACTGACTTAATCCAGCATCTGTTGAAGTCTATGGCCACCTTTCTTTTAGATCAAGACCTAAATCCTTATTCCTAAAAGCAGCTTCAACACCTAATCCTTGGAGGAAAGAAGGGGGTGAGCCGAGTACAATAAAACTCTGGCATTTTTGTATTTGAAGGTCACATCAGCCTGACAGCAAAAACTCCCTGACCTGTGCAGTGGCTTTCCAAGGAAACTATGCTTCCAATGAAAAAGCATGAACGCCATCATGCTGGAGATTTAAACTGAGGCTGTACAAAGGTGGAAAATATACTAAGCTTAAGGGAAAATCTAGTAATGGTGGAGGGGTGACCTAACAGTCCCCTTTCTCCTGACGTAGTTACAATAGCCGTGATGTTTTTTGGCTGCAGTGAGTAAAGGACCCTTCTTTTGGTCTTAAGAAAACAGGTCTTCAGCCTACCTGGTTCAGGTAACGCCACCATGCCTATTGACTACACAAAACTGGAAATTCAGCTTGTAGCTGCAGGTGATTTCACACCAGTGCTTGCTGTAGGATGTCCTCAATGCAAAAAGCATCTAAAAATTTTTAAAGTGTTTCACATTACAACAAATTATATGCAATAAAACACATCTTTTCGTTGCTAGAACAGGAGATAGGCTGGCAGTGTTCCTTGCCCATCTAACCTTTGGTTCTGTTCAGTGTGCAAGGTCAACTCCCTTTGTGCCTGCTCAGAACCTCTGAGTTTGGCAGAAATTGTGCATGCATGCAGATATCTACAAAAGAGAGTTTGTTGGCAGGATGAGGACATTTTTGAATTATTCTGAAATAGACAATAGAGCCAGAATGAATAGCTTGACACATATTCTGTGTCTACGGGGGTGTGGGGGGGGTCGGGGGTGGGGTGTCATTGATCGGTTTTGGTTTAACATAGAAATCAAAAACATCTGAGGTCATTCTCCACATCCCTCTCATTATATACTGCAATATTATCCTTGCTCAAAACCCAGTAGATAGCCTAGCATTTTACCATAAAACCCTGGATTCTAGAGTCATGGTAATATACAAACTTCTCTGCCTTTCTTTTATAACTACATCTATAATCAGAGAGCTAGATAGCTAGATGACTTCTAGATTTCAAAGCTTCTAGGAAAAATATAAACCAGGAACACTAAAGCTTGAAAACCACAATAAGAAGTTCCTACTTTCCATAAACTACTTCACTAAATGTCATCCTTCCATGTTGTTACTGTCTCTTTTTAGTATTGCAATATTTAAGCTAAACTGATAATCTGTAAACAGCTGGAGTCAGAAGTATTAGAGCTGGTCTTGCCTGATGCGAGAGTTCACCAGTCTTTCAAGGCTGGCACTTAGAGTAGAAGTAATCTCATTTAATAAAATTTATGTAGGTAAGATGTCCACTAAAAGCAGTCATTTAAGTTGTCATCCCAACTATTTTAGACTTTCAGCTCTGTTAGGTTAACTGCATTCTGCAAACCTGTTGTTGTCCTTTGAGTTAAGCCAGTGTTTAAACAAGCTGCTTACACTAGGCACTCACATTTGTGTGCATGGATGATTTCCATCTATAGAGTATGACTGCACTGTAGAGTAATGTAAAAATAATTTCATAATGTAAAAACAGCTTCCAAAAAATGAGTTCTATCATTAACATTTTGGCTAATTGCATTTACTGAAGAGGTGGCATAAATTAGCCCATGCTCTGCTATGCGTGTTCCTACCCCAGGTATTCCAACCAGCCCAGCTCCCCTCCACAGAGCACTTACAAGAGCAAGGAGACCTGGAAACATATCCCGATCACTTCATCCTTGTGACTGGCACTTCTTCAGACAATAAGCACGTCACTTCTATCTCCCAGATCCATGGGGAAGAGTGGGCTAGAGGTACCTGCCCCAGTGCATCCATACAGTGCCTGGGTCTGCGTGTAGGCTACATACCTACAAGTCAACCCTTCGTCCTTGTTCCCCAGAGAACACGGATGCCTGCAATAGTGCTACAGATGCTGGAAGTGCAAGAAAGAACTTCTCAATCAAATATTTCAGGAGAAAGATTTTTTATTTTTTCATTAAAGGTAAAGTTCATTAATGCTTTATATCGGTCTCTATATTGCCTTTTAATATGTGATACTTCCTTATAGGTTAAGAAAAAAAGAAGAGACAGTTGACCTCTCCTGTGACATCTAACCAAAGTAAGTGCAGCTGGTTAGATGAGTATTTAATGGGGATGTGAAGACTTAGATACAGGGATCAACCGCTTGCTTTGCATTTGTGCTGTGTGTAAAACATTGGATTCTTAATCCATGACTGATTCCAGGTAGTATTACAGTAACATACGTAGTCAGAGTGTGTCACCCCCTATATAAAATAATTTAACATGGTTCATGGAAATGAGGCACTGCCTGAAAAATATGTCAGGTTTCTTACCATCTCTGGTGCTGGATCAGGGAAGTCAGTTCTCTCTGCCTTGGTTTTGGTTTTGACATTTACTTCTGCTGGAAAGCGACTTTAGCTCTCTGTTAGAAAAAAATATGATGTAAATCTGATCCAGATAATCTTAAAACTTGGAAGAAACAGCCTACTAATAAAAGCTTATTAAATGTAGCTTCCTACAGTAGCGCTGAGGACTCTTCTAACACAATTAAAACCAGACCTGTAGCCAAATGCCAGAAGCCTCTTTTCTGTTTGTCCTTTCTCAGAAGTGACTCATCCTCTCAGCCTAGCCCAGGAGTGTGTGCTAAAATGCAGCTCCTCCATTATTCAGATGACATTAATTGAGGACTTTCTGCTTTGCTAACAAAGGAGGTGATAAATGTCTCTCCCTTTTCCTTTAAAATCTTAACCTCCTACAGTTGCTTCAGTGTGTTTGAGTAGATATAATAAGCAGATTGAAGAAATTAATTAATTATGTGTGTTAACTTTTCACTTTTACACTTCGTTGAACCTTTTTGTTCCTTGGCCCTGCCTTTTGTAAAATTGAAGCTGTCTCCCAGGGTGTATGGCTTTTAACGTGACTGTATACTGTATTTAATTGCTATAGCCCATCAAGCATGTGGAACATTTTAACAAGGAGTTTTTAATGAATCCCTGGGAAGAAAATACACTCAAAAACAATACTTCAGTACATAAGTACTTAAATACACTGCAGCAATAAAAATACAACAAATGGCAAAGATTTTCTTTGCCTCTCTATGTTTTAAACTTTAACCACAGACGAGGTTGCAGTCATTCTCTGAGAAACAGATTTGATTAAAGGTTTCTTTCTGCAAGGCTACAAATTAATTATTTCAGACTGTTTGATGATTTTCTAGAAAGATGTGTTAAACTGCTGGTAATTTGAACACCAGTAAGCAGTTTGCATACTCCTTGCATCTTTTCAGTAAATGCCATCATCTATTCTGTATTGCCCTTGGCTTCTCACACTTGTGTCAGAAGGAAACGAGATTTTTAACACAGGCAACATATTCGGTACAAAGTGGAGAGGGGAAGAATTTCCCTCAGGACTTAATCCCAGTAAAGGTTTGGGCACTGTGCAGTTGGCACTAGTCACTTGTCTTTCTGAATTATGCTATTCAAAACCATGGGCAGCTCTGTAACGTCTTCTTTTTCTACCATCAAACGAATGTCATGTGGCAAAAAAACAAAACTAAAAAAGGGACAAAAAGGAAGATAAGGACATAAGGTTAAGACCCAGAGTTTCTACTTGTAGGCCTTATGGCTGCTTTTTATCAATCAAATATTTAAGTTACTACCACTACTTCTCTACAGCCTTGGCTAGAGTTTTCTAAGAATTACATGAGCTGATGTTTGCAAAGCAGCTTCCTTGTGAAAAACCTTGCCATTTTTATGGAGTATTGAGGGCTGCACATGAGTTCCTACTATAAAACAGGTATTTCCCTCTCTCCCAAACCCCCAGAGTTGCAGTAGCTCCAGGACTGATTGCAGAACCACCCCTGCCCTGGCTGATGCACCATCTCCCTCTCGTGGTTGCTTGCTCAGAGAGGTTGAAGAATCTGCTATAGATTCAGATAACAGGCTTCAAGCTTTTAAGACAAAAGAGTGAAGACTGATGGTTTCAGACACAGTGGCCAAAGTCACTTTTCTGCTGCTAATGATCTTGGGAGAAGAGTTATGTCTGAATTTCAGCCAGAGTTTTTTCTATGACTTTTAAGGTGAAATGGAAATCCCTAAACTAGGAATAGTTACAATCACCAAAGCCTAAAAAAAACTTTAATATTTTTAGAAGGTTCTTTCAACACTTTATCAGAGCCACACAGAAATCAGAACAGGAAGAAAAGTGCTAAGATCTATTAATACTTGAATTTAGAGCAAGGTTTAGGTCACTGAAACCACAGAGAATAAAAAAATAATACTAATTGACACTTCAGCTTCTAAAGAAAGGACAAAAAGGTAAACTGTCCTATAGAGTTATAAGGATCCTTGGCTCTAGGCGGTGTTTCTCAAGTCAGTTTAATTTAAAAATTATGTGCCACCAAGTTGAGCTGTGTGAGTTTTTGTCATGCACACATGCTGCTGTGTATTTACTAAATCTGGACTTTGATACAGTTTATGGGACAACACATATTCTCTGAAGATGGTTAAAACCAATCGTTATCAGGCTAAATCTCCACTCTGTCCTTGTGTTCTGTCTCTGTCAATAAATGATAGGGAATGGTTATATGGAAGCAAGGTCAGAAAATCATAAAATGCTGCCACCATTTCCATTTGGAGAAGTCTAGAATGAGAAATTGTCTGTTTTATGGTATTATCTAGTATATATTTCACTTCTGACTAAGCCAAGCAGTAATCCTGCAACCAGCTGGAATTTCTGCATATTACCAGACCTTGTGGCAGCAGGAAAAAAAATAAAGGGGAAAAAAACCCCAAAACCAAAAACAACTCCCACACTCAATCTTCCCTGTTGGTCATCAAGAAAGGACTGATTATGAGCAGACTGCAGAGACATCAGAACAGTTCTTTCCTGGTCCTAGTTAGTATTTCAACATTTATACAGCATGAATATTATGACAGCTCACTAAGCTGAGCTAGTTCAGACTACTAGAATAAACAGTGATCATCAAGGATGTTCTGGAAGGCGTGCATGAAAAAATTGGCATGAAAAAGGTTTAGTTTTCCTCTGACAATGTAGAAAACATTTGCCATCCCAGTTTGGAGAACTTGATTACAGATTTTTAGCTCTTTTTGGCTTAAGCCATTTAGCAAATTCAGTTTCAAATTTGAAGACAGCTTTGAGTTAGTCAGGACTGTAGTTTTAGGAAGATAGTTATTTGAACAATCCTGGCCACCACTCCGGCAAATTCTAAGGTTAATTTACTACACTTCAGACTTCCCAACTTTCCCCAAAGGTCTTTTACACTGACAAAATTTCTATGGCCAGAGTCACTGCAGACTGAGGATACAGTTCAACATCTATCTATTAATTCAATGGAAAAACTTACTTTCGTTCAGAAAGTACTCACTTGGGAACCTATTTGCCCTTATTTGTAACTAACAGTAATGTAGCTTGTATGGTTCTGATGCTGTAACTGCAGAAGGAACAGATTAATGTTCATCTATGCAAAGTATGCCAGTGAAAAGAGTAAGAATACCATCTGAAAAGGGAATTTATGGCATGGGAATTTATGGCATTTTTTTTTTTCTGTTTCACCTTTATTGCCAAACATCTGCAATTACATGAGTTAAGGTAACCTAAAGCTCCTTGTCAGGTTGCAGGTAAAGGATAACTACACCTATCCATCAGCTTGCCTCTCTTGCTGACTGTAGCCAGATATAGATGAAGTAAGGAAGCATAAATGTTTAACAAATTGCATTGCTTATTTCATTTATATAGCCTTGACCTTGGCTGTTTCCATAAAGCAGCTTCAGATACTACTAAAGGTACAGATGCTTGCATTTGTTTCTGCCACTGGCTTCGCTTTCAGTGCTGTGGCTACACTATGTTCAGTATTGCTTCCACTTCGACCTTATTTCCAAGAAATATCTTTTCAAGTGGAATCAAAGACATTCTGTTTGGATGACGCTTGTTGATTCAAGATGACATTGAACATATCCTTGCACAGATGCAAGTGGCATAAAGAAGATTGACCTTGAGGTGCTCTATACCAGTTTGCAACATAAAGGATTTGGTACCAAATAGAGGATTAAGTTAGCAAACGGTGTCTTCTTGTACAGGTAAAGTTGTAATGGGGAAAAGGGACAGGAATTAATCTGGTCCTGTGGAGATACCTGCAACTGTTTATTGCCTTTATAGTCCATAGAGAGAAAAAGTCAATGATACAGTGTGATTCAGCTGGTCTGTTCTAGCTGATTCTTTTAGTGTGAGATGAAGTGCCTATTTTTCTCAAGGGTTTGTAATAATAATACAGTAACTATCTTCAGCACAGACATAAAAATCTACATGCATATATATTTGTCAAATATATTTGGTCAAATTAATTGTGGTGCTGCTGTTTTCCAAGGACCACTCATAATGCACATACAGGGGTTAGGTTTCTAACTGAGCACCTTCCATGGCTATTTTGATATTCCTCTGTCTTTCCATTGATTCCCTAGGAACAATTCGAGGCTTGTAATAAAGTAGCGCAAATATCTACATGCAGTGTCCTTACCTGTAAGTCAATTTTTTTTTCCAGTTCCCAGTCATTGTAGGATGTTACCCAGAAGAACATCAATCACTCTCCAAAGATCAGCTTGCCTTATTAGACAGGTCTCCTACCACCATTCATTTAATTTTTATTTCTTCTATATGTGCTTTATCATATCTTTCCATTAGGTGTAGCAACTGTTCATGTCACACAGCACAGCTTTGTGGTCTTGGATGTTGAAAAGTGTGACACAGCAAGAACTCCAAGTGAATCAAAACTATTAAAAATAAACTCAGTTCTGGAGCATGATTTTTCTTGAAAATGTTAAAGATTATTCTGACATTTTCAGAACATCACAATTTAACAAAGTTATCTTTACTGGTGGAACAAAATCAAAGTGCTAGGGGAACTGACACATGATATAACATTAGGAGGCCTGGAGCAGGCAGGGGAGATATGGATAGAAAAATACTACAGAATTTACTGTGGATAGTGAAGTCAATGGAAAAACGGAGTTTCTTCTGTAGGAAGTTCTATTACTTTGACAGCTGGTTTTATCTTGAAACTTTTTTTTTTTTTTTTTTTTTTTTCATTTCAGAGAATAAGTTAAAAATTGTTTGGCTATATCCCAGGGTCTAACAATGTCATAAAAGGGAGCAACAGCAGTTTATCAGGGAAAGCACTGTGCAGTGGGAGAACAGAAGTGAAGGTGTGAAGTGTGGAAACTCCAGCATTATAATTCTCATAAAGTATGGCTCAGGTAGAGGAAAAGATTAAATATTGACTTGAAATGAATTTTTGGTTTTACATTTCTCATTCAAACATTTCAGTAAGAACTTATTTTTCCAGTGGAGAAAATATTTCACATGGTATTGTTTGGCCAGTCTACAGGCTTAGAGCAATATTTGTCCTCATTCTAACAATCTCAAAAAGTCTCATGTGAGTGCCAATGTGTGTTTGGTAATGTAGGGAGCAGTGTTATACACACCCTTTACATGATATGAAAACATACTGAAATCAGCCACTGACCCAACTTGTAGATTTAATTTGGAAGAAAACCACATGCCATAGGTGACCCTGAAAAGAAGGACACCACCTAACATTTACATTTTTGTGAATTAGTTGAGTATTGTCATCTTTGCTGCACAGACATTCAAAAAAGGTGGAAAGTTGGTTGGTGTACCTCCGTTACAAAACCTTTTGAGGAACAGGAGGCAATTATTTGATTTCCTTTCTTTGATGATGTCTATAGTTGAAAAAATGGGTGGCAAGGCTGAATACAAGTAGAGGGAAACCCCACCCTGTCTTTTACACAAAACTGAAATTTTCCTTTTCCAAGGAGAAAGCCAAATATTGTGTTATATGGACAGGGACTCTCAGTGTTTCCCACAGTGCTTCCCATCTGCCACTGTGTGCACAAACAGGGTCCCAGCAGGGCATGGGCAGCACCTTTGTCTTTCAGAAGCCATTGGCAGAAGGTTCAGATTATTTCCTTGATTCCTGTCAGTCTTTTTGACCGTACTGAAGTGCAGCATAAAATCCCTACTTCTGAAGAAAGAGACCCTTCTACTGCCTTTGAACTTCTCCTGAGAGGTGGCTGCTACCACTGAAACTGCCACAACTGCTGCTGCAGTGGCTTTCATCTGTCGGTCAGCTATATAGTTTTGTAACCATGCATTTTAATGTCTACAGTGTAAATGCTTTTCTGAAAATTAAAACAAATACTTTTTGTTAGTTGTTCTTTTTTTTCTTTTTGGCAGATGATTTCAGTTTGGAAGGATGTTTAGCACTGAAGTACTGGCATGGAGAAAACAATCTTTGTTCTTAGTTCGCAAAGACATGATCTGGAGCATTCTCTCTTCAGTATGTTAATTAAACAAAACACTGGATTTTAATAAATAAGTGCATCTACAAGTTCCTGGCCTCAGGGAAGTGTCATCACAATATTTATTGTTTGCATGAATGGATTTCTCACATAAACACTTTTCCCTATTAAAAGGTACAAAGCGTATATTCAAATTATAATAGCTATGAGGGGGAAATAGCGGGGGGGAAAAGAATGTTTTTCAGATGAGGTCTGAAAATGGAGAGTCAATGAAATGGAAAAAGATGAGAAGACAGATGTGTCTGAGGAGGATGTGCAGTGGAAGGTATCTGTTGGTTGGAATTAGGAAAACCAAGAAGTCTGATGGAGAGGTTGCCTCCACAACCACAGCTCCATGAGTATCTTCTCATATTTGTTACAGCCAAAGGTGAGAGCAGTTAGTTGCTGGAGGAAATTTTAAGATTTTGAAATTATCTGTATCTGTCTTATAATTCCATTATCTTTCCTTTCACTGAAGGCCTGTTTTCTCTTGTTAACATGGGGGTTTCTGTTTGAAGCCTGTTATACCAGGCACAGCCACAGCCACAGGGTACCACAGAAACAACAGGATAAAAACCCTTCTGTATGCAACCAGAAAGTATTAAACTTTGCTTAACAAAGAAAGTTTAACTAAGTTGACTAACTTTATTAACAAAGTATAATAGTATAAAAAAACCCCAAAAATAAAGTAAAATAGTATAAAAGTATAAAGAAATAATACTTTCACATTTTGGTAAATTATCTGTTTTTCTAGATATTACTGTGGAGGAGGCAGGTGATACCATGGAATTGTATAACCCATGCCATTAAACAAGATCCTTCGGGTTGGTGTGACACCAGGCAGAGGCATACATAGCACAAAAAATTGTGAAACAATTGCACATTTAGTTACTTATTTACAAATAAACATCCTGCCAGTGTTTGAAGTGAGACTGATGTGCAAAGCAATATTTCCCAAGGCAGAATTAGCAATGCATGATGCAACTGCATACTTTTCTCTGAGCAACAAACTGCAGATACCTAATGAATACATAATGCTTTGAATATAGGGTTTCTCAGACCAGTGGTGAGAAAGGGACATGGGACATCTTCAGAGATGTAACAAGAGAGATGACCTACTGCTTCACAGGCACCTCCCAGTTTACTTCCAGCTAAATGATGACTCCTTCTGTAGCCCAGTGTTTGGCCAAGGTCACACAGGATGACAAAAGTCAAAGCCACTTCCAGTATCTTGAAAGAAAGGAATTCACATCATTACAGCTGTCATCTAATTGTGACATGACTGATGATTTTGTATGATAGTTCAGCTTACTGGAAAAAAGACCTTTGTGGCCTGTGCCATTAGTGTTAAGTGATGGTGGGATGGATCACTGGCATATGTGGCCACCTGAACCTGACCTAATCAAAATTTCATGTGTTTTTTTATCCTACCTATGACAGCAACGGAAAAGGAGCTATAAAGTAAGAAGAAATGGACTAATAAGTGTCCATATATGTGCTGTAACATTACAGAAGTCCTAATATATGCATTGAATGCGTGCTGTTTAATAGACATTTCATGCTTAGGGTGTGGAAGAGGAATTTAAGCAGCTACAATAAAAAACCTGGAGGAGTATAATAACAGAATATGACACAATTAGCATGAGTAATCAGATGGCTATAACAAGACATCATGTTCATGATCTTTGGTCTTGGGCTACTTGGTGGCTAGTAGCTAATTAACTGTACCAGTGCTTTCTTGCTTTCTGCATTCCATTCTAATAACTGAAAAACTAAAAAAATCCTAAATGATAAATCTGGTCATGAATCAAGTTTGAGGTGGAAGGTGCTGAACGAAGCCAGGTCCTTGGGTCATGAAATAAGTAGGCACTAGACTTTCTAGTATTAACATGAGTTAACAGGTAAAGGGACAACCCTGGAGAAGCTGGGTCAGGTCCCTGACTGAAATCACAGACACAAATAAAAAAAGAACCGATACACCCCAGTTAAGAAAAAAGAATGAAAGGCGGGCAAGGCCAATGCTCCTGCCATTCCTGTTCCACCTCAGTCAAACAGAGAGAGTTTAAAAGGGTGGGTATGGGATTTACTTGCAACAAAGAATTTTTTACATCTCTGTAAATAAAACTACTGATTAAATATATTTTAAGTTTAAAATGTTTATCTTTAAATAAAAAAGAGGAACTGAATTAATTTTTCCAATACAAAGTTGAGCACTGTAAATATTTAATTTTGAAAAAGTCAGAGTGGAACACTTTAAGGTCTTCAGAATTTTTTATTCTTTTTTTCCTCCAGCAGACATGGCAATATAGAGATACATGTGTAAAAATTTTTACTAAAAAGCCTTTGTTCTCCTTCTGTGATGTCTTCTGTATTAGATTTTGAAGAGGCAAGTTATGTTCATAGATCATAATGATCCATTAAGGAATATGAATAGACTGAGTTCAGCATGGGGCTTTCTAGCCAGATATGTATTAGTGTATCATAGTCTCAAACAGGTAGCATTTGCTGTCCACTCAAAATTCAGTTACCTCTACTGATCTTTGCCATCACAGACCAGCCATCCAAAAAAATAAGGTATACAATATAAAAAGATATAGAAAAAATATTTTAATATCTCCTCCTGAATGGATGTTTATTATTATAATTTTTCCCCTGCAAAACGAAAAGCAACTAAACCAAAATGAGATTAAATAGAATGAAAGTATACTCATAGGCAAAAAGATACAGAGAAGAGGAAGGCTGCAAGATAAGTTGAGAACAGGCAGGAAAGGCTAACCAAAGTATTTAAAAGACTGGAAGATATAATTTTGAGATTAAAAGTTTGGAAATAAGCTTTTTAGGTCCTTTCCAAAGGGGCTAAGATGTTTAGAGCCACAGAATTTACTGATCTGAAGAGTTCTTAAAAATCCTTTGACTGTCAAAGCTTCACTGACTTTACAGACTTTAGTAAGAGATTAAACATCTTGCACATACGTTAATACCTATAACCCTGCTCTTGGAGTTTTTCAGTCAGCTGTACTGACAGTGTCCTTCCAGCTGGCCAGACACCTCAGGGACCCTGGCCATGCACCCAGGAACCCTCACTGTAAGTACCATAGCACTGCAAAGGGCCTCCCATGCAAGCCATCCTATGCTGTCACAGGTGCCCAGTCACAGAAATTCCTTAAAGAGATACAGCGGCATCTTAAGATGAGCTACTCTTTCTGCTTTTTGCTACTCTCTTGTAAAAAACATGTTAATTTGTATTTAGGACTTTTCTATATACCTTTCATTAGTATTTGCATTGCCTTATTCTTCATACTAACAGAAAGAAATATAAACTTTTTTGTCTATATGCATATACATTAAAATAGAGAAAGAGGGAGCCTTTAAGAGATATAGGAAAACACTACTGTTATTATTTTTAATAAAATATTTTCTTATGCTCCTCCTGATCCTTTATCATCACCTTTTTTTTTCATAAGACTGGACACCATATTGTAGTAAATCACATCCATAAAGGCCCATATACATCCATTTGTACATTATTGGTGAGAGGAGGAGGAAATATTAAGACAGCATACGTTCTCTAGGGCACAGACTTGTTTTGGACTTCCCTGATGGCTCACAGACTCAAGAGAGAAAATGAATCTATCGGTGTGCCTCAGTGTGACAGAGGACAGGTGTTGTGGAGAAATGCTGTCACCACTCTGCTAATAAATTGCCATGATTTAAACTTCTCAGAACAAGAATCTCCAAGCCTTAATGGAGAATATATACGGTTGATGTAGGACCCATATGCAGGGCTGTCACAGCCTGACCCCACTTGCTAGCACAGCAGTGGGTTTTCATTGCACCCTGAACACTTCAGACATATTTTTCTCCCTCTCTTGTTCCCTGCCAGACTGGGACACCAGAGGTGGTGAATGTCACTGCATGTTTAGCTCCTGACACCGGGCTAAGGACAGCAATGTGAAAAGGGGATGGAAAATCTGCCTTAAAATCTTTCCATGGGTGGAAAAAAAGTAGTGTTTTGGTAAGAGGAAAACGAGTCTTCCTCTCATCGGGGCTGGATGAGGTCCAGCCTTGTGTCAGTAATGACTGCAGATCACTAATGACAGATGGCTGCCCAGTGACCTATTCAAAATGGCTATTGGTCTCTGTCCAGAGGCTCATGAACAGGTATCCGTATTACAGCTGGTGCTAACTGGCATCTTCGTTAACAGGCTCATCAGAAAAATCAAGGACCAAGTGGCCTGCAGAGACTGAACTGTCCTTTCACCCTGCTGCAGCAAGGTTGAAACATGTTGGCAAGAAAATCTTCCCTTATGCTACCCAAATTTGAATGTACTTTGTATTTCCAGTGTCTTCTGTGAGTAACAGACCCTTCAGAAAATACGATAAATTTTATATTGTTGCAAAAGCTTCACAGACATTTAAACAAATTATATATGCATATTTATTAAAGAAACAGCTTTAAGAGATCCATAGTTACAATTGGTTGGATTTTACAATGAGCTCTCAATTCCACTTTTTATATTTGAAAAAGAAAACCCAGCATATCCTTCTTATTGTATTAAGATAGTAATAAATAAATAAAATATATTAAAAAACCCAACCGACCAAAACAAAACCCCACATACCAAAGCCAACATAGTTTTGAGTACTTAGAAAGTATTTTCATATACTTTATCTTAATTAACCTGATTATGATGGAAACTGGATTAGTGGAGAAATTTTGCATTAAATGTCAGACTACTTTTGACAGAGACAAAATCAATACTGAAACAACACAGTTTATTATCTCTGTTCCTGTAGCAGAGTGACGAGAAGGAGAAGAGTAACAGCCAAGATAGATTTGTCATGAACAAATCATGTCAAACCCATCTAAAGTCCCTCTGTGACAAGGTAACAGACTTTGTGGATAAAGAGAAGCAGTAGATGTCACCTATCCTGCCTTTAGACAGGTTTTTAACATGGTCTCAGATGGAACTCTCATAAGCAAACTAGGTCTAGATAAAACTACCAGGTACAAAAAATAATGAGTGACTGCATCTGAAGTATAGATACTAATGGAAAGAGACACGGAAAGAGGTTCTGCAATAGTCTCTTCTAGGTCAGTCTTTTTCAAGGTTTTTGTTAAATCTACCAATGACACAGACACAGGAAATATATTATGGAGGACAGACCTAGAATTCAAAGTCATTTTTACAGATCTGAACAGAGGAAAATAAAAAACAATTAATTTAATGGGGACAAATGTAAGATTTTGCCTGTAGGTGGGAGTAATTAGTTCCACAAATAAAAAACTAGGAAGTCTCAGCAGTTCTTCCAAAGATAATCTTGGGATTATGGTTGATTACAGGTGGAAAACAATGCAATGATGGCACGCTGTTGCAGGTGTATACCTTAGAAGACGGGAGAAGTATCTTTTCTTTTTACTCAACAGCACTCACAAGGTTTTAGCTGAGCTCATCTTTGTACACCACACTTCTGGAGAACGGAGGAGCAGTTAGAGTCCATAGGAGATCAGTGGAAAATGTGAGCTGGGAAGAAAGCTGACAGAAAAGGACTTAACATGCTGTTTTAGTGTGAAGAGATGATTGACAGAACAGCTATTAATTGTGAAAAAGACTGCTTTTTAATGAATTCTTCACGGGTATAAACTGTAGCAAAATGCATTCAAATTAGATAAAAGGACTATATTTCTAGCTGTACAGCCAGGCAGCATACTTTTTACTGATTTTTTTCTGGGTGCTATTATGGTAGTCCTTTTGATTAGCCTTCAGCACAGGAATGCCTTATCAACAGCAGGTTGAGAAACTTAGCTAGAGAACCCGATAAGATATTTTACTGCTCTGTTTTTATATGTCTGTGGATGGACCAGGTGTAGCTGTAGACAACATTTCTGCAGCAGTGTCCATATACCTTGAAGACCTGAAACACAGAACACCACTGAAGTCAGGGTGGTGATGCTCATGTATTTCAGGTTCCATCCAGGTGTTTCAGGACTGGGTTCCTCCCTTTTATTATAGAGCTAATATATATTAATACTATTCATCTGGGTGGCATTAAAACAGGCACTACTCACATGTACATTTTGCATCAAGAGCCGAACCAAGTTGAACAGGGAGCTATGCACAGGGACACAGGCAAAAAGATTCTGGAATAAGTGTTAATGGAAAGAGTAATCATGAATTGTATTGAATCAGATTCAGATATTAACACAAAAGGATTTAAACAGCTGTAACTTTAAGAAACATATATAAAAATACACATAACTAATACAAATCTAGACAGCAAAGACCTGTCAGGCTATATCTTGTTCCCACCTCTTACTAGCCACACCCGTGTATTACATCCTACCTTTAAACAGGTTAATGTTATGTGATGAAATCCCAAACAGAGTCCCACAGAGGGTCAGCCATTTTGGGGTGTGTACTGGAGTCTGGTGGAGAATGTGACGTATGAACACATGCTTGGTCTGAAACCTCTTCAATGGAGAGACACTCCATCTTAAACTTTTGCTTAGCACTTAGTATATTGTGCACAGAAGAGAAGGGATCTGCTTTTAATGAATTATAAATGCCCAAAATCAAACACTGAATAACTATTTTAGATGTTATTGAAAGTAAGAAATACTGCTAGCATGATCATATCAAATCGTACTGACTGGTTTTTACATGATTTTACTTCAACCAATAAGGAAAAAAAGCCATGAAAGGTATGAAACTACTGTTGATTTTTCTCTCTGCCAGGAATAACCCACAAAACTTCACATTTCAACTAATAAGTCGAAATGGGTGAACGGTGCCAGAGGTGCGGAGAAGGGGAGGTAAAAAGTTATATGATTGCTTGACTAAAGGAGCTTTTAGACCACTTTTCAGACTTTAGGCACCTGATGTCTACATTACAAATGTAACCACTATAATTTACAAATGTAGTTGCTATATGGTCAGTGGGAATATATTGCCATATTTTTGTCTGGAGCCTTCTGGAGATAGCAGTTATCCTTTGAGTGCACAGAGAGAAAACAGTGATGCTTCTAACTCAGATTTCAGTTATCCAGTGTGGGTACTTGGCTGAAGTCTTCTTTTTTTCTTTCTTTCTTTCTTTCTTCCTATCTATCTATCTATCTATCTATCTGTCTCTAAGCTGTGAGGTTCTTGGTTGCCTGCTGGGGTTAAACCACAACACATGTAAGTACAAGAAATTCCCTTGCCACAATTTCAATATAAAGTCAGGTCCAAAACTTTCCTTAGTCAATTAGAACTTAGGCAATTATTTCAATTTTTAACTGTATTTTTATATCTGCACAATCAGTTTTTCCCTTTAAATGCCTACGAATTGTGAATTGTTACCAGCCATGATCAGAGCTATGTTCTCTCAATGGCTAAGGTCACAGCGATGGATATACGTGCACTTTGAAGGCACATTGGCTATATTTAACTATTTCACATTGCAATCAGATTACTAATATAGGATCTGTCATATGGCAGTCATCATGGGACCTATCCTTTCAGTAGAGCAGCTGACACTGTGACTGTTGCTTTCAGCCTCATTTCTATTTACCTCAGTTGCTTTAGAATACAAATGTCTGGAATACTTTTGCCATCAAAGGCTGAAAGCATTGGTTTGAATCTCTTCTTTCCCTTTTCCTTCCATTGAAAGGAACAGGAAAAAAGCATCATAATGACCTTGAATATAATTATATTCATTAAAATTATAGTGGTAAATTAAGAATTATACCCCTTTAATACTTTTCTGTCTTAGCTATTTGTCTTTCCTGTAAATACATGTTTATATTTTAAAAGTTTTTTGTATAGATGAATGTATATTTATATATGTGTGGTTTTTTGTAAAATAGAAATACAAAAAGGTACCATTTACTGTTTGAGTCTTTATGGTTTATTCATATGCGTTTTAGCACAGTGGGGAAAGATTTTTTTTTTTTTCCCCTATTAATTCTGCACACTGAATCCTGCAAATATTGGTAAATTTAAAAACAACTGGTGAGGGCCCTGCAGTCCTGTGCAATTTGTTATATGTTGCTAGAGCACTTAGCACTTTCTACTGCCTAAAATATCTCTGAAGGTACAAATATTTCTTATTTATGAGCTGCTGATACGAACCAAACATAAGTCTAAACCATTTCTTTAGTCTCCTGATATTGGTATTTATTTTAAAACTGTGACTCCCTTTATACCTTGCCTGTTTGAAATACAGTGTTTATTCTTTAAATGATCACTGTAGCCACAATGATGGTCAATTGTGTGGAGGTTGGAATGCTGTGACATTCTGTTTTGGTGCTTCCCCCCCCCCCCCCCCCCCGCCCATCTGGGGGGAGAAAGGGCAGAAAAATCAATGCAAGACAGATATGATGTGAAACCCACTGCGCATTCTTACTGTGAGCCTGTAACCTCTGAGACTTAGGAAGTAATACTGAAAGAACAGCTAGAGAGGAAACTGGGGGAAAAGTTGCTATTTTTCATCTGGTTCTAGGCTCTTTGCCTACTTAGAAATAAACAGCTCTGCCTCAGAACAAAACTGCCTTTTATTAAAAAAGAAAATAATAATAAAAATTTATTTATTTTCTTTCTTAAAGTCTAATGGAGACAAAAAGCACATAAAATGTTATTTTAATAAATGCTGTTCTGATTGGATACTCTTAAATAATCATGAAGGTCTACCACTACTATTATTTGGGTCTTGAGAAGAAAAGTTTAGTTCTTTTTATTTATCAGTATGCTTACATTAGCTAAAGAGCCCTCATAAACAAAAACGCCCACAACTTTACGTATACTGAATGGCACCCAAGGTGAGCATGAAACCATGTACCTAAAGCTTGGTTATAATTTCTAAGGGAAAATTGTATACTTTGTTAGAGAGAGATACAGATTCAATGTTCTAGTCAGATATTAGCTGTTAATGAATTGCTTTATGAATTAAACATTACATTACTGATTACTTGACTATTTCCACAAGTTTTATGGATGTTAGATGGTATTGATTGCAGTAGGCTGCCACTCAGGTTTGCCCCTGAAAGAGCAAAGTACAATGTAATATGTATTCTTCCCTACTGTTAGTTGGAATTCCCATAGCAGTTATATGCTGTCAGGGAGTCAGAAGTCTGCAGCTGCATCAGGATCAGGGACTGGGAATGATTCCTTGCCCCTTTTTCTTTCCTTGTTCCAGAATACCAATGACATGGTTTGAAAGTGTAGCATCCCAAGGAAGCTACGACAGCTGCCTCCAGATGTAGCAAAGCTACAGGGATACAGTACTGGTACTTTACTCAGAGTTAGGAAATCTCCAGGCAGCCATTTATTGAGCATCGGGCCGCTGTGGCCTACAATGACATGTGTGGGTGTAGCAGATCTGTTTCCGATGACCACCAGAGTTAAGATAATTTGCTGTTTACACTCTATAAAGTTATAATTTACAGATCTATCTTTATAGCAAGTAGCATACAGCTCTTCACTATTGGCATGGAAAGGCAAATAACTTCTTTCCAGATGGGGATATTCATATACTTATCTTTAGGACCTAACTTAAAAGCCCAAGATGCTCATTGCCTTAATCATCTTAAACACTAAGGTTCTGGGAAACGTCCTTCTAACCTGCAGCTCTGTACTCACATGGCTGTACTCTTGCTTCCTTTCTTTTACCTGATTTTCTCTCTCCTCTTTCATTCATCCCCTCTTGCAGGGAGCCAATCCTGCAGTATATTGGCTAAGAGGGAACCTATCTTGCTTTCCAATTCACTCCTTTTTTGAAAGCCTGCCCTCACAGTCCTTTTCCTAGATTAGAAATACTAACTCCATCCCCTTCTGCAACTGCCTGGTGGCAGCTGACTCACGCACAGCTATGAAGAAACCCATACAGACAAACCTGCCCTAAGGATTCCAGTCTGAATAGAGGTAACACATGCTGGCTTGCTCTCTTTTAAAGGCTTGTTTTCATTTTTTTGTGCTTTCAATACGCTTTATGGATACAATCACAGAGATTTCAAAGGGGTATCTATAAAACTTGCAAGAAGTTGAGTCTTCCACCGTTCCATCCATAGCAAAACTTGCCAGGTATCTACAGATAGTTAATCTGGGATTTCTCCTCCTTCTTCGCTCTTCCTCCCTGAAAGAAACATGTACTTTCAAAACAGGTTCCCAAAGATGTTTGGATGTGTCTTTGCACTGCCCTCTTCTGGAAGTCTGTATGTACAAGGGAAGCAGGAGCCAGCCTCTTACCACACCCTGCAGGGAACAGAACTCTCCGTACAGTTTGCTTCAGCTCCTTTCCAGGCTGGTGGCACAAAGGATGTTAGGGATCGGCTGCAAACAGCTGGAAATTCACTACTGAAATGAAAATGCAAATTACAACCTGATGAACAAGGAACACACAGGTTTAATACATATAAAATACATATACTACACATATACTTATGATATTTTTAATTCTGCAATAAATTTGGCTTGTCAGAGGCTCTCCAGAAGCAATTGCCACTGTGAGCCCCTGCTATCACTAGAATAACTCTCAGTCCTCCTGAAAGCAAGAAAGACAAGGTACTTCAAGCAAAGCTTGAAAGGGTTTCCTTGCTAAGAGCATCAGGGTCTGGTTGGCAGCTCAATGTAGCTGTATTTTTTAATGATTTTACAAAAAAAAGATGGGTGAAGGGATTATAAAATATTCTTGTTTCAAGAAACCTGTGCAATAGTCAGTGAACTGTTTTTTACATCATATTCATTGCATTGCATGAAACATTTATTTGCATTCTTGTGGCTCAGTTGAGGAGCCTCTCTATAAATCTTGCTTTAGCTTTCCCTTTTAAACCCTTACACTGCCTGTAAACCTTATCTATGGTATTTTTGTAAGGTAAACAAGTCAACACAGCAGATCAAAATCCCTGGGCAGGATCCTAAATTGGCAGGAAGTTTCCGTTTACAGAACAGCTGGGTTATGAAATGACTAGGTTGCTCACATAATTCTCTGTGTATTCAGAAATGAGGACAGCATCTCTTTCTTTGACATACAGAAATGAAAACATATTTTCATTTCTTAAATATGAATCAAATAATATATCATGGCTTTCAGAGAACAAGTTCATAATTGAGTTGATAATGAAGATTCACTTGCTTTGTATACCTGATCAGTACTACAGTTACATTTGTGTATCCTTGCTAGGAGAACATTAAGAAGTTTGCCTGATTAAAGTGTCTTGGTGGTCTTTGGGTTACTGCAGGTGAAAGTGAATATTCCCTACAGACAGAAAGTGAGATAGCAATGTCAAAGCAAAGGATTTAGATAGGAAATTAAGATCAGGTGAAAAGGCTCATCTAAAGGTTTTATGTTGATACTGTCAAATATTTAGCATCCATAGGACTGAATTTTAAGGAAGAACTTCTATTCCATGGAAAATGAGTCTCCATTTGTCACAGAAAATCAGTGGGGAAATAATTAGATAAATAGACATTCTGCATCTTGAGCTGCATATAACTCCTCAGACCTAGATATTTTGTTTGCTATGCCTCATCTTAGTCAACACTAAGAAGTGAGATCTTTTATCTGTTATTAGACCAAAGCAGATGCTTCCAGCTGGAGAAGATAAGCCCTGCCATTCAGCATTTTCCTTGTCCTCTTCATAGTGCTGCTTCCAGTAGTGCCAATGTTGTCTGCTCACTCTCCTGACCATAAGACACCAAGTCTGATAAGACAATCTCTTAAATTTTCTTGTAGATCTACAGTTACGCATTAGCACAGCTATACATATAGCAAGGCAGAATTACAGCCACATCCCTATGGACAGCATAAATTCATTACAGACAAAGTCAAAAGAAATCCTGCATTTTGGGAAAATAACTGAGCTTTTGTTCTGTGGTGAAATAAAAAGAAGGGGTTTTTTTTATTATTATTATGGTCTGAGTTTCACATAGCAGAAATCTAATCTGCAGCAGTACAGCCCCATTGTACATACTATTACATCATTTACAAATGGACTTTATAAGTTATTTTGACTATATAGTCAAAAATCTTCTCCACCATATATTACCTGTCAGTACTGAGAGAGAGAAAAAAAACACACAAAACACTCAGCTGAAAATACTTAATAACTAATAGCTGCCTGTGGGCTGAAATTTTTAAATAAATAAATAAAACCAATTTGCATCACCTAAACAGCATATGACATCTCTGAGTTCTAATTAAAGTTTCCACTTCGAGCCCATGGAACGTAAATAAGGTTTGGACATTCTTTAGGCGGTTAAAAAGGCTCCCTTTCAATTTATTGGATTCAGCTAATAAGTTTTTTAAAAAAGCTCTCATACTGTCCTGTCACTTTAGATTATTAGCAACACACATTGTGTCCAAGTGCAGTGTAGCTTCATGATGTGCTTTAAGTGGCTGGATGGCTGCTGGAAGGACTTGAATGAAGCTTGTGAACAGAAAGATCATGAGAAATTGCTCTGACAGTAGAGCAAAGCTGCGAGGAGTGTTTACTTACTTGCCACTCTGTTCCTCATCACCATGCTTACCAGGTTATTTTGGTTATGCCCTAAAGATCTTCCTTTTACAACCAGATTGCAATTTAAGCAAAGCAGGGAAAACCATATAAATGGCTTTGGAATAGCCTTAGAAATAACCCATGAAGCTGCTGTGAATCTGAGACACAATCAATTCTTCACCCTCTTTCATTCTCTCTTTGGCTAGGCCTACACTGTGCTGTTGGTCTGTCTGTCTGAATGAGAGCCACACTGAAACATAATCCAGTGTCTCTGGAGTCCTGTCCCTTGACTGTTGGTGCCACATTGCTGTGACCCTTTCCTAGACAATGGTATGAAGAGGGGAAGAAATCAGTAAGGAGGGACATTACTGAAAAAACAGCTGTTAGAATAAGTTAGCCTGTACGGTCACCCTGAAGACATAAGGACTGTAGGAAACTATGAAGTGAGTACTGAAATCTCATCAAAATCTCTGGATCTTCATGTTAGGAAGACAGGAACAGGAAATAGGAAAGGTGGCTGATGTGAACCTTAGATGATAACCTGGGTTACCTGGTGGGTTTATACCCACAGCAAATGGAGTCCTGCCTCACTCAGTGACAAGTATGATGGGTGAAGAGCATCACCTTCACCTATCCATGCAGACTGAAAGGTAGTTTAGCAAAACCTGCACTCCAAGCCATGCATGGCACACAGCTGAGGGACTTTCACATCCTTTGCAAGGGCATGTGAACCTTAACAAGCCATTAACCATTTCAATCATTGAGCAGCCTGGCCCCACTTACAATCAAGATAAGCCCATATGTTACAGCAGTGATGACATATCGTTATCCTTATTTGCCACACTTCTGCAATGTAAGATGACAATGCAAATGGACTTTAAGACATCTAAGACATCAGCATTTGTGGAGAAAAAAAAAAAAAAAGGTAAATACTATGCTTGATTTATCTTTTTTTATAATTGCAGAAGCCAGGAACAGTAAAATACATGAGATACTTCTTTTATCAGACAAGATGAAATTAAACCATAAGCAACTGTTAATTGTTGAGGAAGGATAATAGAAGGAGAAGCAAATATTTTTTGCCCCGTGCGCTACCTTGCCATAAAAGGTAACAGCTGAAAAGTAATTCTGTTCACCAGACATAGACCTCAGATATCTGGAATGTTTTAAATGATCCTTGGAGGTATTAAACAGGACCATGTTCCTTTCCCTCCTATAGGAAGTTGGTATTCTACTGAGTGCTGGTGTTTCTTGAACATACACAGTACTCGGGAAAAGAAAACTGGTCTTTCAGAGTTCCTTGACTGCATTTTTCTTCTGGCAATTGAGCAGCTGCTCCGTGGGTGAAATGTTCTAGTAAATGCTTGTGAGTATGAGATTAGTGAAGCACAGGAGAAATCTGAAGTAGAACACACGTTCATGAGTGAATAATTATGGCTTCATTTGCAGTCCTCAATTCCAACGTGACTCCCAGAGAAAAGTGAGACCTTGCATCTTACTTTTTTGTCTCCCAGACTCTCTTTAAAAGAAAACTTTTTTAAAAAATACCTTAAAAAAATAATAAGGGAGATACAGGACTGAAAGGGAATAGTTATACCATCAAATCATATAATCCTTTTTGTCAAGATAGTCAGGCTTTTTACTCCTCCACTCCCAAAATCGAACTCCTTTTCCCACTTACTAGAAAATATTTCTAGCTTTTAATATTAATATGTGGGATATCCATTCATTTAATATCCACTAGTCCACCTTCTAACATTGCCCTTTCTTTTAAGTAGTTTTCACACTCCTTGTTTTCACGTTCCTCTCCCATGAATGTACAGGGATAGTTTTTCTCATTTCTTAACTTCTTTTCCATTTAACTAAACAAGTCAGATCTTGTAATAACTTTTGGAAGTAAATTCTACATCTCCATCATTATCTGAGCTTCTCCTCCTTTTCCGGTTTGATCTTTCTTGGAGCAGTGCATCCATAACTGTGCGGTGCACTTAGACTTTGCAGGTTCACATTGCTACTCTGCTTCCAGTGAAATTATTTTATCTTCTTTATCCACTGTATTTCTGCTTCTATATCACTTTTGTAGCTATTAACAATCTGATCAGCTAATATAGCCAGATGTTTCTTTTCCTGTTGCTTTCAAATGCTCGTCTCCCTGTTTTATCACTGATATGATTTGCTTAGTTCATAGGTGCCTACCATTTTGTGGAATTAAACTTTTCCCCATAACTGTTAAAATTGTTTTGAAAGTTATTTTAATGTTCCCACATGCTGTTCTGACCCTTTTCTGTATTATTGAATCTTTGAACTTTGTATGGAAATCATTTCACTTAATTTTACATATCTAAAAAGCAGATAATAGGTAGTTTCCCTTGTTAGTGGAATATCACAGGTACCCTAAAAGTGTAAATTCACCACATTTTCACACAGGAGTCTGAGACAGATGAATGAACTAAGCCTCTATATTTATTGTAGAGAGAGCATCATAGACAATGAGTTTATACATAACACCTAATTTTTTGATGTTGGGAGGTGCAGAAATGAACCCACCTCTCCTTTCACTAAGGGATAATGGGGACAAATAAATGAATGGACTTATTTTGGTTTGAAAGCATTCATTGTTAGAATCATAAAATAATTTATGTTAGAAAGGACCTCTAGAGTAAACCACCCACCCTGGGCTCATTGTCTACCAGAGCATGTTATTCTTGCACATTTTTTCCTGCAGAGAGCTATGAGCTCAGTTATTACTGATGAGAATTCTACCCAACAAAACATTCTAACTTCAATATTCACTAAATTCATCAAAGTGGATTTCATATAGCATCATGAAAAATATGCAGCTCCTGCTGTGTTGGTTTGCTATATAAATCAAAATGCTAAGGAACAGAAACAATGCTCATGCTTACAAACCTCATAAAAAAAAAAAAAAAGGAAAAATGACAAATGTCTGCTATGAAGTATTTGCAAAGCATCTGCAAACCAAGAATTATCCACTAAAGACATTTGTGAATAATTTCACATAATGAATAAATATTCACAGAGCACCAACAGAAAAGACAGCAAAATTCATCAAATAAAATTATTTGCTGCAAATCACTCATACAATTCCTGTCTTTAAAACTTCAAAAGCAGTTGCTGTACTGTGCATCATTCAAGCAGCTTTAACTGACTGTTGATTCCATTCTAGTCCAGATTTTCTTAAATTTAGATTGCTTCTTGGAAAATGCTATGCAAAAGGAAGCTATATTAAATGAAATTTCTGTAATTTCTGTTCTGAACACCTCCTCTAGTTTCCATTATTAACCAGATTACTCATGATGTTCAGACAATTTAAAGTTTTGTGGGTTTATTTTGATATGCTCAAAAAGCATGAAAAGCTGAACATAGAGGTTGAATAGCAGGAAACTTCATGGGGAAAACAATGGGAACAGATTAATTGGACCTGAACTTAACTAAAGGTTATTTTCCCCTTGTCCTTCTCTCATCAGTGAAGAGAGGGAGAGATGTTGCTTGAGGCTGAATCAGATACTTAAAATACAAGTTGTCTTCTGTGCACTGGTCTTTATCTTGATTCACAAAATATAGAGAAGAGCATCAGAAAATTGGTTTGTTAAAACTGGGTACCTGCCTGTGGTGAGACGAAGCCATGGAGGGTTGTTACTGATGGAGTGATCACTTCACTTAGAAAATATATCTTATATTAATACAAAGTTTGATAGTAAATGTGACATTGGTTTAACAAGATTTGATGGCCAGGTACACTTCATTATTTACTGCACAGTGGACAGGGTCAGACAAAACTGTCAGGGAGACCCCCACATTGAGGCATGAGGTTCAGCAAGGATCCCCTTGCATTCTAAACTCCTCCTCAGAGGGTACTTTAGGTGCAGCTGAATCTAGACCTAGTCCCAGACTCGGTCAATGGTTTATGTCTGAAGGACTATATGTGCACGATCAATCTTTTATACCCCTTAGCTAAGATTTCAAAGTTTCAGTGAGCTTATTCCCAATTCACTTTCTGAGTATCTGACGTGATAAAGATTCTCTGAAGCTTAAGGAGTAACCTTGAGAGACATCCCTACTCAAAGGGGAGGGGGATCCTGGTGTGCAGCCCACTACCATGCAGGAATGCTCATCAGGCCCTCAGCTGTCTACTATATATGGAGTAAAATAATTTACTTATAGTCGTATTTGCATACCAACTACAGAAGTTAGTTTCTTCCAAACTTGGCTTGAGTCAGACCTTGACCAGCGCTGTAGGTGAGTGTGTTGCTCAAATTAGCCCTGGGCTATTGTGTTGTTAGCTGTGTACCCCCAAAACACTTTGAGTTGGATGCAGCCATCATGACCAGATGCATCCATTACAACTGCCACTCGTTAACACTTGAGCAGGGTTATGGGACATAAAGGTCAGGTTGCAGGGGACAGAGGTGAGCATGTCACAAGGCTTTGGAACAAGGCAACCTCCTCAGGCAGGCTTCCCTAATCAGCAAAGCTACTTTGTCATCACAGAGCCTCAGTATTTGGGGGGCTGCACAGGTAGAGGCTGGGAGGGATCAGGAGACAACACTCTCTTCACGCAAGATGAGTGCTGAGATATGATGCTAGAACTCTTATGCTTTGGCTGGGACCAGGAACTTGGCCACAACACTAGCCAAACCAGTACTAGCCATGCAGAGTACTGAGAATACACAGGTCAAGTCAAAGCCTACAGACTTCTGTATGTCCCACTTATGTAAATTAAGGATTTAATTTTTTCCCCAAGAACACAGGCTCCACATAAAGCTTAGGCAGCAGTGCCAAGAGGATTTTGCTGGTTCTCACAACAGACATGAGTTTTTCCCTCCCAGGAATTTGAAATCATTTCAGTACTGTTATCCTACCAGAGCAGCAATAGGCCTAAGAAGATTCAAGGAAAATGGTACAGGACATAGTTAAAAGTCTCATTAGAAAATAACTCTAAAAACCCCTATCTTGTTCAGAAGGATGTAAATGGATGCAAATTTTATGAAAAATTACTGTAGTCACATAAGTATTCATGAAAGTAAGCTGATGTACATCTGTTAGGGGATTCTGAAAGACTTTGTCTCTAATTCTTCTTTTTAGAGCACTGTTCAAATGAACTGATGGAGCTAAGTGAGGAAATCCAGAGACAAAAGATATGGAAAGCTTTCCTTGGAAGCGGTCTGAATCTAACATTTGATTTAGTGAAGGTAAGCTACGAATGTGTGTCAAGAAAGGTATTTATACATCACTATTTTTGTCAAAATGTTCTTGGTATACTTTCACTCCTAATTTGGGCATCTTCAGTGTGAAATCTGAATGCAAAATGACTGCTTATGGTGTACTTTAAAAAAAAAATAACAAAAAGAAAGAAAGAAACAAGGACCTGGAAAACATACAGGGGAAAAAAAGGAAAGTAAGAAAATAAAAAAGGCAAAAAGTAATGATACAATGAAATAAAAAAAAATCTGGCAGGAGCAGTGTTGGAATAAGACAAGAGATCAAAGAAGAAAACAGTGTTTAAAATTTTCATATACCAGGAGAAGAAAGAATACCAGCAGCATTTAGTTTTTTCATTAGCGTGCATGTGCTGCTGGCTTAACTACAAACTTCCTTCAGTACGTTGGTCCTGCGTGCTTGCAGCCACAGAGGTGTTTGGTTAGCTGGGAATTTGGTCTTGAGTAAATAGATGGAAAACTTTTATCTGTATATATGCTTATGTGTGCATATACAACCAGGACCCATGCATGTGTGTACATACAAAAGTGTCCAAGTTCTTCTATTTCCTAATTAAATGTCAACTTTTTTGGTGAGTTTGTTGTAGCTGTTACAAGAGTAAATGTAGGGATGAGAGTGTGTTTCTTCTGATTGCCTACTATTATTAATGAAACCCATTTATATGTTTTTGCCAGGTCCTGTACAAGAAGATATATACTTCTTGAAATTTCCACTGAAAGTTGTAATAATTTTCTGATTTATGGTTAAATATTTCTATAAGAAAAAGCAAATATTTTTTAAAATTATGACACAAACAAAATCTGAAATGTCATCAGTTATATGTTGTGGAGCCATAGAGGAGTGAACAGACAAATAAAATACAGATTTTTCATAAGATAGTATAGAAAATACTCTGATACGAAAAAGTGGTAGCAATCTTACTTTCCTAATATGCTTCAATCAGTTTTTCTATATGATTCTTTCCACTCAGAATTTCAATTAGGCACAGAGACTTTTAACTCTCCACTATTCTAAAAACTATAATCCCTGAGAAGGCTCAGATTTGGTTTAGCAATAACATCTAGTCCATCATTATATTATGACTATACTAAACTATTTAAAGCCTAACTAGGCAGACTCCTGGTAGCAATGAACATTAAGATCTGATTTTTAAGTAAATAAGACCTTTTACCTGAGCTATGTAACTTCAGTTACCTCATGTCTTGGTCACAAATACTAAGGACATAACACTCAAGGAATATTGATGGCTGAAGGTACTGATTCATTGGTTCAAATGAGCAATCAGTACTTCTAGTAATGACAGTTGTATGTCTAGTCTCTGGTTCTTGGAAGACCATTAGGTTGCTTTTGAGTGACGAGAAAGCTAGATAAATATTCACTGCTCTTATCTGGAAAATAGCTAGTGGAATAAATAAATAAAGCTATGACATATGTAACTGAAATTTGAAATATGGAGCATCATGCAAATGCAAGTTCAGATTTGCACTGACATGTAGTTATTTAACTCCCTCCAAAATCTCTTGTATTCATCCAAGCCTTTCATGAAAAAAGAAAATCTATTAAGATCTATTAAAAATTGTATTTTTTTTTTTTAAAAAAAGGGGGGGGGGGAGGTGGAGAAAAGGAGGGAGCAAGAGGCTTGTCCTTATTCTATAAAAGAGAGGGGATGAAATGGGCCCATGAAGTGGATAGTCTGTTCCCTGCCTTGCCCACAAGCTGGAAAATTGTAGCAAATGCAGGGTGAATTAAACTAAAGAACAGTGATTAAGTGGGTATTTCTGAATCACTGCATCCTTACAGCTCAGCTTGCATACAGCCCAGCCCAGTCCTCACTGCTGCAATGCACAGCGCAGGACTGTGACCTATTTTTGCTTATAGCCTTGCTGGAACTCAAATTGGCATATTCCTCACAAACAAGAATGGCTGTGAGTTGCTTTATTTTTTCCAATAAACTGCTCTTGGCTGATGACTATCTTGCAGCTAGATGGGATATTTAATACAAAAATCATGTTTCATAATGAAATGCTATATCAGCCTTAGTTTCCCTGTAGTCTCAACTGTAATAGTGTTTCCAAATCACTAGGTGATTGGTTTCTTCCCCCCACCGTAAACAATGTGCAATTCCTGTAATATTATTTTTGCTATTACTTTGATTCCCTTAAGGTTCCAAAACTATTTCCCCATTCACTGTGTTAATATCTGCAGCTTGTTCTTGCTTTGTAGCCTTGGAAGCATATTTCAAAATCTCATTCCTGTGTTGCCTTGGTTTGTCAGGAGTGAAGGTCCACACAGACAGGGTAAATAAAACAGGCTATTATTACTATTATTATTATTACTGTTAGTGCTCTCGTGGCTTCTTAAACTTGCATGCTCTTTTCACAGTAGCTAATGCAATAAACATCCAGGGAAAGGCCCAGAAACAGTGCTGAAATGGTTTTTCATCTTTGCTTACGCTTCTCTTCATTTCCTCACATCATCTCATAATGTCATCGCTTTGACCCTTACCCTGAAGCAAGGGCAATTCCTCCTCCCCTTCCCCAACTTCCTCATGCCTACACACCTCTGTAGCATAAAGTTCAAACTAAAAAAAGTCATCAGGGCTGACTCCATTGTGAGCCACTCCAGGTTTTCCCCATAATATTAGCATGAATCACCATGGGGACATTTGTAGGACATATCTGAGCATCTCTCCCTAGACATCTCCCAACAGAACAGTGCCTGTCTACAATGCTGCAGTAAACCAAAGGAGTTCAGAAGTACTTTTATTAATGTTTTCCACTTACTAACACCATTAGAACACATCACAGCCATCCCACTAGGAGTTTATATCTTTAAGCTTAAGTGGTGCAGGTGAAGTGATAACATCTGCTAGTGATTGCAGCTGCTTTTTCACAATTCAACTGCCTTTTGTCTCCCTCCTCAGTGGGTGCTATGGAAAGCCTTTGGGATCCCAGCTACAACATTCCTTAGCCGTGCTTTCAGCATCCAACATGTATTTTCATAATCAGATTTGACATCACTTATTGAGTCAGTCCTCAGTTGCCTGTTATTCACTATAATCCCTGTCTCCTCTCTCCTTCTATTGCATCAGACCTGTGTTATTCCTCCTTTTTACTTACAATATCAGGATACCATGGACTGCTTGACACACACTGTTATAATGGAGTAGTATGTGAAAGGTTTCATTATTTTGGCATTCTTATTATAATAAGGTATTGCCTTCTTTTTCCAACTACTTGTTTTCTTCAGAGACCAGTGCTTTTAACAGCTTTATTGTTTCCACTTTACAGAGTGCAACTTAATGCCTTTTTTCTAAAGCAGTAACCACATAACTCACTTTCACTTTACTGATGCTGTCAATGAGTGTTGTGCTGTAAGCAAATATTTCCCCATATTCTTTCTTTGGACTGTTGTCTGCTTATGCCTAAGTGTCAATTTTGAGTTATCTAGGTAATTCTCCTGCATACAGACTGTTACAAAGCCTTAAGCACTACTGTTTTTATTATTCCACATTACTGCTGAAAAAGGTGATTGCATTACTCCTGCTAAACTCCTAGCCTGATAGATTTAGATTAGATTTTAGGAAGAAGTTTTTTTACTGTGAGGGTGGCGAGACACTGGCACAGGCTGCCCAGAGAAGCTGTGGGTGCCTCATCCCTGGCAGTGTCCAAGGCCAGGCTGGACGGGGCTTGGAGCAACCTGGAATAGTGGAAGGTGTGCCTGCCCATGGCCGGGGAGTGGAACTAGATGGTCTTTAAGGTCTCTTCCAACCCAAACCATTCTATGCTTCCATGACTGATGAGCTACCTGCAGAGTTTCTCTGTTACTTGCTTTGTATTTGATTTGCTCTTGAGTTCAGCAAGAGTGTGTCTTGTGCCATGGCATTGACCAAGCTTCCTGGCTTTATGATCTGCAACCCAAAACCTTACCACAAGGTACATAACATATCCCTCGGAGAGCTAAATGGAAGGGTGTCACACAAGCCAGTTCAGAGGTGGGAGGCAACAAGCCCTTTTCAGAATTCCCACCAGGCTGATCTGAATATGCTGCTAAATCTAAGGGTGATTAAGCTCTGTAAGTCTCAATAGTTCCTGTGGTTTTACTTCATCTGTGTATCTGCATTATTTGGTAGTGTCTTTCCTCGTACCAGATGTGTCTTGCAGAGATCACCATGTAGCTGGAACATGGAAGATGTACTTGACCTGCCCTCAAGCTGCATGTGGTTCAAAGGCAACAAGTTGCCAGCCCTTCCTTTAGCATGTTATCCTTCTCACGTAAACACAGGGTTGTGCAATAGCAGTTATCTTCTCATCTGTAGACCTCTAATTTATCTGGCTGAATGTACTCTGTGTCTTTGACTCTTCTACTCATGGCGGCTAGCTAGGCTGTCTTGGGTCTCGCACAGCTCAGGCCCATTAACTCGCTCCACTTAGCCTTTTTCTTTGCAACGCTTATACTTGTAAAGCCCATCAGTGGCATATTTCTTAATTATCTTTCACGATGGACGTATTTTGCTTTTATGTCAGCTACCATGTATTCTTAGCTGAGACTGTTCACAGTATAAGAGATCCACATAGATTAGACCTGTCATATTTCCATCAGGGTTTTACCAAACATGTGCTGTAAAATTGATCTATGCATGTTCTGAGTCTCTGATACCTGCAGCTCAGGTGGGCCTGTTTGCCCAGATGGCATGTACAGATCTTGCTGGACATATGGTAGCCCTCCATGGGGTTGGATAGACAGGTTTCCTATTAATAAGGCATTATCAATGAGACTGATATCTTTTCATAAGCTCTGGTCAACCAAAATACACACAGGCAGAACTGGTTCCTAAATTCAATCTCTGTTCTTTTTAGAGATTATGTATTTGTTGCAGGAATATGATGGATTTCTTATGTCTTTCATGTTGTAACCATTATACAATTGACCTCATCCTACTACTGAGCTATGCTGTGATCTGCCACAGGATTTCTTGATACTAAACTCCCCGATTTTTCATACTGCATTTCCTTTTGCTCGTACCCAATTCTAAAACAAGCAACCTGGCACAGTAAGCAGGGAAAGTTGAATACAGAGCTTTACTGAAAGCAAAGACTGCATTGATGCCCATAGATGATGATTAAAACTCATGACTGTCACAGAATTACAGCTGCTTTTATCACATTTAACCAATGCCCTCAAGCAAAACTGAAAGGGAGAAGTGTCATTCCTCTAGTGGCCTTCCAGAGGATGAGGACAGATCTCTCTCCAGGTTCAGGTCTCCTTGCCTGAAGCTGCTCAAGCCAACAGGGAGCTTTATTTCTTTCCTTTCAGATTCCCATATTGTAGCATGTATGATCTGCAGTGCATCTATGTTAGTGTTGCCATGGTTACTTTGAGTACAGTTTATTTTCTGATGCTCACACATACTTCTGTATGAAGTACACAGAGGGAAATGCAATACGCTATGAGGTACACAAGTGTTGCTGACAAATCTCGCCTCCAATGTGGCCATGGCCATACCAAGGTCCTACTCCTTAGTAAGTATTAGATTTAGAACTGCTGGCTAAGGTCAAAACCTTGTCTTCTTCTGTGAGTATCATCCACATTACAAACCTGTAAGGTTCTCCTGCACTTTAGTACAGGGATGCACACTGTGTCTCCTTCTTACAGAGGGGAGAGAAAGAAAACACTGATAGTATAGGGCTGGTTTGGGGAGAAGAAAGAAAAGGTAACTATCCTCAAAGCAGCATCACAGTCTGGTTCACAGAGTTCTGTAAAATTAGTTGTCAGTGTTCTGCACAGTTTTGGGACATATTTTTTTACTTCCAAGATGATGTAAAAAATAATAATGGAGGTTGTAAAGTGAAGACTTTAGTAGCTTGAAAATGGCAATGCTAGTTTCTTGTACATTCTTAATTGCAGTTCTCTTGTATGGTTTTAGGACCCTTTTTATTTTTTATATTATCACCTTCTGTTTCTCAAATTATATAGTATGTAATATCAGAGTTAGGCTACTTTTATATCACCTCAAGGACAAGTGTGAACTTTATACACATCACAAAGAATTAATTGGGATTCCAAAGGCTAAAGAAAAGTTACTTCATATGCTTAACAATCAGGTGTTATTTTTATATTTTACTGCTTTAAAGAATGTGTGCCATTTTTTCTGATTACAAAAGTAGGGAACAGCTCAGCACACATTTAATTGTGCATGTTATTCATAGACCTACCAATGCTGATGCCACCAAAGGAGCAGAAGCCAGAAAAGGTGAAGGATTCAGGGATTTTATGACTGGCTAGAAGGCAACGAACTGGTCCTGAGGCAACAGGGAGTCAGAAAGGGCAATAAGAGAGGAAAATATAAAGGAAATTGGTTCATATCTGTTTACATATGGCTTTCCTTTGTTTTTAACTAGAAAAATACATCCAGTTGTAGTCCAAGCATTTAATGGCTTTGTTCTCACTTCCCAATAAATACATATTTTTGGCACTGTTTTGCTACTGTTTTCTTCCTTGATGGACTATTACACCTGAAGCACTTTGACCCATGGAATACTGAAGAAGTTTTAGTAAACTTAAGGCAGGTTTCATTTCATGAAATGTCCTGAGAAATACTTTTGAGGGTGCCACTAATTTTATCTGAAAGACTAAGTCAATACTAGGTGAGATGAATTAATGTCCTAAATGACCTATTCCTGTTAATTAACTAAATAGGTGGCCTAGGCTGGCTCCCACAGCAGGATATGCCTATGATGTAAATGTCAGCCAGTTAGGTTGGGTTTGTCCTCACCTAGTTAAATTTAAAGGTAAGTCAGCTGTGTCCTAAACTGCCTGACTGAAAACAATACAGGGATTTGAAAATATCTTACTGAACACACATAAAAAAAAAAGCATCACTCAAAATTCTTGACTGCATCTGTGCTTGACCCATGAACCATCTGTCTACCATGTGTTAAAAATTAAATCTTCCCTTCTAAATGTGGGACGATACTACACCATACAATATGTGCAGTATTTTTCTGAATTAATAATTTCTCAGGAAGAAACAAAAATTAGAAAAAAGCCCAATATATTCCATTTATAATAAACAGAACCATTTGATTCTTGAATGCAGCAGATATTAACATCTTTAAATTTGTCAGCTAAAAAAAATTAAAATAAATTCTTGTTGTCATTACAAAAAAAACCTTATTTGCCCACCATGAAATATTAACAACCTACTTACATGTCTTGCATTGATTTCTTCTAAGTATTTGCATAAATTGCTAAAAAATTACTTTCAGTTAGCAAAATACAAATGTTTTATTTTGAAGATATTGAAAAAAATCACACCTCTCTCTGTCTCTTATTTTTTTAATGAACAAGCTGTCAGAATGGGTGATAATTTACAAAATTTTCCCACCAAATCACTACAAGAACCAAAACTAAACAGGATTGGAGTAGAGGGCACTTCTTAAAGAGGACTTGGAAGTACCCAGAAGTCACTCCACTACTTGGTCCATGCCAGCCTGAAAGAGCAGATGGTCAAGGGGGACTTCTGCTCCAGGAGAACCTGGCATCCAGAGGTGCAGGAGATATGCTTAAAATGGACAACAAGATGTTTGTCCCAGGAAAAAAATAATAAAGGAAATACGATTATAAAACTGTAAGAAGAGGAAGAACAGCAGCACAACTTCAGAGATTAGCTGTCACTGAATTGACCAGCTGGAAGACTCTTCCTTGCATGCTCTCTGTGCCAGGTACCTCCTTCCTCCATTGCTCTCTCCAGAGATACCCTGGGCTCTTAAGTCTTTTAAAAGTTCTTCCTTGGAAATGCGCATTGAAAGCTCCCCTGCAGAAACCCTCATTTCCTGTTCTACTTTAGGCAACCTTTCTGTTCCGCAGCTTTGTTCCATCCTAAAGCCTAAAAGAATCTAAATGAGCTGCTTAAGGGCCTAAGACATAACTCCCCTTTGATTCAGTAAAAGACTGTGTGTGTCACTGATGGTGACTTCTCACTTGCATCAATGTTTTGAGCTCAGAAAGTCAACTGAGCTTTAACTACAAGCTCACAGTCCACCAGGTTGCCAAGCACATGGGATTTAGGAGAAAGCATCTAGGAGAGACCTCTTTAGACACATTAAAACAGAGGTGGGCATTTTAACGTTGCATAGATAAACACATTCCTTTAGCATTAGGAAAAGAATGATAGTTTTTAAATATGTAAGCTTCAGGTTTAGTGATTAAATGCACCTTTCTGATGCCAGTTCCTCCCTTTGTCTTGATTAAAAAGAATATTAATTTCAGTATATTTTAAAGATATCCTGTAAGATTCTGTCACAATTTGCTTTATGCAGCTGCTTGTGTTGCATTATTGATACTAATTTTAAGTAGATTTCCGACCCTTTAAAAATAACAAGCTGTCTCCCAAAATAATTCCAGAAGTGCTAGTAAAAATTAAGATACTCTGAAGAGTATGGTTAACCCAAAATTTCCAGCACATCTTTTCTGCAAACTAACTTTTCTTGGTTTCATACATTTAATAATGGGTTTTAATATTGACTTTTCAATTTCTGGTCGATCACATTAATTTTGTTAAATTCTCCTGCAGAATAAGAGAAATACTGGGAGTCTTACAAATACTAAGCTTTTTGAAATATATGTTAAGAATTTTGATGAAACTACTACTGTAAATTTGAAACTTAAAGAGAAAATTTTAATTTACTCTTCTCCATTTTCTAATCATCTCTACAAATGATTGATATTCTGCAAGGCCGTGAGTTTTATATTGAAGATGTTTAGTGATAGCTGAGACATCACATAAAGGAAAAGCTATCTGTGAGGGTTATCAAAACTTGCATGCCAAAAATTCATTAGAAAAAGAGTGTTATAAAAATCCACCTGCAGTTCTTAGAATGCGTTTGATAAAAACAGAGTAAAGATAGAATGAAAAAGACTACAAAATCATAACAAAATAGAAGTGTAGGAAATGGAAAATGGACATGATTAATAATTTTAGTGGTTGAGTTTTGGATCAAAGGAGAAAGAGTGTCCTGTAAGTCAGTGAAAATTAAATAGAAGCAAAATAACCCTTTGGAAATCAATTAGAGGAGGAGACCACTTTTAGTTATCAAAGCCAAGAACAAGGCTTAGATCCATATGCTGTTTGGTGGGAAAAACCATTTCAGTTACTAATACAGTGTAAGAGCTGGGTGAGTAAAGGTTCTAGGTTACCAGTTTGAGCAACAGAATTGATTTAAGAATTATCAGAGGAAATGGAAAGAAGCTGGTTGGGATTAAGATATGATTAGCTTGAGTGTTTGGTTTTATTAAAACAAACAGGAATTGCAAGTGGGGTGTACAGAAAGAGATGGCAATGAGAATATGACCAAGGGCATGGTGCTGTAACACAGTATATGTATGTGTGTGTATCATACACTGTGATTTTTAACAGGAACATATGCAACCTATTAATTCATACACTAAAATTAGCTTTTTCTTTCACTTGCTTCATTCCACACAAATGTTAAATAGCCACAAGATATTTTCATAGTTTAGATTTACTACTCGCCTTGTGAAAGCCTTGTTGCTCGTAGACCAACTCTGCTAGTAACTAATCAGTAAATGAAATCTTTGGACCTCAAGAGAGAATCTGAAATTTGTGCTTATCTATACAGATATACTCAGGAGAGGTTTGGTGGGTTCTTTTTTTTTTTTTTTTTTTTTTTACAATTTCTAGAATATGGAGTTAATAAACAGTTGAAACATTTGCCATATTTCTAAGCCTGTTTCCTGCATAAAGCAATGCAGGAATCTTGCCTGAGTTGGTGCTTCTAAAGTGAAGCAACAAAGGCAAATCCCACCCATCCTGATTCAGTGAAATTCTAAACCCTGTTGCTGTGGTGGGAACTTGTAAAAGCTTACACAGAGAAGAGTGAAGTACTGTTAAATGATCTACTTTATAGATATTGAACATAAACCTAACCCACTTCATTAGCTTTACACCATTAATCTCAAGGAGCCTAATAGTCTCACCTGGTTATCCTTGGAGTTTCTTCTCGATATCAATAGAGAATTTTGTGGTGAAACACATAGTAGAAGCATTAATCTTGTCTGTAGTAGAATCAAATGTTGATGTGCTAGTAGACTTCTGGGCAATTGGGTTCAGTTCCAGGGGAAAGGATGCAAATTTGTGGCATACTCCACATATTTTACATACCACAGAACAATTTTTAGGGCTTCTAGGAGTCAACTGGAAGCTCATTTCTTGTAGAGGAATGAAGGCAGTGGGTTGATTAGCATTGATAATATGCAGCTGTGGCCTTGCCTCCAAGGCAGTGGCTTGATTGACATGGACACTGTGCAGCTGTAGCTCATTCCTGCTAGGTGGTTAAATAGCACTGAAGATTGTGGGTTAGGTAGTTTGATAGAGGAGGAGCATTGTGATCTGACTTCTGGAGGAAGGCGAAACAGCACAGACAGTAGAATCTGACTGGTGGTAAAAGTCTTGTTGCAGCCTACTAGTTTGTTTGTGCTTTAACAGTCTGATCTAGATATCAAAGCTAAAAGTCAGAGGATGATCACCCCTATTAGTAGGCTTCTTTCTCTTATACGTGGAAAATGAAAAACCTTCTATAAATAAAGTCATTAACCAAGATTTCTTCTAAGATTATTATAGGAGTTGAATTGCCCATGAGCACCACACGTGCATATGTAGCACAACTGTTAGTTGACACAGTGAAGTGACAAAGAAAGACATATCAAATGTTCAGAATTTCTTTATTTGTTAGTTTATGTACTTCAGAGATGGAAAAAAATACTGTCTATAAAGCATCAGGCACTATCAAAATGTAGCTATTATTTATGTATAAATTCTTCTGAATTTGTAAGTTTAGGTTTAGCTTACCTGTAAATGTCTAAAGTCTCTATCAGCTTCTAATCAGCCTCAGTCATAACGCTGGCATAAAAAAGATTAACAGGTAGCCCTTCTTACCTTCTAATCTCACAGTATTCTATGCCTCAAAGCCATACTTGGGGATTTTGATTTCATCAGTTCTCAAGGAAAAGGCCAGCTGGGCTAGCTTTATATTTTCATAGAAGAAGGAGGGAAACTCTGAGCCTGTTTGCAGTTCATTATTCAGCAGCCTTCTCTCTGCCTCACTGCTGACCCTGGTAGTATGGAGTAATGCTTCTTGCACAACAGGCAAAATTATATTTCTAATCACTTATGGGTATCAAAGGACACATGGTAAGTTTTGCAGAAGGAAGAGGATTAGCTTTGTTGTCCTGGCTAGCTTTCAGTTTGTTCACTGAATACAAATCTACTGGGTAATTTAAAGTACAGCTTCTTCTCCCCTTAAATGTCATACCACGTGGTGCTCTGAGCTGTTGAACAGCTGCCATATTCCTCTGTGGAGATGGCTGCTGAAGAATATATATAGCATCATTTTAAAGCTTTGGGGAATTAAAAATACAAAGTATTAAGCTGTTCATATATTCAGATGGATAAGGAGAAGGAGAGAGAGGGACAGAAAGATTTCTGATTATGGTAGGAAAGACAGTGGAAAATACATCAAGTAGTGAATAAGACCAACTAATGATATATTCTACAGCACAAAGTTTACTGCAGTGATTAAGGACAGCTGATTCCTCAAAATGTGTTTTTTGCTTTCTTTTTGAAATTAGATTAATTTCTAAGTATTGAGAAGTCATCCATAAACACTAACATCTTCTGAATCATAGTTTTATTAATATTTTTAACTCAAATCTTGAGAGAGAAAACATTCTGTTTCTTTTGGTGTGGTAAATTTGTGTTTATGGTAGTCAAAATCTGCATCACACCAGGCACGTCTTCAAAAGGATGAATAAAACTTGGGAAAGACTCAAAATCCCAGAAACAGAATGAAGGTCTGTGTATGATGGACAGTTACACATGGAAAGAACTGCTGGAGAACAGGATTTGTCCAGGATGGATAGACAGAAGGGGCTGCCTTGATTCTGGAAACCAAGTGCCCTTATGAGTATGATTGTTTGTTTGCAGCTACCTCCAAACATACCATTTCATATATCTGGACCACAGATGGCACTGAAGTAGTCTTTCCAACTTCAGGTTTCTCTGGGCTGATGCAAGACACCAGCCCAGTCCTTAGAGGTGTTGTAAAAATGGTTTGAACTAAATTTTGGACAAAGAAAGAAAATGCTACTAGGAGATCTGAGGGCTATGAAGTGGTGAGATGTGTTATGTTAAGTAACTAACTTGTTGCTAAGGATAGTAACCTTCTTAGATGGATCATGTATAACCACATGATCACAGTCTCACAAGAGCTTAAAAAGCAAGATACTTGTATACAAGTGGCTAAGAAATGAGTCTGTGAACTCCTCAGTTCCTTTAATTTTATAGATATATAAATTTAGGAAAATATTATCTGACTGATATATATTTATATCAATATTTTTAATGCTTTTATTTTTAAAATTTTGTGTCTTTCTGCTGGAAGTTATTTCCCCTAAGTAAACAACAGTTATTTTTAGCTTTCCACAAAAGAGAAGGGAATGAAGAAATTAACTTGGTCTATGTGTTTAATCCAACCAAAAGTATCCTACAGCAGCAAAAGACTATAACAGGCATATGACTTATAACAGACTTTGAATATTCAGGTTTTATATTTAACATACTTCACTATTTGAGACAGCCATTTTTTTTTTAATAGAATTTAAAATACAGGATATCCAGAAGTTTGATCACATTTTTCTGTTCCAACAAAACAAAACCCTCAGTTAATGTCCAATATTGAATAGAAAGGAAAAAAAAAAAAAAACTATCAGAAATGTTGCTGCTTGCAAGGGACAGATTTCCTACTGAAGAACAGAATTCTTGTTTGTGTCTTGGCCACCTGCTCTGAAAACAAATTCAGAACACAGTTCTACTGCAAATACATTGGTAAAAGGTCATTCTTATACCATGACATCTTCCCCCCTGCTTGTCCAGTGTAAGGAAACTTTAAGTCTAGACATTCCAAATGTCCTTCCCTCAAATAAGACCAATGGTAAAGATGTTTCTCTCTTTCTGGGCCATTTTTTGCTTAGTTTGTTATATAATGGCTGTTCACGGTCTTAAACTTTTTGCATAAATTGGGCCATGATTAACCTCACATGGAAACTGGAACATACTAGTGTGTATATTACAAACACTTACCAAACTGCAAAATCCTTCTGAAATCACTGGGACAAAATCAAGTACCTTGAATTAAGTAAGAGTTTTCCAAAATTCTCAACAAAGTGATGTGGTTCAATTAATGAAAAACAGATACCAGGCTGCTGGCAGCAATGTGAGTTTATTCAAGTAATGAACATTCATTTGATAAAAAAGCGTGCAACACGGTAGGATTTTTATTAGAAGAATAACAGAATTTAAAACAATGTAAGCTGTCTTTGAGACAGTGTGTTATTACTTAAATGGTTTATTTATTTTCCTTCCTGCCCTCTACCACCCCCACCCTGCCCCAAGCATCTACTGTATTCATTCCACAATGCCAGTGTCTGGAGGTTGTTTGTGTGGATTCCCAAAGTAAAATCACAGTCTCCTTGGAGACAAAAGTGTTATTTAGTTATTTAGATTTCTTTCAGAAAGATTTGGATTCAGAAAGAGAAGTGCACAGGTACAAAACAGTGTCATCTCTAAGTGAGATGGTTTTGGAGGACTAAAGATTAAATAAAATTCTTTGTCTATCACTTCAACAAAGTATCAGTATACTAGATGGAGTTTTACTACAGGTGTACATTAAGATAACCTTTTCCTGTTGCAGTATATGTTTATCTGTGTATATGTGTATGTGTGTACGTATGTGCATATATACATATATCTACATACAGAATACTAGTATGTAAGGATCATGGAAGATTACAGAGTTGACAGTATAATAATTTTAAGTAACTCTATGAATGTAAATAAGGTATGGAAATTTTTGTTGGTTCGGGTTTTTTTTCTTTTTTTTCCCTTCTTTTCTTTTCTGAACAAGCTATGACAAAAGCCAGCCGTTCTTCCAGGGGCTAAAGAGAGTGATATGGTGTGTGCAGCCAGTGTAGTATCTCCACTGTTGGTATTAAATTAAAGGATTTCTGGTTTGATGTCAGAGGATGTATGCAAAAATTGCATCAGGAACCTCTCCCGAATGCCTAATATGAAGTAAGGGGAATGTCTTGACTTACTAGAATAAAACACAGTTTGTGGGAATGCAGAGGATTAATGTGGTTTATTATTTAATTCCCAGACAGATGAAGCAGCTGAAGTCTTGGTTGAAGAATAGAGTGAATTAATATAGGGGCTAAATTAAAAACTGGACTACTTGAGGAAAACTAGAAGGAACAGGATAAACTGATGAAAAAGCATTGCTCTAAATTTCTTATCAAAGTTATTCCATGATATAGTCTGGTACTCCTTAGCTGTCCTGTAATCCTCTGTCTCCTCTCCCTCTTTCTCCTTTTAATATATGTATGGAAATCACTTTTACTTCTAGTTCTTTATTTATTATTGGAAATAAGTAAAATTGTTAGGAAAGTAACTTTATAGCAACTGTAACATACCTTCAAGTGCACGGATCACATCCAAGTGACAGACGGTAAGCTTCATGCCCAATTTGTATGAACAATTAGCTTGGGCAAATAAAGTAATTGCATATGCCAGTTCTGACAGAACAATTTATTTTTTTTCCCCTCTGTGCAATCATGATGATTCTAAAAGCAATTGTAGGGCCCGTTGTAATTTAAGGCAGGGACTGCTTGCTATTCTAGACTTGTACTCTTCCTAAAACTAGAAAGCCCCATTTTGGTTGGTCCCTCACCACTGCCATGATTAACACAATTATAGATGGAATAACTTCACAGCATTTCACTTAACAAAGATAAACTACTGGTGCTTATGCAATTATAATGTGCAATGCTGGATGTCCCCACACCCCCAAAAAAACCCCAATGCTGTAATCAAATCTACTGGATTTGTATTTTGAAAAGAAATTTAGATTATTGAAAATGATACAGAAGACATTTTTTAAATTTTGAAGTTAGTGAATATGGGGAGGAGAGGGATTAGTTAGATATTCTACATCTAAATGTTGGTTTTTTAGTGTTTCTTTTGAAATGGAAATCTAATGCTAGCAAGAGTTTTGTTGTTGGCAGTAAAACTCTCCAATTTGTTGTGTATTTTGCTTCACAGAATGTATCTAGCAGGAGCAGTACTGTAATCACTACATTGCCACAGTTATGCTTCATAAATCCTACTTGCAAATATGAAAAAGGTCCTCCTTTTTTAATGCCTATCTTTGACCTTTCTTCTGCAAAGGCAGTTTCCTAGAACTAGTTTTCAGCTAAGCAAAAAAATTTCCATAAAGATGAACTGTTTCTCCTCTGATACGGAGCAATCGGGAATGGTACGTGTTACTCTGACCCAGGCTGAGCAGAGACGTCAAACTGAATTTCCTACATAACATGGAGTTCTCATCCACTTATTCTCCAACTTTTACACACATATCCCCTTCTGAATAAAAGTGCTCATATTTTCCACCAGAAAATAACAGTTCCCTATGTGTGAAAACTTTGGGAATGCTTGATGGTTTACTTGAGGTTGGCTCAAAAGCAAACAGAAAACTTGACATTTTTTGTGAAAAAGAATTTTCACCCCTTGGTAAATGGACACTTCTTGTTGTCTGCTGTCGCATGTGATGGTGCATGTAATGCGGGCTTTTAGGCCATATTCTGTCTCCATAACTTGTAGCCATCTAAAAGGCAGCTGTCAGCCGATGTCAGTCATCTAACTTCTTCCATCATCAATAATGGGGAATAGGTAACTCCATACAGTGACTTACCCCATCCTGACATAGCGGTCTAAAATAGAATAGATAGGTCTCTGGATCTCTTTTTCTTGACTGCAAATGACAGCTAGACAATTAGCTGTTATATCTAAAGTTTGGTGGGATGGATCACACCCTTATCCATCAGAATTGTTTGTTTTTACAGACAAGGATCTGAATAAGCAAGCAGGAAACTCAGGTTTTATATTCTGATCTGCCACACAGTCTTAGATAAACTTGTTCCAGTTTATCCCTATCTTATTCCTCATTTTCTTTTTTGCTTACTTTGTCCTACAAATGGGCCGGGGAAAAGAAGAAGTCTTATGTCACTGCTGAGGCGGACATGACACACAAAGGATTGTGCACAAAACCAAAAGGCCAAAAGGCCCCGTTTATTGTTCTAACAAGCCTTTTTATATATTTCTTCAGAATAGGTGTCTATATTGGTTCACTTACAGACGATCAGTACATGATTGGATGGCCTTTTCTTTGCTACACCTTTGATACGCTTCTTCCACTTGTGCATCTGGCAGTTCCTTATCTTGTTGGCTCAGCTATTCTCAGGACTTTCCCAGGCTCTTCAAGGATACCCGGGTATCTGTTCAAGGCTAAGGTTAAGCTCATATTCCGATCCCTTGGACCAGCCAAGGTTTCCCACAGTCTTAACAAGCATAGCCAGGACTTGATCTTCACAGTCACAGATTTTAAAGAGGAAAGGACCAACAAATTAATTAAGTGGGACTTATATAATTTTGTTCATTTATAAGTTAAGCAGCCAGCTATGGTAATCACCTATGAACCTTCTATTATCCCTGGAGAGACATGCAGCTTAGAAAAGCAATGCATGCCATCTATTGTACATACATTAAAAGCTAGGTGAAATGAATCCAACCTTAGAAGATAAAAAATTATCAAAATGCCAAATTTTTGATTCTAACTCATAGTTGTTGTCATTGCTACTGCTTAGTTGAACTGCTGTGGCTTTAGTTTTCATTTACTCCTTCTCCAATAGATGGAAGTTACCTTCAGGAATCTAGAAGGTTAAAAATAGCTATAAAATCACAAGAACTTGATTTTTTTTTTTCATTTAGGATACAAGAGAGAACAAAATCAAAGTACCTTTTGCCTACTGAGCAAGAAATTGTCTTTATTAAGTGAAAAGAAGCTCTGAAGATGTATTCAAGATGGACCACATCCTTTGGTTCTGACAAAAGTGAAGGAAATAAAAATAGGATTAATGTGACTTATATGAATAAATCTTAAGAGCAGGTAACCTACTACTGCCTCTGATACAAGTGTTCAAAGTTCCCCATCAATAAAATGCAGCATCCACTATGACACCGTAAGGAATTTGTGTCCTTTGTCATGTCAGAGACTCCCAAGTCAACACAGAAGCAAAGTTCATCTGAGCACACTTCTGCTTTCACTCTTGTTGGCTCACAGAGACAAAAACTAACACATTCAGAACACAAAGGTGTCCCAGTGGGCTGACAAGAAGAATAAAATTATTTCCCATTGGAACTGAAAATGAACACAAATTTCATCACTGTCTGGTCCAAATGCAAAAGTAATTTTTTTCCTTCTTGCGTAATAAGAATATATCAAAACCCACACTGATAACACTGTAGAAAACTGTTTAGAATGAAGGATATTCTTTATATAGCTGAAAATAATAAGGAAAATTTATTTGGCAGGAGGAAATAAAAATATTTTAACTGTGGCAAAATGGACTCCTTGCACATAAAGTTGCCAGTGTAGCTGGCCTTTACATAGCATGGTAGACATCCACAGGATTTCTCTGACTCTGGATGAAGAACAACTGAGGTAATTAGCATCTGTTTAAATCAACATGGAGAAGCTTCAGTGATAGTTAAAATCCAGACATCTCTACTATTTTCTTCACATTTGCTATGTAGCATTTTTTTTTTTGGGGGGTGGGGTGGGGTGGGTGGATGGGTGGGTGACTAAAAATGTTCTATTGAAAAAAGGAGTTTTTTTGTAGCCATGATGGTCAAAGACTATAAATTATCAGAACAGACATTGTCTTTTTTTGGAAAGCTTTTGGGAATTCTTGAGGTGTCCCATAGAAGTTTCTATATACATATGTTTGCATAATGGCTGACTGTTCTCCCTCTCTCTGACCTGTGCAACAATATCAGATAGCTAAATAGAATTACCACTACTCCTTACATATCTTGACACTCAGTTTGGGATAAGTGAACTGTCTCTTTAATTGTGATCTTGGCCATTGAGGGAGAAGTACTTACAGTAGAAAATTAAATGAGAGCTGTTTTGGCCCAGATGGTTAGCAGAAGTGTGCCTCTCAGGGAAAAATGACATGGTCTGCATCTATCCTAACAAAGTTGAGCATGCTTGGGAAGATTCCCTGGCACTGGAGCATGATCATTTATGCTAGTAAAGCATTAGAAGGCTTCCTGGCATGATTTTGGCCCATTCCAACAAGCTCCTTCCCTAAACAACTTCTGGACATGATTTGGCAGCTGGAGCAGACCAGGAGCCGTTCCAGCAGGCAGTTTGCACACAGACATCCTGCTCTGGAGGCCGAAACAGTTTATTAGAAAAGATAAGAGATGTCCTGTACCAGTTGGGCTCATTGCTTGAAGATATCTCTGGATACATTTAATTGGCTGGTGTAGATGTAGCTGTAATGAAACTTGTTCCCACATGTGAACACAGTAACAGGCCAATCTTGGCTGGAAAAAATTTCCTCAGAGGAAGAAAAGCTCAAGATAATGTTACATTTGAGATTACTTTATTAAACTACAGATTTTTAAACCCTAAAGTCTGATTCATTATTACATTTTTTAAAGGATTTAGCACTTATGTGATGCAGTTTTGTCGTTGTTTCTCTAAAATGGAAACTCATTTCTGGAAGATACTATGATTTGGAAGATATCACTGTACACAATGATTTTAGTTCCTCAGAGTTGAAGGCATTCTTCTGCCCAGTTTATTACACCAATAAAATAGAAACAAAATAAAGATCATACATGCTTACTGAAAGGGCTTGGAAATACAAATACGTTTGCATTTCACTTACTGAATTTAGCGTGGTTTACTTAGATTAGTAAGGTGAATATAACAGCCTGGAAAGGCAGATAGACAAAGCAGACAAAAATAATAAATTGTTTTCAGCAGTCCTGAGGAAACAAACAGCTTTCCCAAAATAAATAGCCAGTTCTGTATATCAAGATCACATAGAAGTAATTACTACAGCTGACTTGTATTCTATAAAAAATCTTTTGCATCAAAATAGTATCAGTGACTTAAGAGATTGCACCAGACATGATGGATGCACTTGACCCCTTAACCAAACTGGAGATAATTTGGTGCAAGCTCCAAAGGAGGCAAAGCCCTGAGCCATAGCCAGGCCACAAACTCCTCTAATTCCAATCTGTTCTCTGAAAACCCACAAAGGAACAGAGTGACACAGTGACCATCAATGTATATGAGCTTGGAACACTGATCATGTGATCCACACATGAAGAGCAGGTAGGTTTTCCAAGACTCATTCATCAAGGAACAAAGAAAGTTGTGGGTACAAGGAGTCTCATGCATACCTTTCCCATCACATGTAAATCGACTACAAGCCAACCACTTTATTTCGTAAATATGACAGCCCAAGTGAGCCTTCTCTGAGCTCTCCCTGCCAGCATGGTGGTGATCTCCCCTTGAGCTGGGATACCTCTCAAGGTTGCTCCTTGAGGCAGAGAGACCTTTTACCACCAGCTGGTTTTTAGTAAGTGACAGATATGGTGCATAACCTTGTAGTGTGGTGACTTCGATTTCTGCCTTGGAAACTTTGATTTTGTCTTGGTGACATTGATTTTGCCTTGGTCACTTTGATTTCTGACTTGGTAGTTTTGAATCACTGCTCAAATGGTTGTGTTCGAATGATAGAGTGAAGCTTGCCATCAAAGGTTGTTAAGTTGCACTTTTACTTCATCATATTAAACCCACCTCTGTTAATAGTTTTGATGGTGATTCTTTAAGTGATCTAAATCACCCATTCACAACAAATTGGTGTAGTCGGCAGGATGACAAGTAGTATCACTGATTATTTATAGAAGCATTGAATAAGTCCAAGTCCCAGATTCTCAGAAGAATAGGCTCACAACCACCGGCATGACTAGGGTGCTATTGAAGAACATTAAGGCTAACAAAAGAAAATATTAAAAATTGTAAAGACAAAGGAATCATTTGTAAGATGTTAGGCACCTGCCTAGAAGCTGCCTGTCAGGATAGAAGAAAGCTAATAGAGGGAGACAAGATCTGAGTGAGGAAATAGAAGGCAGGAAGGCAGCTAAGTTATTACTCTCCCTGCAAATTGAACAGCTACAGAAGCAGTTGCAGGAAGAAGAGGAGAAGAAACTAAAGTGGGAAGAAAAGACTGAGATGATGCTCACATGGTTCCCACATCCCATTAACTCCTGCAAATTAGGAAACCAACAGTGTTCCCATAAGTCTGGGATGGTAATGTCTGGGGTGATGCTGATAACTATGACGTGGGAAATGATGACTGTGATGAAGGAAGTGATGACCCCTTGTTCCCCCTCAGATTTCCCTGAATATGAGGCTAGACCTACCATTAAAGCAGAATATATCTTGATTCCAGTTCGTCCTTCACAACAACTGGTGACATTTCTAATAGATACAAGAGCACAAAGTTCAATCACCTAAAGTCAGTCACTGGAAGCCAGGTGGAAGTGTATGTCATCTACTTGCTTTGTAATTAAAAAAAAAAAAAAAAAAGAATATTTTGGGGGTTGATGTCTTGACCAGATGAAACTTGTGCCAGACAGACAGCAGCGTGTAGTCCTTTGGTTCAAGTATTGATTCCAACCGCAGTAGAAACTGGGAGGCTACAGTACGTGCATTCTGTACAGGCCCTGTACTCCCCAGCTCAAAAATTACTGGTGTTCCAAAGTATCCAATTCCTGCTGTGGCATGAACTGGAATTTCTGAAGTAATAGCAGATTTGTAAAACCAGCACATTATATCCAGAACCCACTCCCCATATAATTCACCTGTCTGGCCAGTCCGAAAGCTGTATGGATGCTGTCTGGCAATTGATTATAGGTGCCTAAGTGCCAACACAGCCCCACTAACGGCTGCAGTACATTGTATTGCAACTTTAACAGCCACACTATAAGCAGACACATGTCCATGGATGGCAGTGCTAGATGTCAGAGATACGTTCTTTATAGTCCTCTTGCAGGAGGAAGATATAGAAGAATTTATTTTCACTTGGGAAGGTATGCAATACACCTATAACAAACACCCACAGGGGTACAAACTTTCACCCACAGTTGTTTATGCTGTGCTTGCTGAACTTTTACAGACAATCTCACTCTCTCAAGATGTGAAACCATACAAACATATAGATGATATTCTAGTCAGAGGGACCTGCCCTGAAAAATTAGAAGAAGGGAAAACAGCAGTATGGCAAGCACTATATAAAGCAGAAGTTGAATTTTCACCTGAAAAATGTCAGGGACCAAGTACAGAAGATTTTTAAGTACTTGTTAGATTGCAGGTAGTGCAGCAACTCCACTGCGCACCCTAAGCAAAACAGAACAATTGCAGATACCCCAGCTGAGGAAAGAATTACACCACCTTATGGGTACCTTAGGATGCTGGAGGAAGCATGTACCTGGATTTTCTATCATTGCTCGCCCACTTGTACTCACTTTCATAAAAGGGGAAACCATGGAAATGGAAGCCAGAACATGAAGAGGCAGCCCAAACCCTAATACAGGAATCAAAAGCATATCAGTCACTGAGGCCAGTACACCCCCGTGATCCTATGATAGCAGAATGGAGTTTTGCAGAAGACCATGCTGATTGCAATCTACTCCAGACCAGTCCAAGTGGGTCAAAAAGGTCTTTAGTGTTTAACTCTACAGCACCTGAAGGGACAGAACAGAGCTATTCCGAGTGGGAAGAGACTTTTCTCTTTAGTCCGAGCAGTTGAGCCACTAAGGGATAACCCACCCAAAAAATCCTACTGAGACTTCTATTGTTTTCTCTTTCCAGAAATGATACTGGGAATGATACCAGCACACCATTGCTGGAGATTGGGAAACCACTGAAGGATTATTTATCCTCGCAGAAGTAATCATCACCAGCATGAACCAAATTCAGTTCACACATCAACAAGCCATACCACAGAGTGCAGAGGCTCACTGCTTTTATTTATGTTAATCAATACAGTAACTATAGTACATTCTGTACCATACATGTTTCTCATTTGTGGGTGCAATCTACTGTAACAGCAATTATAAAGGAAGGTGATGAGGGCACCTCGCCCACTGAGATGCAAAAGGTAGTTTGGGATAATGCTACTCAATTCGAAAAGGATTTCCAGTCTTGGTGGTATCTAGTTAATGCCACTTATGACCCCACTGACAGTAAAGCTACACCTTTTGTTTTGAAAATACGCAATGTTTCAGTATGCGTCATACACCCAGTCATTGTACTGGGATTAAATCACCATGGAATTGTCCTCTGTCAGAACACAGAGCATCAGAGCATAGGACCAACAAAATGGGGAAAATAGCAAGCTATTGATGTTGATGCACATGCTGTATGGGTATTACAATAATTTATTTGTGAAAGTAACACCATTTAGGCCCAAGACATTTGCCTTGACACTGAACTAAATGTCATTTTGAAATACATCCCGATGAAAACCCTGAAACTGTACTTGTATATGTTGGAAATGGATGCGCCTGTGTGATAACCCTTTGTAATTCTATGTTTACAGACAACACCACTGTAGAGACATATAATCACTCAAATATCTGTTTTTTTAATTTTACCAAAATTATGGGATGTGACTAACTATTCAGCTCTTGTCACAACTCAACAATTGCTACAATCTAACTACACAGTGTCAAGATTTATTGTCTACCACTATTGGAATAAATCTTATACTGGTAGGAAAACTGTTGCAACATGATGACCTGAGTCAATTGCTACAATGAATTTGGAACAATGGACAAAGAACCCTGATTACCAACCATCATGATGCAGAGAAGATACACCCTGTCCTAGAAAGAGTGAAGAAAGGTGGAAAACCTCACTGGTGGGAAACTCTTTTTGTATGGTCACCACCAACAACTGGAATTTTTGGATGCTCCATCCAATTATAGTTTTGTTAGTTTTGATATGTTTATTGCTCGTCATTATTCTTGATGTCAAAGTTTGGTAAAAGAGGAAACATATGTTAATCCAACATGTAAAATTTATACAATCAACTGATTTGGTGTGTGAAATGGGGGATAAACAGTAGCATTAATTGTGGCACTTAAACTAAACAGCTTATCAAATAATTTGACTCTTATCACTGAACCGCAATACACCAGCTATTTATGACACAGAGGCAAGAATTAACCACACTGCCACTTTATGAGTTGATAAAGCAGATTGACTCTAGTCATCAGGTGGACTGTGATGGATGAACTCCACTCCTTCACCAAACTAGCAGTAGTTTGATGCAAGCTCCAAAGGAGGTAAAGCCCGGAGACATAATCAGGCCAAGAATTCCTATAATTCCAATCTGTTCTCTGAAAACCTGCAAAGGAGCAGAGTGACACATTGGGCATTGATGCATATGAGCTTGTAACACCAATCATGCAATTAACACACAAATAGCAGGTTTTTTTTCCAAGACTCATTTATCAAGGATCAAAGAAAGGAGCTCTAACAGTCATTGTAATTTGCAAGTTTCTGTTTATATTATATAAAATTGACTTTACTCCCTTCTAGCCTTCAATATTGACCACAGAGTAATTTCTATGAAGTGACTCAAAATAATATGAAAATATAGATTACTGAGGAGAAAATATCTCAAGGGAAGCTAAACTGCCGATAGCTGTGTCTTTAAAAATGTTTGAACCATCAAGGTAAGATAACATAGTCAAAGGTCTGGAAGTATTCTGAGACATATTAGAGGATAACCATTTTCTGAAGGAAATAGGCTTGGGTTATTTATTTCTGGTCATCATGGTATTAAAAAAAAAAATATATTAAATCACAAATGTGTGGTGAAGGCAAGAAAACTACTTGGTTGTAAGGAGTACCTTATTACATTTATTTCCATTGGAGTCATTTAAGAAGGAGGAAAGAGAAAGAGAAGTTAAATATAAGAATCAAATGCTTCCTGGATCATATGTCTGCCATGAAATATGTATCAGTTGTAATGTCAATGAACAGTGTCCAGATAACATTAGACACGGAGAACAGGGCATGGAATGGAACCTAAATCAGAGGTCCAAGACATAAAATAAAATTATGGATGTTGGTCTGTATTTTGACCCTATCAGTGTATGTATTTGCATTAACCTCTTTAACAATTATATTCAAGAAAACAAAGAAACACTTAATTTCCAAGAGAGAACTTTTCTTAGAATGTATTAATAGTGTGATTCACACCTATTTTTGGATGAAGACCAGTAAATGCCATAAAATGTTTTCTAATATACATTCTGTAGACACTTCCGGGAGCTTGAACCAGAGGTTTAAGTTGTTGGAGGTTTAAGTGTTAGGTAAAATTAGTTCAATACACAGTCCATGATAATTTTATTGGCAAGAAACTTTCAGATGTTGTCTTTACAAGATTCATTAAAAGCCATGAGTGAAGATATAGGTACTTTTGCTTGTTAGTCTCTGTAAACACTGTTGAAATAATTGAGGATTAGAGGTATTTGCTCTTGTCCACTACCCATATCAATTCACAATGAGTTTATTCTGATGAGGGACACATGGACAATAAGAAGGGATTTTTCAAGTACCTCAGCAGCAAAATAAAGACTAGGGAAAACACGAGCCTGCTGTGAACAAAGTGGGTGCCCTGGTGACAGATGCTACAGAGTGGAGTTAATGAATGCCTTCTTTGCCTCAGTCTTTACTGCTAAGGCCAGTCCTCAGGTTTCCCAGACCCTGGAGGCAAGAGAGGAAGTCTGGAGAAAGGAAGACTTTCCTGGGGTTGAGGAGGATCATGTTAGAGATCACTTAAGCAAACTTGGCCCCCATGAGATGCACCCTGAGTGCTGAGGGAGCTGGCAGGTGTTATTGCCAAGCCCCTCTCCACCATCTTTGAAATCTGCTTCCCAGATCAGGAGTGAACTAGCAATGACCCTCATTTACTCATAATTACTGCTTAGTATGGTAGCCCTAATTCATGTCCTGTGAACTTTCCATGTGATCACATAGGTACTGTAAGAGAAAAAGTTGTTTGGGTTTTTTTTGTTTTTTTTTTTTAAGTAACAATATAGTATGCATTACCACTATTCTTAGCCCAGATGGAGAAAAAGAAAAAGTAGGACAAATCTTTTTATTATTTTCATTCTTAATAATATTTTGAACTATAGAGCTCTTGACATTACTCTTGGGACACTATGATTAAAGACAACAAAATACTCTTAATTATTGTTTATAAATCATTTAAGAAAGAAGACAATTAAAAAAAATAAAAAGGAAATGCAAACAACCTAAAGGCTTTTATGTTCTCTTCATTAAGAACTTTCAGTTAGGATTAGTCCTTTGAGACATTGTCTTTTGTTTCTTTCCTCAAAAGCAATTTTAAAGTATTTTATTTTATTTTTCTTATTTCATCTTTTCTTTTCAAAGCAGTAGGGAGTAGTAAAAATATCACAATATCCGTGACAACTGGGTATATTACACAAATAATAAATAATAAACAAGGAAATCACTGTTGTGGTAGGACATCTGAATACTTCTTAAGTGTTTCATCAACATACAAGTTTGGTTTTGAAAGGGGAAACTCTATTCACCAAGTCAGTAAAACTGAGAATACAGCTAACTAGGTCAGTCCAAAAAAAATCTAGAATTTTTCATCAAAATGTCATTATTCCTCTTGTAGCTTCCAAAACCAATACATACAAATGATTGACTCCATGTAGCATTCATGAAGCACTGTGGTGGTTTATATGGAAAGTACTGATGCAGGTTGTATCTAGATTGCAGTCCCCAGCAGGTACTGTGAAAGCTTAGGTAAAATGAAAGATGTCTCTGCATGAAGTAACTGTCATCTAAATACAGTAGTGAAGATCAGCTTTTTCATCTTAACTTTTGATACAAAAGAGGAGCATCACACACCAGTTTTCAGTTACTTTTGCATCATTGTAAGGGTCTTTATTATTTTGGAGGTGGCAAAGGCAGAGAAAAGCAAGGGTCAGAGTGAGGATGGGGTAAAGACTGTGTATGTGTTAGTGTGTGTGTGTTAGGAATACACGCTTAGTTGCTCTCCTGGCTGCACAAAAACCAGGGAATTGCAGCAGCCTGGCTGTATTGGGTAGGGATGCAAGGACTCCTCTGGTGCAGAAAGTCTGCTTAGGTTTTGTCTCTTGTGCACTGGGAAGGAAAAATTCCCTGGGTCCTAAAGTCTTCCAGAGCTGGAGTCCTTAAAACAGAGAAACCTAAAGAAATTAGAGAAAAATTCAGATGCTGGACTACAATCCAGTCTAAGTCACACCTGCATATGATTCCTTAAAACAATTTGCTTAGTATTTTCATCCTTTTTAAGGTATACATTTTTTTTTATTTGAATAGATAGTTACTGTTTAAATATCAGCATGCTTCATGAAAGATTAAAACCAAATTGATCTTCTTTCTTACTTTTCAATCCAAGTTGCTATATTTTGCAGTTAAAAAATATGATTTATGTATATTTATTCATACAAGTCAAAGTTGCAGTTAAATGTCAAAATGCAGCATTTTAAAATGGATTAACAATTTTCCATTGTATTCTTTCATCTCACAAAAGAAGACTCAAAACAGGAATTCTGAGAAGCATGGCTTTAAAACGTATGTATAATTCATGTATAAAACTACTATATTAAAAATATAGGTCAAGATCTGGCTTAAAAATGTAGTTTATAATAATCTCTGACAATCTGTGCATCCTCCTTATCAAAATGAAACTCCACAGATTATTGCCTGTTTTTACATATAATACAACCACATGATAACCAGAGAGGTCTAACACTCAAGCTTCCTGCCCTGCATATGCCTACTGCTGTCTATATTTGCACGTCTGAAATTTTTAGTGACTAAGTCATCTTTATTTGGTAATTTTGCTGTTTGGTAGCTTTGTGCCTTGGCCACCAGCTACAGTAAATCTAAAGTCTTTCACCTTTGTACTGTCTCAACTACTCATCCACCAAAACTGAAACCGTGCTGAGTTAGATCTTACTCTCAAAGATTACTGTGTTGATGAAGATATGAAGGGAAACCACTGTGTTGCTCATCACTCCTCACGGGATTTCTATTCCAGTGCATTTGATATTAAAAAAGATTTGCAGTTGCTCAGCTTTTTATGTAGAGAAATACTAGGATTCAGCTCATCAGAGCTGTGCAGGTACCTTACTCCCCATCAGCTCCTTTTTTGCCACATCCAAACAATGGATAAGAACGCATTAATTTCTTTCCTGTGCAGTGTCCAGGTATAAACTAATGCACCCACTATTCTGCACCTAAGTATCACTAAAACTGTCTAAGGCCCAAATTCAGATCCTGAATAGATTTTTTCTTCCAAGGTTTTGTTTAATCTGTCCATGGAAAAGACCACACTGGAGCTGGTACCCACTGCAGACCATGCAGGACCCCATGATGGAGCAGGTGGATATTCCTAAAGGAAATGTGGTCCGTGGAGAGCCTATGCTGGAACAAATTTCTGTGGAGGACTGCAGCCCTTGGCAAGCCCACATCAGAGAAGAGGAACACTGTGAGAGGAAAGGTGCAGAAGAGAGAAACCATTAGCTACCAACTGTAACATCCCGCTCCTCAGCTGCCTGAGCTACTTGGTGCCAGAGAGGAGTCTCGAGTGACCAAGTTGAGCTTGTGAAAAGAGGAAGGGAAAGTGTTATTTTAATGTTTGTCTTTTTGGTTCTTGATACCCTAATTCATAACTAAATAATCATAATTATATACTTTCTTTCATTGGCAATAAATTTAATTAATTTCCCCCAGGTCAAGCCTGTTTTTCCCATGATGGTAACTGGAAAACAATCTCCCTATATTTATCTTAACCCAGGAGCTTTCCCATCCTATTTTATCCCCTTGCCCCACTTTGTGGAGGGAATGAGTAAGTGTTTGGCTGTAAGGCCAGGCTAACTCACCATGTGTCACACTAGGACTGTTTTTCCCCATTATATCACTTTATATTTATCTTTGTTAAATTTAATTTGACATTTCATTGCCTAGAAACTCTGGCCTCTAAGGTCCTTCTGAAATTCTGTAGTCTGTCCTTTTCCTAAGTGCCTCATATAATGGTGGATCATCATCATTCACATCATTTTATCAACATACAGATCATCACATTTCTTTAGGTCATTTCTTAATACATCAAACAGAATGAGTTCCAGGACAGACCCCTGAACAACTGCTCTGATGACCATCCTGCATTTTAAGAAATGACCTTTTACTGGTATCCTTGAGTTCCTGTCCTTTGACCAAAGACTAATGCATGTTAGAGTCTTTTCTCTTAGCCCATGATACTTGGTGTTCTTACAGCCTATGTGGAAGCCTTTGTGAAAATTTCATAGGAAATTAAAATAGTCTATATAGTTACTACCACTTTAATCCATAGGTTTTTTGACCTTTTTAAATAATGCCTTCTGCTGAAGCCATGATGACCCTTCTCAAAATAAAAATTTACAAATTATCCAAGCATCTACTAATTCTATAATTTCTTAGTATTGCTATTAATTTTCCTAGTGGATATCTTAATTTTAATGGACTGTTAGTCCCTGAGTACATCTGGAAACTTCCTAAGCACTTGTATCTCATCCCCCATCTTTTTGTCTTCAGATATCATAAAGTTTTAAGTGAGATGTTATATGCTACTGTTAGTAATGTATTTATTTAATCTGTGAGTTCCTGTAGAACACTAGAGGTAATATAATCTGGTCCTGGTAATTCGTTAGTGTTCATTATGTTTATTTGTATTGTAACCTCCTCCACAATTGCCTTCAGAGACACTCAGTGCTACAGTGACTAGAGCGCTTCAATATACCTTGGGAATCCCATGCTGAGTTCTGGTCCAGAAACATTTCCCCTGCCTATCTGGGCACCATGCCGGATGCTTTTTCCCAAAACACCACCACTGATTGGCATAAATACCATTGTGGACAGAGACTGTAGTTCTTCCTTTTATTCAGTTTATTAGTGGTGTCCCTGGTTGAGGGATATCTGGTTTGCATTCCATCCTTTGCTGGTCAGGGTTAAAACCCAAACGTCAAATATTGCAAACCCTATATTTTAGGTATTCAAGAAGAGACTCTTTTAAGCCTCCTGCTGAAATTGCTAAACTTTACAGAACAGCTAAATATTCATTGGGCAAAAGACTCTATGATCCTAGTGATTAGGGTATTCATGTGGCAGGGGAGATGTGAGATCCTGACATCCTAATGAATATTTACATAATTTCGTATGAAGTATTCACTGGAGCAGAAACAGCAAGTTGCCTGATCACTTACCTATAGAATCATAATTTTTTTGCCTTTCAGCTCAATTTATTTTTAATCGTGCCTTACAAAGAGGAACAGACTCGAGAGGAGGAGCTGTCTTCATAGAATATCCTAGTCTTTTGTGTATTTATCCAATGTTAGTTTTGAAAGTCTCTCAAAAGCTGAAGAGATGTAAACCCATTGCTCACACTTTCTCAGGATACTGGACAATGAAGGAAAAATGCTATTACAACCACTCTTTTCTCTGGTCTCAAGTTTTGGAAAAATTTGTACTTTGTTAACAATTTTTGTGAGGAGATTCAGTATTTTGAATCACAAATGGAAGAGGCCATTGCAACCTCTGAGAGGAATACAGATTATTCCTCACTTTGCTGATGTCTTGGTTCCTGGATAGACTTGGTGATTTCCCATCTTTTTGGTTTGTAGCATTTCTGGCACAAATTCTCTGTGTTTCTGCACACCGCTGCACTTTTTATCCAGAAGGCATTTTAGAACATTTAGGAATCTGAGGAAATGGGAGCATTTCTAGATTTTTAAATGACAGCGCTGCTCTAGGTGGAACACAGCAAATGTATTTTGTGGTGTTTTATTTTGGATCTTCTGCTTGCTATCACGAGGCTCCTGATAGCAACAGGCAGAAAATGCAGTGGAATGCCTCACACAAAAAAGAAATTCACAAACAAACAAAAGTGGCTTTGAAGCAGAGATATTAACAAATGTGTCTCCTTTAGAAAATGTCAGTATGTTAACGTTAATCTGCAAAATGGAACTTTTCAACTGAATTCTCAGAAAAGAAAGGTGAGGGTAAGGGGTGGGGAGGAAATATCAAGTTTTCAACTTTTCAGCCCAGTGTAGGCTAGGAAAAAGTTTAGAAAGCCTGCTGTCAACATGACAGCTCACTTGTCCTCAAGATTACCAGTCTAATACTCTCATGATAAAAGAGACAAAAATGAAATGGAAGTTACTATGTGGCTTTTAGGTCTGAAATTCTGTAGTTCAGTCCTTCTGCATTAACTGCACTGCCAAATTTGAATCCAGAGTCGACTCAGGTCTGTTCCTTATCTGAGGTGGTTTGTTTGGGTTTTTTAACAGGAGATGGTCTAATTCCCTTTCATGGGGAAAGCTTTTCTCACACTAGTGGTTCATCAATGACACGAAATCCAGAGTCCTGTTACGCTGTACATATAAACTAGAGACTTCACTCTGATTTGAGATACTGGAATGAACTGAGTTAATGAAGCAGAGGGTATTCAGAAGCTAGCTGACTACAGCAAGAGAGCCTGTTCATGTGACTGCTGCAGTATTTATACTCGTGTATTAATTGCCTTGTCTGGCGAATGCTGTTCACCTAGGTGAGCTGTTATCTAGACAACTGTACCCACTTGCTGTGGTGATGTCTAGGCAGTGTCCTTCTCATAGGCATCAAGATTATGAACTTGTGCTTTTATTACCATAATTTTGAATTCAGCCTTACATTTAACCACAGGTAAATTAATGTAGTAGTCCCTAATATGTCCAGTGCTCATATCTAGCTGTACCTTCTCACTGTCAAAGAAGGGTGTCATCTCCCAAGTGAGAAAGTAGTGGCACATACCCAACAGAACAGAAACAGGACAGAAACAGAAAATCTGTTTGCCATTATGGACAGCACATATAGCTATTTTGCCCCTCAGGGTAAAACACAAGCACAAATGGTTATTTCTGATGAGACAAGTAGTCAGAATAGCAGGTTTACGTAGACAAGATTTGGAGGGTTTTTCTTCTTTTACTGTAACAAAAATGAGAAATTTGGTCAGTCTTCTACTCCCACATCCTCAGTAAATGTTTAATTATCTTCAATAATGATAAGCACAAGACCAAGTAGAAGGGGGAAAAAATCTAAACCACGGGAGGTTGCATCTTATATTTTGTGAAGAGAAATGTTCAGTAGCTACAATTTACTTTCCTCTGGAATTCATTTTTCCCTGTGAGACACTGAACATCACAGAATGTGACAGAGGACTCAGAAGACCTCAACCTAAAAAATGAGATTCAGACTAGGTTTTGGCCCATAATTTCAAATTTTCATTCTTGAAAAGTACTTCTCTGTCTCAGGCTACATTCCAGCACGTTTTATATTCTAAGTTTTAACTTACAGTCTTTCAGTTTGTTCGCTTACTTCTGAAAACAATGAGCAGCCCAGCATCTGACTTGGGCCCAAACCTCTGCAGAGTTTCCAAAGGAGGCTTTATACTGCCTGGGTTGCCCAAGTAACCCCATGTTGCAACTACTGTAAGCTTATGTATAAAATGTGATTATCAGTTCCTGCATGCTCCAGAAAATGTAGTATTGGCTGCTTTGCCAGGGCAAACTCACTGACATGACAGGGATGCTTTCATGCAGCAGATTAACAGCCAGCAGAACTTTGGAAGATCTGTGCTCAGTTCTTTCCTCTGCTTAACAGGACTTAACTCCCCACTTGTGGTTTTGGCAAGTTGCTTAGACAACAGAATCAAGGCTGCTTGGAGGGAGGGCAGAAGCCATCAGCAGTGCCAGATGAAAAGCCTTGCAGTGCACAGAGAAAGAATTCAGAATTCACTGGACTGGAAAGAGGACATGAAAACAAGGGCAGCTCTAGCAGAAACACTGGGAACATCCTCTGGGAAGACAGGGAGGCTTCATCTCCACTTCCAAGGGCTGTTTATATGTTTTTCCCAGGTGTGATTTCATGTAAAATGTATAATGTCCTAGCAGCAGGGATGGGGACCTCAGTCAGTTTCTGCCTACAGTCACTGATGTGTGCTATAACCACTAGGCTGCTCTGTGAAGTGGGAATTAAAATGATCCTGGAGGCTGCTCTGTCAATCCTCCCTCTTAAAAGTTGTACTGGGCCCACTAATGTGTTCAGGTATTGAAATAAAGACTATCACCACAAGCTATCTCCTCTACAGTTGTTCCCCTGCAACACATGCTCCCTTTAATGAAATCTCAGCAACAATATTATCCATATTTATCATCTCCTGACTTTCTTTTCCCAAGTCACTCTAGCAGAATCTACAGAAGGTTCACAGAGAAGACACAGCTGGTATCTCAGCTGCCTGATTCCTAAATGGACCGAGCCAAAGACAAAGCAGCCTGCCAGCTCTCTGGAGCCAGAACTGCCTTCCTGTTCACAATCAGATTTATGCAAATATCCTAGCACTGGTCTAAAAATACCTGGATTTAGTCAGGAGAGGCAGAGAAGTGTAGAAGGCTTATACCCTGCTCTCCCATCTCATTACAGTCCCCTGCATCATGTGTCATAGCTGGAGCCACACAGTTAAAGCAGGGCTATGTTATTCCCTGGGCCAAGGCTTATTTTCTGACAAAAAAATCCAAGACCAAACAATCCAACAAAAACACAGGTGCTCTGTCAGAGAGGAAGAACTTTACTGTTTGCTTACTGCTCACAAGCATACTGAGCTTGTCACCACAGTCAGTGGAGAGGGATCAATGAACTGATACAGGTCAGGAAACATACTGTGCTTGTGTTTCCTGAGAGTTAATCAATAGTGCCAGATAGAAGTACTGAGACATGTACAGAAACTGAACTGCATCTCCTAGGAGATGGATGGCTTGCTATATCTCTGGTCAGACATAAATAATGTTAATAACTCAACTGATAATTAGATTTAAATTATTAATTTTTGAGGCACATAAGGGATCAGACTGAAATATTCCTATCTTTCTTCAGCATTTTTTGGTTAAATGTCTAGGGGAAAAACATGAAACCTGTTCCGTTGGCAGATACAAGGGGCTTATTGTTGATCTTTATATAAGCTGTAGGATACCTGCTGATTTGGACTGTGTTTTGCATGTTGTAATTAAGCTGCAAGTTTTTGGTCTTTTACTAAATTTATAGAAATAGAATTCCAAGGCTTGTTTCAGATAATGTTTGTAATATTAAACCAAATTATAATGTTTATTTTTGCCAAAGAAATGAAGTTATGCTTAGCTTGCTTTATTTCCATGAGTTAGTAAACATGCTGTAGACCTGGATATTAGTAGAAAACAAGTTTATAACACATTGCACCAGTGTCTAGAAGAGATGATCAAGAAGTGAGAGAAACATCTGTGTGTCTCCCTTGGTGACAGACTTATAAGTGGAGAGGGTAATGGGCAACACTACAGGCAGCTACCAGAAAATACTTAAGCACTGACAATGTAATTTAGGAACCTATTTCCAGGCTACAGGTCAAGGAAAAATCTCTGACCAAATGTTACAAGCTGCAGACATTTACAATTCCACAGGTGAAATTTTATAGTTGTACAAAAGCACAAAAGTAAAGTTCACTACCTGGGGTACACTATATCAAAATTCACTAAAGTAACCAATCACTTAAGTCTTTGAAAACATGCAAAAATAAATTAATTCTTCACAAAGCACTATGACCACACTAATTTTAGGATGTTGGGGGCAGGGGATTTCTCTTACAGAGCACTGAACTGGTCATTAGATCTAAACCTTACACTCATCCAAGCAGAATGTCCTTATTGTTTGGATACAAATACACAACTCTGTGATCAACCTGGAAATTAATCATTACCCCATGGCAGGTAGGGAAAGACCTGTGACCAGAAGAGTGTTCCTAATCTTCAGCTACTCTCAAAGCAGCTCCTCAGGCAGTGAAATTTCAGGGTTGCCACAGATGTCCCTTCACACTGATACTGAAAGCCAGCTTTATGTCACGCATCTTTGAGCAGGTGTCATTTAGCTGCCTTTCAAGAGTAAGGAAAACCCCCTACTTCCCATAGATTGCATCTCTAATTTTACTGCTATCATGACAGTGTGGTGAGGGAGTCCAAAACCTACTATTTATATGGCAAATGACAGCTTTGCCTTGTCTGAACCTAACAACTACCTAGTGCAGCTTTAAATAAACAAGAAGTTAAGTTGGCACCTCTCTCATCTGGGCTCTCCCAAAAACATTGACCCTTGCCCTGAATTCATTTTTCTGTACCATCACCAAAGTAATATCATTTTTGCATCACAGGTTTTGGTCATTCCCCTGGAGTGGACCTGTTGAGACAATCTGCATAATCAAGTGGACTTCTTTTGCTAGATACAACACGGTTTCTGTTGCATGCATTTCTGTAAGATATACTGAAGAGATTCCTGCTGTTCTATGAAGTAGTTCTACGAAGGCTTATTATTGCCAGAGCACTATAAGTGAATAGAAAGCCTTGCAAACACATACAGAGACATAGTGCCTGCTGAGAGAAATTTACAGTGTAGCTCTGCCAATTCTGTATACCAGGCAAACCCCAACACTTACTTTTGTTATAATTATTTTTTTAATGGCACATTACAGTTCTGCTCATCTTTTTTCTTTGCCCCTTACTATTTTTTCCCCTCCTGTAAGAAGATTCTGAAATCTGATGAGGAAGAGAGAGCTATATATTGACATCATGAAATAAAATCCAGCTCCCCTTTCCTCCCATATTCTAGTTTTCCTGACTTTTTTAGAGAAAAGGACTGTGAAAAGATATTTGGAAATGCTTTTACCTGATTTCCATGCAGCAGAATTTCTGAACCTTTCATTCTGAAAGCTCTACAGCATCATGCCCTGCACATTCCACATCATCTGTTCCCTTCTTGTTGCATACATAAACTCCTCAGATCTGCGAAGAGATGAACACAATTTAAGAGAGAGTTGTAATCTCCTAAATGCTGAGAGAGAAGTGCAAGACTTCAGTTCTGATTAGAAAGGTTTGCTGGTTAGTATCTGTGATTGATTTGCCCTGCTTTCAATGTATGTTTTAGCCTTAAGGAGGATCAAGTGATCCAGCTAAATAATACAACTGGGGACACGAACCTCACAGAAAAATGTAGTATGCCTTTTTCAATCTTTCAGCTATCAATTTCTCTTACAGTGAAGTAAGTAGTTTCCTTAAAGTGAGGTTAACTAAACTGCATAGGGCAGAAATTATGGAGCTATTTGGTTTGTAGGGTAGAATCAATCTCTTTTTGTTCCAAGTATGGACCTTGATCTACACTTACTAGTTCAAACTACCTATAGACACTTATACTTAAATATTTAAAAACTGAGGCCCCAGTGAGTAAGTGTTGGAGTTCAGGCTTGGCAGGTGAAGCCCCCAACTTGTACCCCAAATTTACATTGCTAGTAGTTTATAACTTCAATTAATTCATTGACCTCTGAGATGAATCATACAGCATTACCCTACAAAAATCCATGAGACTGATCAAAGTCTGACTATAGGGACTGCAATGTTTGCTGTACATCCTCTGTAGTAATCCCAAAGTATCTAAGTCCAGGAATTTTATCTGTATCACAGGCTCAGTGTTTATACCAGCTGGAAGAGTATATTATCAAGCTACCTTGGATAGCACAGGTGAACTCTCTCTAAAGTTCTAAAGTTGGAAGCTTTAAAGTTCTAAAAGTGGAAGCTGAAAGGCAAAGCTAACAGGCTCAGGCCAAGTGAAGCACTATACAACTTTTCAGACCCAATCTACTACCCCCACAGACTGGGTACTCTCTATATAGACCCGTTGACCCTCTTGGAGTCACTTTGGGCACCTCTAGGTGACTGTATGATGTGAATGTGCACTGCTGGCAGGCAGGAATCATCTTATTTCCAGCTGGGTCAGTGCCAGCTGACAAAGAAATTGGGAACTTGGGGCAAGTGCAAGAGATGTCAGTGGGATCATGGTAGCACAATCTGCTCCACTGGGAAACTCTTTTAAAGGTCCTTTTCACTGTCCATATGAACTTTTATTTATGGGAAATTCTAGGAGGAGTTGTTAGGGCATGTTAGGGCACCCCTCTTTGCTCTTTGAGCCATTTTGGTGTGCATAGCAGAAGGCTTATGCTTTTAAGGATAGAAGATCACATTTTCTTCTCACATACTTTTTCAGATGTGCAATTATGGTTATTTCAATGAGGTAGTTCCTGACTGATTTCTGAGTAGGTGAAAGAGAGAAGCAGCCTTGCCAAATGGCCAGAACACTGAAAATTTTCAAGTGGATTGTATTATTGCCTGATGGAAGAGACTGCTGGGTAGCCTTGTACAAGCATTATCTTAAATTTCAGTTTTACAGAAAGGGATATCACAACTTTTTATAATGTGCTTTGGGATGTTCTGATGAAAATAGCTCTTTAAAAGCTAAGTGGCATTGCTATGATATTACAAGTGGACCGCATGCAGAAACAAATCCCCTTCTCTTGAATTTTAAATATTATATTCAATCACTGTTTTTTTGTCTGGTCATGCTATGTCTATTGTATGGTTTGCCTATGACAACAGTAGAGCCACACTGAGATTTTTTTTTCCTGCAGGAATACTTCCCTGTTCAGAATACATCCCAGATACTTCAGGTAACTATCAACCTGTCTGCTTTCTCTGTAGGAATACCTTATCACTGTGTGATGTGAAATCTAGCCTTTCTTGCTGTATATTAATACTTCTATCTGACTTCCTCTTTCCAATGCAGAGCTAAAGCCCCCAAATACCTGAAACAGCCTGTTCTCAGGGTTCTCATAGAGCAAACAGAAAATGAGCTCAAAGTGGAAACCAGCTATTTGGAGATTAA